>NC_079504.1:11184902-11521763 GCF_030052815.1 Hevea brasiliensis
ATAACTTTTCAAAGGCCTGTGCTCTTGCTTGACTAACTGCCTTTTTTGCCTCTTTCTTTGCTATCTTGTACTGTTCATATGCCTCATTATTATCACATTTAGGTAATTTCTTATACCATTCCCTTTTTCTCTTCACTGCCTTTTGTATTTCCTCATTCCACCACCATCTCTCTTTTGAGGGTGGTCCATGTCCTTTAGACTCTCCAAGTACTTTTCTAGCTACTTCTCTAATCTTTGATGTCATCTGTATCCACATATCATTGGCCTCCATATCCAGCTTCCATACTTCGGACTCGAGAAACTCATTTTTAAACTTCACTTGCTTTACTCCTTTGAACTCCCACCACTTTATTCGAGCTACACTATTTCTTCTGACCTTACTTGAATTATTCCTAAACTTGACATCCAAGACCACCAACCGATGTTGACTTGTTAAAGCCTCTCCTGGAATGACCTTGCAATCCTTGCATAGAGCTCTATTTGTCTTCCTGATTAAGAGGAAGTCGATTTGGCTTCTATGTTGCCCACTTTTGAAAGTAACTAAATGTGACTCTCTTTTTATAAAGGAGGTATTTGTTAATATTAGGTCGTATGCCATAGCAAAATCCAGGATACTTTTTCCCTCCTCATTTCGACTGCCAAAACCAAAACCTCCATGAACATTCTCATAACCTTGTCTATTACTTCCTACATGTCCATTCAAATCTTCACCAATGAAAACATTCTCTTCATTCGGTATGCTTTGCATTAAATCATCCATATCTTCCCAAAACCTTTGTTTACTCTTACTGTCTAGTCCTATTTGTGGGGCATAAGCACTAACTATATTTATTGTTTCTCTTTCTAGTACTAGCTTTACTAGTATAATTCTATCTTCTACTTTTTTTACAGCTATTACTGCGTCTTTCAATGTCCTGTCTATGATTATGCCCACTCCATTCTTGTTTCTCTCTTTTCCGGTAAACCACAGTTTGTACCATGAATTACCCACTTCCTTACTTTTCTCTCCTACCCATTTAGTCTTCTGAATGCAAGCAATATTCACCCTTCTCCTTTCCAAGGTATCCACAAGCTCCATTAATTTTCCTGTAAGTGATCCAACATTCCAAGTACCAACCCTGATCATCCTCCTATCCTACTCCTTCCTAATTGGTCTCCTTCTATGATATCTTCTATTGTTTTCTATGTCTATCTTGTGTTCTGTTCCACTATTTATTCTACTATCTGTCCTATGGACTAACTTCTTTACCCACACCCGTCCATGATGTGGGAACCCTTGCTCACTTAACACCACACCCGGGCGCCGGCATGGAGCGTCGCTTTCGGTGAACGCCCTACACCCTTGCATATTTCTCACTACACCCGGGCTCCGATGTAGCGCGTCGTTAGTAGAGGACGCCCCAACGTTTATATCATTTGAATCCATATCATAGGGTGTGACGAAATTTTTACGCTGGTTGTCACCTACCGCAACCTCTTAAGTAACAATTTAATACATTTTTTTTTCTTTCACATGCAGCTGGCTCTTCCTGTGGAAACTACAACGGGAACTTGTTTCCTGCAGCATTACATTGAGAGCATTCTGGCTCTTCAGGAAGCTAGCTGTAGACTGACACAAGGTTTGCTACCCTCAGCTTATTACATTACATATACTAGTGTTTGTGATGGGTTATATGCCATAAGTATAAATTACAGGACATTCATAGCAAAGTTGGAAAAGGCTTAGCACAGAGGAATAAAAGAAAGGAAACCAAAATACAATTTCTAATAATTACATACTGAAAAAGGAAAAAAGAATAACATTTAATCAGCAATACAATTTTAGGTGTAAGAGGTAGAAAAAGGACTCCTGAATTTTGTTAATTGCGTTTAAAAGGATGAGTCTAAATCTACCAAAAGATTCCAAATTGGCACTTTTAGGCCTAGTTAATTTTGGAGAGATGATTTATTGCTTTTTCATGTGGAGCAAGGAAGAGCATAGGTGTCATTCGACAACACTTATGCCTTGGTAGTGGTAACTAACTTGATAATGAAGACTTGATATAGCTGCCACAACAATAACAACTAAGCCTTAATCCCAAACTAATTAGGGTCAGCTATATGGAGCCATGATATGACTGCCAATGTTGGAAAATTTAAAGTTTTTTAATTATAAAAGCTGTAAGTGGCAGCAGCAAGCTCATTCTTCTAATTGTAATTTCCTCTTCTGTGAATGTTACTTTAATCACATGATGAAGAAATGAAGCAACTTTTGAAGAAGCCAAGTAATGATGAGAATTGGCTAATACAGAAAAATTGTAGAGAGAGCTAGATTAAGAAGACTTTAAACTGAGCTGATAGGGTGAGAGAGAGAGAGAGAGAGAGAGAGAGAGAGAGAGGAGTACCAATGGAGACTCTAGTCTCCTCTCTTGTTTGATTCTGATTATGAAATATTAGACAACAATTTTTTTCTTGTCCATTTCAATCAAGCTTTTCAGAGAAACTAATCATCAAAAGCTTTGGCATCAGAGATACTTATTTCAGAATTTTGGTGTGTATCTTGAACTGTAGCAACTTCAAATTTTTACACATTGGACTAGCCCTAACATTAGCTTAAAGCTTATTGTAGTTATATGGCAGCCAAAATTGACAACTGTTCAGCTTCCCAACTGAGGATGTGAATATTCTGATTTTATAATATGAGTTGCCCATCCTGGATCACCTAAGTGAGGAAACATTTTGTATTTTCAAGTAATCTTGTGGCTTTTAAAAATATAGGTAAATGTCAAAGGGATATTCCTTTTGTTATCATGACATCAGATGACACCCATGCTCGTACATTGCAACTTTTAGAATCAAATTCTTACTTTGGAATGAAACCATCACAAGTAAAACTTCTCAAGCAGGTATGGGATTACTAATTGATGTATTATTGGATAGTTTGTTGAAGGTGTATACTAGCTGTATTGACGTGTCAGCTTTGCTGTACTCCAGGAAAAAGTTGCATGCTTAGAAGATAATGATGCCAGGCTTGCCCTGGATCCACAGAACAAGTACAGGATTCAGGTAGATACCATGTATTTAATTAACATTATAACTTCTGAGTATTTGGAAATACAGTCTTAACCTTTTTGTTTTGATAGACAAAACCTCATGGCCACGGTGACGTGCATTCACTTCTTTATTCCGGTGGCCTTCTTAATACATGGTATGTCTCAATGCTTTTCTAATTTGTGGAATTTGTTTATGCGAACACAAGTTCAAGTTTATTCTTTCTTTTAATTTTTATGAAATCTTCATTATGTGAACTTGCATGTATTTAGTCTTGCACTCAGCATTTGGAATATTGCCAGAATCACCTATAACATAATTAATTTAAAAGCATAATCTCTCTTTTAATTTCTCTCATCTAAAGAATGAACTGATTGAATCTAATCTAGATTAATGGCATGGAATGCACCCTTTTGGTGTTTTTGACACCCATGCCCCTTGCACAGTAAATATGATCATTGCATGACTTTGCTTTTACATGATCTTTGATTTAGCTATCTACAGTTTCTCGATCTTAGTTGTGCTTGCATTACTTTTTCAGGAAAGATGCTGGTCTAAGGTGGGTTCTATTTTTCCAAGATACAAATGGACTTCTATTCAAGGTTTGGTTGCTTGACGCTCATGGTTTTCATCCATGTGTTCACTAGTTTATTAATTGTTATCATTAGATATGTGTCTGGCTGTAGAGAATAATCTGTATTCTATTTGTACTTGTGTAGGCAATTCCAGCTTCGTTGGGTGTGAGTGCCACCAAACAATACCATGTTAACTCTCTTGCTGTTCCTCGGAAAGCTAAAGAAGCAATTGGAGGAATTACCAGGCTTACTCACACTGATGGTATCAGAAATCATTCTTTTTCCCAAATTGATTTGGAATACATGTAATATTCTTTAGTTGGCCTGTTACAACAGTAAACTTGTGTCATGATTGCGCTTTACATGTATAATTTTTCTCAATGAATTTTGGTCTCTGGAGTGAAAGTTTATTCTGCACCTTCTCCTTCTTTGGTTTAAGGGAAGGGTGCAAGAATGGCATTGATTGGTGCAATGGTAAAAGTTATGGCTTGCATTGATGTCTGATTAATTCTGCTGTGGTAACATGCTATTTTTTTTCTGCATGTTGCCTAATTATCAAAGATGATACTTCTTGTTGCTACTATGAAAAGTCTCATGGTATTTATGTTACCTTCTGGATGCGGTTTTTGAACTTTTCAGAGTTCACTGACATGCATATATACGCACACAATAACTATTATATCATCTACTCTTGTGTCGCTTATTCTCATTGCAAGTAAAATTTATTTTTCAGGGCGATCGATGGTGATTAATGTTGAATACAATCAGCTTGATCCTCTGCTTAGAGCGACTGGGCATCCTGATGGAGATGTTAACTCTGAGACAGGCTATTCTCCTTTCCCAGGAAATATAAACCAAGTAATTTTCTGACTCAAATGTATTTTTGTACTCATTTTGTCCTTAAAAGACATATAGTGAGACAAGCAATATATACTAATTATTTTTTTTATGAATTTCTGGTGTTGTTCTATGAGACAGTTTTGTTACCCATCTCAAATGTCTAATAATGTTTTATGATCCTGTCATTATTCAATGCATAGTGATGCTAGGCATAATAATTAGAAGAATCTTCACCAGCTGACATGGATTTCTGAAATTTCTATTCGTCCCATTTCATTAACTGGATAATTGAATGCTATGGGGTATGCTTCATAGGAGAGCTAAACTATCATACAGGATTCTTTATTTTTCTTCTTTCCCTGCCCACCTTGATTGGAAGTTTGTAACTACTTTAATTATCCATTAACCCCACCAAGTCGGGTATTGATATTGATGTTGATATACTGAAAATCAACTATCGAAGTAGGAAAATAATCACCCAGACAGTAAATGAGACTCTACAACTCAACTCAACTCAACTCAATTAAGCCTTTATTGGTGATGTAATAACAGAGTAGTTGGGATGCCATTTTTCTTTTAAAAATATATATACTGCAATTCATGTGATGTATATGAGGTATTATTCAAATTGATTGCTGTTGTTGTAATCTTAATATGGTGTTTATGATATATATTGCAATGTCATCAAATTTTCCTTCCTTAGAATTTTGGCTTAAAATCCTTCTGCTTTGCAGTTGATTTTGGAACTGGGTCCTTATATTGAGGAGCTCAAGAAAACAGGAGGTTGTATTAAGGAGTTTGTTAACCCAAAGTAATGCTTTCTTCTGCTACTTGATATTTTGGTAATAACTTAATTATATTTTACTATATAATAAATGTTGAAAGGTTTTTGCTTCCTAATCATAGTGGAATGATCATCCAATTGATTGATTCTAATTTATGGATACTAGTATGTGTGAACGTTTATTTCTCATTCCTACATAAGCATGGGACTTGGGAATTCTTAATCAGGTCAGCTGATTCGTTCATACTTGCTACAGATACAAAGATGCCAGCAAAACTTCATTTCAATCTTCAACTCGACTCGAATGTATGATGCAAGATTATCCAAAAACATTGCCCCCATCAGCAAGAGTTGGATTTACGGTAACTATCTTTCCACAGGAGCAAAATGATTTGTAACTTGTCCTTGGACTTGATTGTTCAGGTCTCTAAGGTGCTTTTATTACTGTTTTACTCCCTGTTAAAACAGCTTTTCATGTGTGTGCTAAGGTAATGGATACATGGCTTGCTTATGCACCTGTGAAGAACAATCCTGAGGATGCTGCTAAGGTAATGCCTTCTTGGTAGCCATAAATTGTTGTTGTAGTCAATTTTTTAAAATTGGAATGTGCTGCTGAAGATCCAAAATGGTTTGAAAGAAAATTTTGGGAAGCCTTAATATGGTTGGCCTTCAAAGTTTATTTGGAGAAGGAAAAAGCGCCAGAAATTTATATAATTTTTTTTTTCTAAAGTGGTCAAATTTGTTTGATCATGTCATTTACATTACTCTGCCTGATGCACATTTTAATTGAGGTACCTTTTCTAATGGGTTGGGGCATTGGGTGAGTGTCACTTTCTTTTCAAATTTGCTGGAATATGATGTTGAATGTTTAACTTGGAGCCTTGGGTATTTCTTTTTCTCTCTGATAATATTTGTACCTAACACCTACTCCAAAAGCATGCCATATATACCTGCTTAAGTTAAAGCCTAAAGGTAAGAGTTATGGGCAGTTCTGGTACAGTAAAGTTGATGGAGCTTTTGTGTTTTTTATCCAATATATAGTTGATATAAGTAACATGATGTCTTCAAGATGGTTTTAATTTATTCACTTGATTGAACACTTTTTCCAACTTTCTTTTAATTGGAACTAATTACACACAAACTACTAAAAATCAATTATTCTCTGGCTATCTTCACCTTACAAGTAGGAGACAGTTATAGGTTCTCATTTCTGACCTAGTTATTTGTGCCATTGTAAGTGGTTGAAAGATTATGAAGCAAGTGAGATCAATAATAGAAATTAGATGGTATGGCATCAATCTTACAGTCATATTGTCACTTTGATATTTTAAGTTACTAGGGGAATTTGATATTGATAATCTTTGTATGGAGAAGTATTCACTGGACTGGCAGATTTTTTGGGACCCTGTCTGTGTCCAGGAGAATGAAAGAGAGTAACAAAACACTATCTTAAGGACATTGTATCAGGTTGAGTGCTGATGGAATAACAATTATTCCTGTTATTAAATTCAAAATCTCAAGGTTCTTGTACATTTTATATCTTATTCTTTCACTGAATGGAAATGTTTCTGATTGGGGATTAAGATTCTGAGTTTAGGTTGTCAGCTTGATTTGTTATATTTTTTCTTTTCTTATCTAATTGAATTAATGAAGGTACCTAAGGGAAATCCATATCACAGTGCGACTTCTGGAGAAATGGCCATTTATCGTGCAAACAGCCTCATTCTCAGAAAGGTAACTGTGCTTCTTTGGGTATAATTGGAACATCTCACTCTCTCTCTCTCTCTCTCTATTTATTTTTATCTCTTCATACTGTCTTATTCTCTCAGTTTATTTTCTCTAGGTTGGTGTCCAGGTGGATGATCCAGTTCAACGGGTGTTCAATGGGCAAGAGGTGGAAGTGTGGCCTCGTATCACATGGAAGCCACAATGGGGATTGACCTTTTCAGATGTCAGTAGTAAAGTTAGTGGAAGTTGCTCAATGTCTCAAAGGTCTACAATGGTCATTAAGGGTCGTAATGTCTTTGTCGAAGACCTGTCCTTGGATGGAGCTCTTGTGATTGAATCTGTTGATGAAGCAGAGGTATGTTGATTTTAGTTTTGCAACTCTCCCGTACTTTAAGTTGACACAAGTGGACTTTCTTCTTACATTGTTGTTAACAGGAGGGTTTGTTGTTAAATTTTTTGAATACCACATTCTCTTGGAATGAAAACACACAAACCAGAAAAAATCATTTGTGTTCTTGACTCTGATTGCCCATTTGTGTTTCAATTCCAAAATTAACCATTTATTTGATAATATTGTTCCCTATGTGGAAGGCAATATTTTGGAAAATTGATTCTTGAAAAGTCCTTAACTTCTACATTTCCAATGACGAACCTTTAAACAGGTAAAAGTAGGAGGTTCTGTACAGAACACAGGTTGGATCCTTGAAAATGTTGACTACAAAGATACTTCAGTACCTGAGGAGATAAGGATCAGGGGCTTCAGAATCAACAAAATCGAGCAGCTTGAGGAGCATTATAGTGAGCCTGGCAAGTTTAACCTGAAGGTTTGAAGGCGAACTTATATAGAGATAACATCATCTCTTTTCAAGTTGATTTTTTCCATGGTGATAGAATTTCTGAACCTGGAATAGATCTCCTTTTTTCCTTTTCTAATTTACATTGGGTTAGAAATAGTTGTTAGAATTTCAGTGGTTCTTCCAGTTTATAAATTTATTATTATTATTATTATTTTGGGAGGGTGGGGGTGGATATTCAATTTCCTTCTTTGAAGGAATAACAAATAAGACAAGAATATTGTTCAACATAAAAAAGCTTTTCCTGCATTAAACGAGGGCAATTCTGCGTTTTGTAACTTCTACAAGCGCTTAACCTTGGGATGAGTTAAGATTGTGTTGTATTTGGTCAAAATATAGAGCTAGTGAATATTGTTTATATTTTAGATGTCTGTAGCATGTGAATGGAGGACTTATTCCAAGTTCCTTTTCTGAATTGGCATTTGCAGTTGAGATTATAGAGGAAGGCTTTGTCTGCGGGCATGTGTATAATGATTTTTTTTTTAATGATTGTTATTGCATACCTAATTAGTTGCAGGAGTGAGCATTATTCAGTCTAAACTGAAATATTGAACTGTAACTTTCTCATTTAGAAATTTAGTTCGGTTCACTTTTATTTCTATTCAATTTTCATTCTATTTGGTTTGGTTCGCTGCCCGATTCCTGAAGACTCGATTGCTTGGTCCATCCCACTCCATCTTAGTACATTGTTGGCAAAGCTTCTCTCTCTCTCTCTCTCTCTCTCTCTCTCTCTCTCTCTCTCTCTGTTTGGGTGAGAGTGAGGGAAGGGTAAATAAGCGCCAGGAGGGGTAAGTAACTATTATACTCCTGTTTAGGAAAAAGTGAGTTACTAAAAGGTAAGGGTAAATAAGGGTAAGGCTTCCCCTCCCTTACCCTTCAAATCTCAATTTTTTTTACACACCAAATTGTGATGTAAGCAAGGGGAGGTGAGAACTGAAAATTATTTTATTTTTTATTTTTCTATTGTATCTTTAATTTTTTATTAAAAATCTAATTATACTCATTAAAAATAAACCTAGTGTACTACTATAAATAAATATCTTCTCTCTTAAGTAGCCATATATGTTTTTTTCTCTCTCAATCGTTTGTTCTTTCAATAATTTGCTGCAATTATTATACTTCAATAATTTACTGTAATTTTTATATTTCAATTATCAATTTTTTTTAAATAATTTATTCTTTATTCAATCTCTGTTAGATTTGTGCATTATTATTTTGAATTATTAATTTTGTGATTTATTCATGTTGGACCATTACAATTTGCAAATTCAAGATTTATTATGATGAGTTTACTATTTAATAAATTATCTAATGGAAAAGAGTATTTTTGTACTTTATTTACCCTTCTTTCACCTCTTTCTAAACATAAAAAATATGTATTACCTTTCCTTAACTTTCCATTAATTCACCCATTTTCAAATAAGAGATTTTTTTATTGTAACTCTCCTCACTCTTTTCTCTCCTTACCTTCCCTTACCTTTCCATTAATTACCCTTCTCTCACCCCATTCAAACACAGTCTGAGTTTGGAGATGTTAATTATTGATTTCTCTTGGTCTTAAGAATTGGGTACGGTCATCGAATCCCTTTTTGGCTATGGAGTTTCTTATCAATTATTGGATTCCTTTATTTATTAAAAAAAAAGGACAATACTGGGTAAAAGAAAGAACAGCCGATATCCTCCTATCCATAACCATCTAAAGGTACGTGTCCTTAACAGCATCTGCTGAACGTCAATATCACCAAGCACCAATAATGAAATCGGCCATAATTGGAGACTGGATATCACACAAACCATCAACTGCAAACATCAACAAAGTACCAAACTAAGGAACTAACAGGAACTTCCTTCTCGTGAATGGATACGGAGCTTGCCAAGAATATATACCAGAGCTTTTAAAATGCTTTAACCCAACTGGCATCACGACAAGAATGCGCACTTGTCATTTGTGTTTGCCTTCAACTTCAAAGACTGCAAAACGCCAACCCTTACCATCTTCCTTTATCTTTCTTTAGCTTCCTCGGTGCATGACATGGACACAGGCTTTCTATTTTTGGAATTATGAGGATGTGCTTTGGAATTCTATTTTAATCTTTTTATGAATTTTCTATTTAAAATTCATATTTTAAAAATTTTATGTTAGTAAATTCAAAGTGTATTTATATATGGTCACGTTCATGGAACTGTTGATGAGAATTCAAAATTGTCTTATCTTGTCTAGTCTAATATTCCCCCGTGTGTCAAACACAGAAAAAAAAAAAAATTTAATTTTCACTAATCTTCAGAGAAGTTTCTTGGAAACTTCCTTGAGCTTATCTTTACTTGGCTATGGCGTTCTTCTTACGTTACCTCTCTACATATAGACCCTGCAGCTGCAATTACTCTTAGCTATAGTGAATCTCAATAATATACACTAATTACCAAATCATTCATTAGTGTTCTCAGGTGACTTCTGTAATATGTGTCCTCTCAACACAAAGTACTTGCACAGGATTTTCCAAAACCTTGACAAAAATGGCGATGGTCTTTTGAGTCTAGAGGAACTCAACTGGCTTCTGGAGAGAATTGGAATAAATTTCAGCCTGGAGGATCTGGAGTCTTCGGTGGGAAAGTCGAGCCTCAACTTGGATGAGTTCTTGTCATTTTGCGACTCCATAACTAAGCAAAACGACGACAAGAATGAAATACTAGGGGAGAAGGAAGAACAGGACCTTGCTAAAGCGTTCAACGTGTTCGACCTGAATGGAGATGGATTCATTTCTTGCGAGGAACTTCAAAGCGTATTGTCAAGGCTGGGATTGTGGGATGAAACGAGTGGAAAGGATTGTAGTTATATGATTCATGTGTACGATACAAACTTTGACGGAGTTCTTGATTTTCAAGAATTCAAGAACATGATGTTGCATGCTAACTAGCTACTTCTTGTTCTTGAGTTCATTCCTCAATCATCAATATTCAGTCCTAATCTGCATATAAGTTGTGGCAGAGTTTTCTTGTCAATTTCTTTTCCGGGTAACACATAGATATGCTATTCTTGATATAGAATTGAGTTCAATTTTGTGCATGGTAATCTAAACACAGCTCTAGTGCTGTAGCCGATACGGCCATGGACGAGTCATTTTTGGAATTTTCGCAGAAGGAAACCATAGAGCCATATACAGTGCATTGCCGTGCTGGTCAAAGTCCTTTTATTTGAAAAGCCTTGTGAGGGAGACATATACTTTATTTTTATTTGTCAAAGAATGTAATTTTCCACGAGCATCAACTTCTCTAACTACCTTTGTAACTGTCAACAAATATATATACCTACCAAGCCAACCTTTTTAGTGCAATAATTTTAAAATAAATGATATATTTTTAAAGATAAATAATTATTCTTTTAATATTTATAGAACTTAAAGTTATATTTCTAAAGTTGATATTATATGATCAACAGTAATATTCATGTAATATTAACCATGGCATTAATTAAGAGCTAGCCATGGAATGAATTGAAGTACTTGTAACAATAAATATGTTTAAAACGTTAGGCAACTATTCTGACTTCTGAAATCCCAACCCATGTATGTCATGGCTTCGCTGAATTTTCAAGGAAGACTTCTTATTTTTTAAGGTAATTGTTTTCTACATTAAATCATGCATACAATTTACATGTGGGCGTGACTTTGAAATTTCAAACAACACTATCACAATTATTTAAAAAATTTTAAGAAAAAGGAAAGGATTTTATAGAATTTTAAGTTTTATATAAAATTAGAAAAGAAAAAATATGATATTAATTTTTTAATTTATTTTTAATGATATATAATTAGTTGTTCTTCAAACATTGTCATAGATAACAAACTAGGAATTGCAATTAAAATTTATCATTTTTATCACTTCATAAGGCTGGAGAAGGAAATCATATTTCATATAAATGCTCTTTTCATTACTCGCATGAAAATTCAATGCTATTGTTTTTTTTTGCCCTCACAAATGGATAGTCTCTTCGCTTTGAGTATCAGAGAACAGAGCAGATTTTTTTTTTTCCACCTTTCATTGTTTTGTTCTCACATCTTTCTTCAGAAAGAATGCACGCATTTGCAAGGTTGCAAATTTTAACCGATATCTGAGCAGTTGCATGTAAATATGTAATACTTTCTATCAGAGAATCCAGCAGCCCGAATATTTTTAGTGACTCCAAGCTTAAAACCTTTGTTTTTCTTCCAGGGCTGTAGGAGAATAGTATCTTAACCTCCAAGCTTTAAAAATTTTCGTCTCTTGGCAAAGGATAGACGATCATATCCATATTTTAACATCCCACTCACTCCAGGTACTCGATTCTTTTTTTAGCTCAGGACTTGAAGTGCACTTGCTAAAAAGAGTGATGTTTGCAAATGTTTTAGAATTCCGATGGATTCTTGGAAATTCAGATGGGAATTGATAAAGCACAACTGTCATTTCGAATTAGATCATTAGGAAGAATGGAAAGATGAAAGGAAAAGAAAGAAGAAAATGCCATAGCTTTGAACTTAAATTCCATTGAGCCATTACACAATTTCAATAACTATAATTCTGTCCTGACTATGCATAGCTGCTCATGCCAGAACAGCCACCTTGACACTTTCCAACAAATGCACTGCAAAGTTTCAGCATTCAAAGAAATATACCAACAGAACCATACCTGCAGATGGCTTCATGGAAGAATCCTTTGTGCTGCCGTATTAACTTGTTTGGAGAGATAAGCCTCATAAATCTCCACTACAAGCCGAGGATCCCTCTCCACAAGCTCCATGTACTCCTCCCTTTTAGTAAGCTTGTCCATGTTGTCTGTGATCAATGACAATGCTGCTTCAAGCAAATGCTTAGCATTGTGCTGGTGCGCAAAGGCATAGCTTGGGACTGAATTGTCCCAGTTCAATTTGGACACCAAAAACTTCTCACAGCAACTCTTGAGATGCTTCACCTGGTATTTTTCAGCCAACACTAAAAGGTCGCAGGCCAGTTGCTCATCAAGGCATGCTTCAGCAGTGTATAAATAGTTGACAAATGAGCGAAGGGCATCATATGATACGTCACTAATCTTGATGGTGCCACTTCGGCTTTCTTCCATCTCATTCTCAAGCATCGCTCGAAACACCGGAGAACGACTAGCCTGTTCACATAAATGTACAAAAGCAACCTGACTAAATTTCCCAAAGTTATCCAATGTGTGTAGCATATCCAATGAAGGAAAATGCAAAATTTTTCCCCTATGGTTATGCTTACCATGTCTACATGCACCGTTGCTATAGGACAAAATGTAACCAGGATAGACTCAAAAGTAAAAATATACAGAGAGTTATTAAAAAGAAGGATATTATGTCCCAAAATTATGTCATTGAATCTATTTGCAATTCAGGTATCCTATTTCTCATTCCTGAAATCAAATATCCATATTTTCTACGTCTAGTTGTCAGCAAAGTGATGTACTGTCTAGTACAAGCTAACAATGCAATTCAACATAATCAATTAGGAAGCTAGTGAAAAAGTGAACTACATTCAGTAGATGAAATGTAAACAGGCTTTACTAATTGGAATTAAGCATTTCAAATCACAAGTCAACTGTGTAAACACAGCTAAGTAAATTAAAGAAAGTTTAACAAAACAATGATAAAAGTAGGATTGAAAAGTCAACAGATATCAAAAGGTTGAGAATTGCTCTTCACTAGCAGGAAGTGAGAAAAATTAAGAACCTTATGACACATGTTATTTAAGTGACAGCACACATATTTCCATACACATGCATGTATGGATGCATTGCTGCATCGCTTTGCTCTAACAATAGGCAATATCGAACTAACCAAATATGCAAACGCAAAATTAAAATGTCTCTACTTGGCATTGAATATACTCATACAACGTAGTGAACTAGCATGGATACATGATACATCTAAAAAAAATCTTAATAGTATGTTGAATAACAGGACCAGCCAATGTAGTGTAGTTAGTAATATTCATCACTACTATGGGATGTTCAGAGTCTGCACAATTCGGTAAAGCCTTCAGCAAGGAGGAATTGGCTTTTTATAGTACCAAATAATACAAAGAAGTTATCAGACTTTCAACTTTAACATTACAAGAGGACATGTAAACATAACCATAATCTGCATAGATGACTAAAATATTCTCATTTCTGCCCATTAGATCACTTCAGGTTGATCATGGCACGAAAAACAAATAAAAGGTCCAATTACTTGAAATTAACTTCCTTTCTCAAGTATTATTGTCTAAAAATTATAGAATCTTGACTGTGAGCTTGCTAGTTTTTGCAGTGGTCTGCACAAACATGTCAGAAGACTCGCTTAGATCTAGAACAAAAACACAAAACCATTCAATTAGACGACCTTACGCATTACAATCAAAGCACTTGTGAGAAGCAATCAATAAAAAAATCAAAATTCAACAACACGCACACACATTCACCATTCACCAACCATGTCATTCGATGAACTGCCGTTCTCATTTATCATCAAACAAGTATTAAGACAGCGAGAGAACGCTAGTTATCCAAATTGGGGATATGGGTACTGACCAAAACGGCCTTATGGGCGGGGACAGGCGCAGGGGACCCTGTTGACCCACTGTCGGAGGAGGCGACCAAAACAACGTCGGTGAAGCATGGTCCAAATGACCTATTGCTGTGGTGGTGATCGAGTGGAGACCAGAATCGCAAGAAGGCAACTTTGGCTTTGAGATCTTCGATCTCTCTCTTGAGCTCTTCTTCGGTCTCGCTAGCCTCCTCGTAGCACTCCTTGCACGTTCCGGCGTCAATCGTCCCGTACTCCTCTTTGCACGAAATGCACCGCATAGTTTCGGTTTCGGAATCCGTATCGGTGTCGGTTTCCACCCGGGATTGCTCACACCGGTGGCCTCTCATCGTCTGGGATTCTTCCAGAAGCGTCCGAGATTAAAAAGCTATTTTTCTACCCAAAAAAAAAAAAACACTATTCTATTTGGGAAAAACTTGCCTCGTTATCAACTCAATATATAAATGTTTAGAATTTTCATTTTTATCTTATTATATATTGTGTCCTAATTTTAAGGTGCATGGAAATCGAATTTAAATAAAAAGAATCTCTATTTGTTGAGAGAGGGAAAATTTTTCTCGATTGATCCCTTTGCTTGAAACTCTTGTTGGAATTTCTATGGTTGTTCTTTGCCCCTGTGAGTTGGGGATGGCTTTCATATTCCTTATTACGTTGTAGGTGTTCCTTCATTTGAGACTCTTGTCGGATTTCCACTAGCTCCCTATGGGTGGGGGATGGCTTTCATGTTCCTTGTTAGGTATAACCTTTTCCTCACTGGATAGTGATTATACATAAATTGTAAATCTTTTGTTCTTCCTAAGTCACACGGACTTAAGTCCTATTTGACATTGAGTTTCAGAGTTTGAAATTATTTTTTTGAATAAAAATACTATTTTAGATATTTTTGAGAAAAACAGTTTAAAAAAAATTGTTTTATTATTTTAGTATTCTTATAACTAAAACTGATTAAATTTAATTTTTAATTATTTTTTAACATTCTCTAACTAGTATATTTAAAAAAATAATTTTTTCAACAGCAATGCCAAACATGCCCTTAATGTGATAGGGTTTTTGTTTGGGCGACTTGCGTTTTTAGGCTGTATTTATGTTATGTCTTATTTTTCTGCCTATTATTTCTCTGCTTGTGTTGGTCTTGGTTTTTATAGGTAGAAAGTGAGAATCTCCTTGAGATTGGTATTCCCAAGGACTCTACAACATATTTTATGGGTTTTCCGATACCTTAAGGTGATAAAAAGTAAGTTGGAGCTCTACCACGCCTGTTTCCTCTACATTCGTCCCATGGCCCTTGATTTTGCATGCAGCATTTTCTATAGTTCTTTGTCTTAGTTTGTCGACGTCACTAGGAATGGTACCAAAAGTCTTAAGTGGCCTTTAAGCTTCCCTCAGTCTGCAGTGTAACACCCCTACGTGCATAGTCCTATGCAAATCACTGTTCCAGTAATCGGTGTCGGTCCGGACAATTACGAGGATTAGAATCATATTTAAGTCACCTAGAAAAGTCCTGAATAAAAATTAATAGTGATTACCCAAAGGTTAAATACAGATCAGAAAAATAGAACATAAAAAGTTAAATGAGTCAGGGGTCATAGCAATAGGTGACCGCACCAGGAAGGAACTGCAAGATCGGTCAAAACTCTAATTTCATACGAGGCATTGTGACACCGCAGGCCTAAGAAAAATTGTGAAGCTACGGAAAATGTAAAAATCACAAAAAAAGATTGAGAATCAGATCAAATAATTAGGTCAGGGTTCCGGAATAAATATAGTATTATTGATAAACCGGATCAGACTGGTGAGGGGCAAATTGGTCAATTCATCCCTAAATGTAACTCATTACCTAACTGTCCAATAAAAAATGAGAAATGAAAATTTTGAAATCTATATTTAAATTAAAGAACTATAAAAAAAGAAAGGAAAAAAAAGAAAAGAAAATAGGAATAATGACATCATACAAGTGACATCATGCATGACATCAAAATTAATTTTAATTTAATTAACTAAATTCACTAAGTCAAAATTTGCATAAATATACATAAAAAGAAAATAAAATCTTTGTCTTCCACCTCTCATTGCCATCCACTCCCTCATCTCTCTCTCTTTCATTTTCTTTCCTCTTCTTTCACCATGGAAGCTTATTCCAAGCTTTCATAACCCTAAAAATTTCCATCAATTTCACAACTTTCTTAAGAAAAACTTGCTCTTGAGGCTTGATTGGAAGATTGAAGGAGAAAGAAAGAAGAAAAAGTGAAGGAATTTGAAGATTAAAAAGCTCAAGTAAAGGTAATTTCTATTTCTAGCAAAATTTACTACAAATACATGAATTAGAGTTGTAAATAGGTGATTTACATGAATAAATTAGAGAAAAAAAAAAACATGGTTGTGTGGAGTGAAGAGATTTTCAGTTAGCATATGTAGGTTTAGGGTTGGTGAAGTTTGTTGGAATTAATGGTATATTCATATTTAATTGAGTATGGAAAGATGTCTATGACACTTTGATTTCATAAAATATACCAAATTGTGAAATTAGGGTTTATGGCACTTGAAAATTGGGGGGAAAATTAGAAATTTTTGAAATTGAACTAAATTGACCTAATTGGGACTCAAAATGGTCAATTGGGACCAATTAGGTGTGTTTAAATGGTGAGAAGTTAAGTCAAATTCGGATTGGTAATAGTCCAATTCTGGACAGCCTGACCTTGGTCCACTTAGGGGACCAAAACTGTAATTCTGCCACACCAATTGATATGAGGTCAATTGGAGATGAAAGTAGACACATAATGCCACAATTTTTGTGCAGAAACCCTGCCCTGAAAGTGACACTAAGTTAGAGAATAATCAGGACAAACCCGAAATTGGCAAACTGCCATTGTACAAAAATGATCAAATGATTTGTTCATTTGGCCATAACTTGGTGTAGAAAGGTCCAAATGATCTGAATTTTATACCAATGGAAAGCTGAGACATAGCAATACAACTTTTATGAAAAATACATACTCAAATTCTGACCATAACTAATCCGAAAAGTAAGCTACAATTGGCACACCAAAACTGCCAAAATCAGAATTGTGCCCAGAATTCTGAGTTTGGACCAATCTGGCCAGCCTTAGAAAAATAGGCATAACTTGGACTATAAAACTCTAAATGGAGTGATTCAAAAATAAGACATTAAGGAACAACTTTGATGAAAGACATTTAGCCAAAATTTCATTGTAGAAACACCAATAGAACAGCAGAAACTTGTGATCCAAAACTGAATTTTTGGGATTTTACTTAGGTAGTTTGGAAATTTAATTGGCAATCAATGCCACAAATTTGACACTCAAAATATGGTATGTGGGTGTCATTAGAATTAACATACCCCTTAAGTATAAAGAAGTCAACATTTTGACATGAATAGTGCCACTACACACAAAAATGTAAAGGATCGAATTTAAGAATCGTATTAGGTAGGATAAGACTGCAAAAGTAAAATTATTGAAATTAGTTATTAGAAATGGATTGAATGGATGCTGAAGCACTTTAAATTTATGTATTTCAATTGGAAATGGATCTTCAAAGGAGAAACGAAAATTTGCGTAAATTGAGTCAACAAAAGAGGTTTGTGCACAACTAGTTTTAATTTGTCTATGTTTTGCATATTTTATTTGATTAAATGATTTTAGTTTCTTTATGTATTATATTTACCAATTATTGAATTTATTTCAATGATTATTGAAATGTTATGGTATGAATGACTTTAGTTTTAGAAAATTAAATTAATTATGTTTTTATTTTGTTATGAATTGAATGAAACTGGCTTTGGAAAAATTTTAATTGAAATACGTTTACATGGTTTATATGGAAATTTTGATTTGAAAATTGGTTTATACTTAACATGGGAAATGAATCAAATATGTTTTGAATTGTGATGGTCATAAAAAAAAATTATTGGATATTAGAATTGACTTTGAATTGAATTGTATTGTGATTTATGCTCACAAAAAGGACAAAGAGATTCATGATGTGTTTTGTATCTCACTATAGATACTTGACTAAGTTATTACCCGTCCCTCATTTGTTGAGGAGACACTGGAGTTAGCTTTGTTTTGATTACCATGGTACGTGCACATGTTTGGATTATTCTCTTATTAGAGGTTAGATCTAAGTTTCTCATGACCCTTTCGGAAGTTACATTATTGTGGTGTCGTAATGTACACGACGATTCGATCTTTCCGACCATAGGGAGTTAGAATCACTTTGAATATGACCCTTACAAATTAGTCCTGCATAGTTAGTGAGATAAATAATGGTTTTTGAATAGTAAGAAATTGTGATTTAAAATAAGATTTGTGCATAATTGATTTTAGTAAAATTAATATTTATTTCCAGAAAATGATGGAATTATTTTAAATGTTCAATTATAATTTGACAAATGATTGGTATTATTGGCAGCAGATATTTTGATTTTTGAAATTTTGATGAATTTAAAGACTTCCAAATTCTTTGTTAAAATTTTATCAATGTATAGTGTATTATGTTTTAAATTATAGTTGTGCACCACTGAGTTCACCACTCAACGATAGCTTTGTATGCTGTCGCAGGTGAAAGTAAAGATAGAGCAGCTAAGTAAGATTTCCTGTAGCCGTGCCTTGAAGACACATTGGGACTAGTTACGAGTATATTATAAGTATACATTTGTATACTAGATTTTAATGTATGCATGTAATTATATGTATGTAATATATTTGAGCAGTTATACAAAAACTCTTGTAATATTATTTTGGTATGTAATGAAATGAAAATTATTGTAATATTAATTTGAGATTTTATTTACCTGTATATTTTTATAATATTAATTTTATTACCCTAATGAGTATTATATTCAAATTTCTTTATGAGTTTTGAAATCCATGTATGGTTTTCCTTATGAAAAGTACGGCTTGAACATTGAATTGAGTTGATTGTGTTGAATTAGGAGATGAAAATGATTTGTATTGGAGTTGTGGTTAAGTAAAAATATTGGGAGTGTTTTTCTTTTCAAGTTTTGAAGAACTGTTTTCTCAAAATATAGCCGGCACTCTGTCGAAATTTTGAAAAAAATTCGTAACACCAAATTTTAATCGAGGATTTGATCCATGACCAAAATTTCAAATAAAGACTTTTTAATAAATATTCAAAGTCCCACCACTATAAAAATGATCGAAAATTATTTTAAAATTCCTTGTAGTATATTTAATAGGTCATCGATAGGCGAAGTACGGTAATTCATTAGGTGTATTACGGGAGCATGTTATACCTTATGGAGGGGTAAGGTGTGACATGCAGTTCCTCGATGATGCAATTTGGTATGGTTGGCAACAATTTCTTATTCTCTATAGGAAGAGGGTTCCTACCTAGCTAAGGTTTGGAATTCTTAGGCCTAAGCTTTTCGATGGGTTAGTATACAGAGCCTTTTTTAAGTTCGTTGAGTTTGTTGTTTGGGCCAATTCTTCAATTGTATCTATCAGCTTGTCAAACTTGTTTTAAGTCTTTGTATTTTGGCTCTAAACTCATGTTTTTAATCTAACGAATCTATCTATCTTTAAGGGAAAAAAAATAATATAAATAAAGTTTTATCATACTATTTTAAATGATAATTGAATAACAAAAGGATATGTATTTGATAGCATTAATAATAATATATAGGCATATTATTAAATATATGCCATCTATTTTTTCACACACCAAATGTCATTTCAATAACACTTCGTAGTGAAAAATGTGCATAATTAAAAATTTTCTTTATGTCCTGATGGTAGTTGGCCACATGTAAATTTTGGAAAATAATATCTTACTCTTTTATAAGGTTTAAGATAACCATTCATATTTGGATTTTCAGCCTATATTAATTAATATTTTCTTATGACTATTTCATAATAACATATAGTTAAATTACCGCATTTAAAATATATTAACTTAAAAAAGTATTTTTATAAATTACCTTCAAGGGGTTTCGGAAATTTATAATTAAATTATTAATAGCAGTTAAAAAAAAAAATCCTTGCATCATGTGCTATTTTCTCCCATCTTACCCACACAAATGTAAATAGCATATCAAAGTTAAAAGTAGCAATAATATTTTGCATTGGAATTTATTTTCTTCAAATGTATGGAATTTAATTTGCTCTTTAAGAGCTATACTTACTCATGCATGTTTGCCATTGATTATACCAATACAATCCTAAAGAGAGTATATGAACCAATTGGCTATAATTAGTTATAAGGTTAAGATAGTTTAAGAAATGGTTGAGATAATGCACATTACCTTAAAATGGGGCATGTGCCTTCTATCATTTAATATCTATGTGGGAGTGTCATTGAACTCTAGATCTATGGGCTTTAGAAATCCACTGATATCAAACTTAAAACATGTAACACTTGCCTAAAACCTCAACTAATTTTTTCACCAAAATGTTGAAATCTTTCTCGCGCATGTCTATTTGAAGCATAAGAGTGATGGTATATAGAAATATAGCAAATTTCTCAATTATAAACATTCTTCTTGATGATTTCAACTCATATTTACTTTCCAAGTCGAAACTTAATTGTATCATTGTATCTTTGTCCATCCTAAACATATTTATGCAACAATCTCAATGACCTTGACCTTGTAATATTTCTAACAACCATTTTATACCCATTTGATACGAGACCATACAAGCTTTTATATATATATATATATATATATATATATATATATATATATAGCACCAACTGTTGTTATTACTAACTGTCGAGTTTCATCATCGTCATCATCACTATATAATGCTTGTCACACCTTACCCCTCTGTAAGGCATAACATGATCCCGTAGAATACCTAATGAATTATCGAACTTCACCTACCGATAATTCATTAAGTACCCCTACAAGAGATTTTAAAATAATTTTCTTAGTTTTGATAAGTGGCGAGCGTTTTCTAATAGGTATTTAAAACATAATTGAAATTAAAAACTACTTAAAACTTTTGGCCCATTTTATTTTTCCACAAATTTTATAAAAAATTTGACAGAGTTTCGTTTATACTTTAAGAAAACAGTTCTTCAAATACCTGTAAAAAGCACTTCTAAAAATGTTTTCTCAACAACTACTTCAATTTCACAATCAAACTCAATCCATTTCAATAACTCCATAATCATTTCAATCAATTTCTCAAGTTTAAAATTCAATAATCCTCAAAATACTAGCAATACATTTCATTCAAATTAAATAAAATAGTTCCACTCATTTTTCATTAGAGACAAAACAATTTATATACATCCTTACAAAATTTACATCAAAAGAAATACAAACTAAACTTTATTATAAACTTCATACAAATTTTGTACAAACTGCTCAAGACCCATTTACATGTCCATACTTTTATATGCAATACATACATCAAAAGAAATATTCACAATTAGGGTATAAATTATACCCGATAACTTCAAGCTGAATGATTTTTAATCCTTAGCAGCTCATTTTGCTGCTCCTTTAGTCTCTGTATCTGCGACAGCAATAGAAGCTATCGCTGAGTACTAGGACTCAGTGGTGCACAACATATTAAAATAATCTTTATGCAAAATATAAATCACATTTATTCAAAATTTTAACTAAACATGAGCATTAAACACAAAACATGAATTATGAGATTTTAATGCAAAGCAAGTTCATTTCAAAGTATCAAAACACATTTCATAAAACCCACAGTTAAATCATGCCATTCGAAACAAATAGAATCTCAATAGCCAGAGGCTAAAGAGAAATCACATCACAAGGCTAGCTAGCTCAAATATATGGATATCCATTCACATCCTTTTTTACTGGCACACCTCAACACTTCTCCAGAGAAGGAATCAAAATTGGAAACTAATTACCCCCACTAGTCGTGCTAATGAGGTGTTCAAATATATGGTCATTACACTGTGGTTTCAAAACTTATCTTAACAATTTGCTAAACATTGTCATTTCAAATATACACAACTAACCTTCCACAATTTAAATCAAAGTATCATAAAAATTGTCATAATTCACTGATTCAAATTATTCAAAACAATATGCTGAAATAATTTACAAAAGTTATACGTTGTGCACAAACCTCAAACGAGTCGCCTGTTGGCCTTGACTCGACTCCTCGGGTTCTGTCCAGGTATTCTTTTCCACTGAAACACACAATTTCACAGTGTTTCAATACCATAACTTAGCATAAATCCAAAAATAAATTTAACTTCACTTTACCTAGCTCTAACGTGTTAAACTCGACATTCTTGAAATTTTGTGTTTCGGGTTACTATTCACTATACTATTCAAGTCAAATTGTTGAATTTCTAAGGCTTAATAGGTATGGGAATTCCAACTTCACCCACATACCACATTTTGGTCACTAAATTTGTTGGTTTTGGTCATTTTCTCGAAACTTAGGTCTTTTAGGCAAAATTGCCAAATTTTCAGTTTTGGTGTCTAAGGTTGCATTGTTCCATTGGTCACTTTTTTGTTGGAATTTGGTAAAACTTTCTTCATAGAAAATGTTCTCTATTGTATTAAGTTTATTCTCCTTTTTGAATCACTCTAATTAGAGTTTTGTAGCTCAAGTTATACTCAAATTACAGTTACTATTCATGCTGCAGAATTTGGTTCTGTAGATTTATTGATCCAACTTCGTTCTGCAATTTGATCAAGTTAAGTCCATAATTTGGTCTAATTTTCTTCATATGAAATGTTCTACTATGTCTTAGGTTTCCATCGGTTCAAGAATCACCTAAATCGGAGTTTTCTAGAGAGAGTTATAGCCATTGAAACTTTACTGTTCATATGGCAAATCTGCAGTTCTGCAGATTCAGGAACTCAATTTTGCTCAATAATTTGATTGGGTTAATGATATAATTTGTGTTGGTGTTCTTCATGAAAGTTTTAGATCTATATCTCATCTAACCGCTGGTAAAATTTCAGGTCATTTTGACCTGCCTAGCTCGAGTTATGACCAAATGAACAAACACTAATCATTTGGTCAGTTTGTGCAGAGGCAGACTGTGATTTCTCAACTTTGGTCAATTTGTTCACTAGGTTTTAATCACTTTTTGGACATGCTTTCTAAATGAAAATTGTGTCATTTAGTGCCTATTTTCATTCCCAATTGATCTCATATCAATTGGACTTGTAAAATTCCATTTTTGGTCCCTCAAAGTTGACTTTTGGTCATGGTGCATACCCAATCCGAATTTAGCTTTGATTCAAACACTTCTAACACACTTAATTAGGTCACAAATGACTATTTCTCTCCTTAAACTATGTCAAAGACATCATTTAGCACTTCTTCATATTTTTGGTCCCTAAACCCTAATATCCAAACCCTAATTCACACTAAGTTTTGCATTTACTTGATTCCATGCCTTTAACCATAGTCATTCAACTAATTAAGGTTTATATACCCCTTTCAAACCATTCAATTCATGCAAATCATCCTCATAACCAAGCTGGCCGAAAATCAGTTTAGTCCCTCAACCAATTTTTCTTTTCATTTTAAGTTTGTTTCTATGTTCTTGATGATATACATACACTAATTAAACTAAAAACTTGAAGTTTACATTACTAACCTTGTTAGGTGTCTTTGAACTTTCACTTCCTCTCAATTTTCTTCAATTCTTTGATGACCAATCTTCCTCTCAAGTGATTAAATCAAGTTTTTGTGAAGCAAGTATGGGAGGATTTGGGGTTTAATGATGGTTTCAAAGCTTGAAGCAAGCTTTAAATGAGATTTGCAATGGTGAGGGAGAGAGAAGGATGGGAGGCGGCACTTTGAGGAAGATAAGGCTTTTAATTTTTTTTTCTTTTCTTTTCTTTTGTCTTTTATCTCTTTAGGAAGACCAAAAATCCAAATAAGTAAATAAATTAATTTTATTCTTTATGGCATCATGCATGAGGTCATGCATGATGTCATCACCTTTTGACTTTTCCATTTTCTCTTTCTTTTTTTTTTCTATTTATTTTTCTATTAGTTCTTTAATTTAATTCTCGATCCCGAAGTTTTCTTTTCTCCGATTTTATTTGACAGTTAGGTCAGGAGTCAGCTCTCGGGGTCAATTGACCAAATTGCCCCTCGCCGGTTCATCCCGATTTGCAATTAATTCTATATTTCTTCCGGCTCTCTGACCTAATTATTTGGCTGTCTTAACGGTTCTTTTTCGTGATTTTCTCCTTTCCACTGTGTTTATAAGGGTCCTAAGGACAGCGGCGTCACATTTTACGGTTCGAAATTTGAGTTTAAAATGACTTCACAGTCGTTCCCGAAAAGGTTACCCATCGCTATGACTCTCGGCTCGTTTAACTTCTTATGTTCTGTTTTTCTTATTTATACTTAACTAATTGAACATTAATAATTATTTGTGTTTATAGCTTCTCTAGTTGTCTTAGATGTGGTTCTAATTTCCTTAATTGTCCGGACCGACACCGGTCACTGGAACAGTGAAATATACCAGGCTATACAAATGGGGGTGTTACAATGCTTCTTCCTCATATTCATCATCATTACTAGCAGGTTGCACATCATTTTCCATATCTTAAAAAAACAATGTATATAATACAAATTATCAAAACAATGTACCTAAAGTAAGCCAAATATTATCAAAACAAAGTATCCATTATTAAAAGTCAACACATTCTACATAATATAAAGTACAAATTATAAAAAGGCACCATTATGCATCATACAAACCAATACTACATATAACAAAACTACAACAAACAATAAACACATTATTGCCAAATAAATGTTTACATGTTAGCCTTAGCTTGATGATATTTCAACCAAGTTAATATTGCTTTAGGTTTTTTAATGGAAGCAAAAAGCTCCCTCTTTGACTTGATTTCTAAAAGTTTAGTGGCAAACAACCAGAGCTCATTTCCTTCCTTAATTTTTGGTAAGGCATTTAATTGCTCATATACCTTAGAAATGGTAAATCTAGGTAAATTATTCTTTTTAGGAGTAATAGTGCCTTTGCTCTTAACATTGGCAACCAATCTATCAATTTGTTGTGGTAACTCAATTGGTCTACTTGATTGGCTTTTCATTTTTTTTTTTTTCGATTTGTTACCATTTTGACCTTGGTTCCTTGACATATAAACTCTTTTACCTTTTTTATTGCGAGTCTTTTATGTGCATTAGGAGTCATTGTGAATAACTTGATCCAAGTTCTCAAGAAAATTAGATTTGTTCTCAAAGTCACCACTTTCTTTCAATCAGATAGCATCCTCACTATGTGCTTTATCAACATTATCATCTAATAACATACCAATGGATGGGGCCCAAGCATACCCTCTCCATAGCTACCGTGTACATAAACACTATATCATATTTTTCAAGCAATCTTGTTGGTACCCTTGATTTCGAAATTTTTCATGCAATGGTTTAACAATATAAAATAATAAAAGTTAAATGCATTAATCAAAGATACCATAATTGAATGCATCAAAACATGGATCAGCAAATGTCTCCACTATGCACAATAGAAACTAACATTAATCTTTTCCCTCTACCAATCATCTAATGCAGAAATAGTATTTTTATTAACATCCCAACATAGGCCAATTTCTTCGCCAATTAATTCGCGAAAAAGTCTCTATTTTTTTTTTCATCCAATTCCACTTATTTTATAATCAAACCTTGTCATAATCTAATCCGGTCTTATTATGGAATGTAGTAAATACATATCTCCATCATTCCTTTGACAAATGAGACCCAGATCGAAAACCTTTTTAAACAGCTCACACACTATCTCAATAAAAGTTTCTACTATCTCTGGTTGCCATTTTGCATTAGCAAATTTGTTTGCATTTGGTTGACTTGAAGGATTTTGCTTCTCCTTTCCCATCTCTTTTACCAAGAAAAAAAGAAAAATTATGAAATTACTACTACACATACATAAGGTATTATTATACTAAACGACAACAAAATAAGTAACTGTATCATAATATATGAAAATAAAAAAGAAAGTATAGTAAAATTATGAAAAAAAAGAAAGTAAATTTTAACAATTTTTTTCAAGAAAAAATACCTTTCTCAAGTGGCGTTGAATGCATAGCCCTTGATGAAGACATAACTCCAAAAATTTCACTGTTACATTAATCTAAATGCAACAAGGAAAACATACTCACCATTTGAAGACAAGAAAAACAATAAAAGCTTAATTCCACATTCAAAGAAATAATAATAATAATAATAATAATAATAATAATAATAATAATAATAATAATAATGGCAAAGAAACCTATCATAGGATATCCCAACAAAATATAATTAAGAAACAATAGGAGAGTAATTTTTTTTTTAACATTAAAATATAATATTTTGATTACCAAGTTTTATGCACAATAATGTAAACATAGAACCCGAAATAATTTTCAAAATTCATCTAAAATACATGATTTATAGAGATTGATAATTTTAACCCTAAACCATGTTCAATAGACATAAAATGGGCTTTAAAATTTGAAAATACTTAAGATATTTAATTTTATTTTCATCTCATTAGTACAGAGGAGCAAAATGAAGAGCAGCGCCAAAAGGAAGGTTAGAGACGAGAAAAAGAGTTGAGAGCATATTGTAATGGTTTCTTGCGAAAATTAGAATGCTTGTATAGTGTTGTAATGATAAGTACAATTAAAACTTTGTAATGAAAAAAAAAGAAAAAAAGAAAAATTAAAAGCTAAAATTCTCCTATTTTGTGAGAAGAAAAATAAAAAAGGACAAAAATTGTCAAATAGAATTTTAAGCCATTTCATTTTCCATCCAAATTGAGCAAAAAAAGTGAAAAATAATATTAATTATTTTATTTTCCTTTTATGTTTTTTTTCTTTAATAATTATTTTTTATGATAATTTTATTTATTTAATATGAACATAATAAAAAAAAATATTATGATTTTATCTTCTCACTTTACTTCTCATCAAAACACATGAAAATAAATAAATCATTCTTATCATTTACTTTCTATATAAAAAGATTTATAAGGTAAATAATAATTTTATTTTTTATAAAAATTTTATTTTTTTTATAATTTTATTTATTTTTTCTTATTTTTTTATTATAAAACAAGCCCCAAGTACCGAGAAAGGAAAAATAAATTTCAAGTTGAGAGTGGATTGAGAATGAGTTTTCTCTTTTTAATTTTTATTATTTTATAAGTTATTAAAAAATTTATTTTAATAAATTATTATTTTTTCCATATTATTTATTAATAATATAAAAAATAATATTAATTAATAGCTTTTATAATTTTAAAATATATCAATAATTATATATTTTATTTGTTAAAATTATAATATATAATATATTTAATATTATATTATTATCGCGGAGGAGCGGGAACCTAAAATTATCTCGTCAAGTTTGGGCGTGCGCGAGGCGGGAATTCACAATCGGGTTGGATGGAAATTGCAATGACGGACCCAAGTTCACAACCCTGAACTCATAAAGGGACTGCCACGTGTCAGTCACATCAACGGATGCTCCGGGGTATCCACTTCAGGATCCGACCCACATTTCGCCCAATCAATTGAAAAAATGAAAATTAGAATAAAAAAAGCGGAAATAAAAGAGCAAAAACAAAGGGACTCTGTTCTAAATATTTTAAGAACGGACGGATAAGACCAGCAACTTGACTGCCAAGTCCTCTCTCCCTCAAACCAACCAGCTCTTCTTCTTCTTGTCAGATTTTAGGGTTTCAGTTCTCTAGAGCTCAGAAATCTCCATTCCTGTATGATTCCTTGTCTCTTTCTTCTTTCTTATTTGATTTTCTGTTGATTTTTTCTATGTTTTGTGCTCTGTTTGGTAACTGAGAAAATGTCAAGAAAGACAGAAAAATTACAAAAAAAATTTGCTATTGAGCCTACAAATTTTTGGACTATAACAGCTAAATGTAAGCTTACTGAAGTCTCGTTCAAGAATTTGGCTTAATTTTACTTGAGAAAATGAAAGCAGCAGTAGTGGTTAGATGCTAGGTTCGTTGTCTTATCCCCTTTTCTGTGTTTTCTCGGCTACCAAACTGATAACTTGGATTTATGTGAACTCTATTGGAGAAAATATTGCTAATTTATGTTTTTTTAATTGATGTTCTGCTCTGAGTATCTGTTTATCTGACAATTCACTTGAATTTTGACTCTTTTGAATGTGGGTGTTGCAGCGAAAGCCTAATTTGGTGCTGAAAGCTCGAAATTAGGGTGTTATTGTTATCTTGGCTTTTCTTTGTGATATTTAGAGATGGGTGGCGGGGAGGGAACAAGCAATGGTGACATCACAGCAGAGAGCGTTCAGTGCTTGAAAACTGAAGTTGTGATCAATGGTTTTGGGTCTAGGATTGGAAAGCATAGTGGTGATTGCGGCTCAAGGCCGGGTGAGGGTTTTCGAACTTACAAGAGGCGAAAACACACTAAGTCGAGCTCAGAGAGTAAAGGTCAAGAGGATGGGAGAGGTTCTGTGGAAGCTGCTAGTAAATTGGCAGACGAGGTATATCTCTACTGATGTGTCCATGTAAAACTTAAGTGATTGCGCTTTTCTTTTCTTTCTTTCTTTTTTTGAAATACATATTAATCAATTGACAAAATGGATTTTCTGTTCTCTTTCTCTGTGTTTATTCAGGGTTAAGATGATGATGCTAGATTTTTTTGGTTCAAGGTTAAAACTTTAGATTTTTGTGATAAGGACATTGAACATGGCAAACTGCTTGGACAAATATGGAAAAAATTATCTCAAGAACTCTATGTACATAGAAAATGTGAATTGTTTAAATTCTGGTATGAATCAGAATAACAACTAAAGCTTTAGACCTAAGGAGATTTTCCTTGAGGTTTGTAACTGTAAAAAATGCATTAGTGTATTTGTACATAGCTAGTTGCTTAGAGTGGCTTTGGCAGTTTGGTTGTAGCGGGAACATTAAAAATGTTTATCTTGCAGAGAGAAACGCAAAAGTTGTGATGTTCAAATAGCGTGACGCTATATTTGCTCCTAAATCCTAGTACATTCTTGTAGTTATATTGGTGGATTGCCTACTGTTCATTGCAAGGGGGTCAGTCATGTTGCTTTAAAGTTTCAAGTTTATGATTGTTCATTTATTTTGCAATCACAAAATCTTGGACTTCTTTTCACTTGAAGGGATATGTGCAATGAAAAAAAACCCTCTCCTTTATTCATAAAGACATTTGTTATTCAACTGAAATGGTGGAGTCACTAATCTTGATATGTGAGATGCACAGCTTAATTCATCTTGAAAGCTTTCCTTTCCCCTTTCTGGACAGAAGGAAATCTCCATAAATTTTAGTTTCAAATAGGAATAAGAGATGTTATTTTATTGTATCATATTGAAATATAATGTTTTTATTGTTAGAGTTAATAGCCTTCCATTTCTTTATTCTCTTTTTTGGTGGTGTCTGCTAGATGTTATGGTCCAAACAAAGCAAAGTGTTTTTAATGAGGCAAGGCTAGTATTAGTTTCTGTAGTGGCATTGGCAGATCCATTGTTGTTAAAAAGCATTGGGTACGCTTAAGCACCAAGGGTTCTTGGGGCCTAGGCAATCAGGCACAAGGTGATGGCGTGTGTCTTAGTGAGTGAAGTGAGACATACATCTTTGAAATAAAATGTACAGTAATTTATATGAAAATGATTTCTAATGCATAATAGTAATAGCTAAGGGTAAAAGAATATAGTAGTAACTGAGTTGCTTAAATGAGAGAATGCCACATCACATTATTGCTCAAAGGATGTATTTTTGAATCCTATATAGGCTATTTAAATTTCTTAAACCTTATATGGTCCTGTGTTATGGATTGCATTTGACGCAGCGCGAAGCTGTAGTAAAACACACACTCATACATAAAGAAAGTGTTGAGACAAAAATAAGCCTTGTGTAAATTACATTGACTGAAAACTAATCTTCGATTACATGAATTCTATGGGTTTATATAAAGTTTAGATTCCTAAACTAATTAGGAAAATATAAATCCCAACTACAGTAGGAAGTTTCGTTACATCAACAATACGAATCCTAATAAAATAGGAATAATCTAAGTACTAATTAAAATAAGAAGAAACAAATCCTACCTAGAATAGGAAAATACATTAAGATCCTAAATAGAATAAGAAAATACCTAAGTCCTGAATATAATAAAAAACTTAAGACCTAAATCAGAATAGGAAAATCAAAAACTAAATCTACAACTTTTTCTCCATCCCCCCCACAAAAAAAAAAAAAGCTCCGCATCATACTCTCTCACTTGAAAAAAAAAAAACTCATCATTGAATTAGAACAATTGGCAATGATCCAAAAATATTCAGCAAACAATTTGCATACCATTCTCCCCCACTTAAAACTCGCCCTCAGATTTTGAAGTGTTGAAGAATCAAAAGCTGTATTGAATCAACACACCACATTGTTTCTTGGTCATGTCAACAATGGTGAATTACGCAAAATTGAAGCAAGCATCTTCATATTTTCTTTTGTAACCCTCAAAACAGTTGGACAAATAAAATGAATAAGAAGTAAGGAGTTAGATAAATTTTCAATCTCTTATCATCTCCATGACTTGATTTTCTCTAATCTCAATACTATGACTTGATTTTCTCTAATCTCAATACCATCTCCATAGATTGTTTTTCCTCAACTTCCATCGAAATCTCTAGGAGATAATTTTCGTTCCTTAGTACATATTCGTCAAGATGTTCATCTTTAATTATAGCAAAAGGAAATACAACCAAAGCTTCTAGCTCAGATTCTTCAAACTTAGACTTCTCTACTTGAAGTTGCGTTGTTGAATATTGAAGCTCCTTGCGTCCATTACTTTCTTGTTTCACGTTAGTCTTCTCCATGTGGGAAGTGTTATTCACCTGTTGACAATATTGTTTCTCCTGTAATAAAATTTGTTCATAATAAGGCAAAAACTCCTATTGTAACAAGTACCGCATCATGTACTACGTATGAACTTGTTCTTTTCTTTCTCGCTTCCTTATAGATTGTAGCCGCTCCTACCATGTAGAAGCACCACCGTTTAACTGACATGCCACCAATTTGACTCGCCTTTTAGGTGTTATGTACATATAGTCAAGGAATCTATTTACATTTGCTACCCAATCTAAGAATTCTTCTATATGGGATCCTTATAGAAATAAAGAATATCAATTTTTAACTGATAATCCTTACTTTCTCTTTCATTATATTCATATGCGCCTCCTTACCTATAATCTCCATATCGTTGATGCCTATTGAACTTGATTGATTCGTAATTATCTTCCTCATCTAAATCTTAATAGTAGACATGTTGCCTACATGTAGGAAAAGATCTATTGATAGAGTTACCATGAGTTGCACCATCTCTTGGCCTTTTATCATCATTCCGATCCCTGTTGGTATTAATTTCCAGGGTACCAAGACGATATGCAATTTCTTCAAAGCGTCTCTCTATGCGCCCTAATACGAGATCCATCTGTTGCTCTAGATGTTGCTCCCATCATTGCAATGTTTTTTCTCTATGGTCAAGGGCTCTAGCTCCCCGATCACTGTTGCAAGAATTATTATAATCACTACCTCCATCAAATTAAGCCATCTCAGTTGGGGCGATTTCTTTGCTCTGTTACCATCTAATGCAATAGGAAATTCTAATAAAATACACACTCATACATAAATGAAGTGTTGAGAGAAAAATAAATCTTGTGTAAATTATATTGACCGAAAACTAAGCTTTAGTTACATGAATTCTAGGGGTGTTTGTATGGAGTTTAGATTCCTAAACTAACTAGGAAAATATAAATCCTAGCTAAAGTAGGAAGTTTAGTTACATCCAAAATAGGAATCACAGTTTTAGAAAACGTAACGGCTAGTATTTATGGGAAAATAAGCTAAATGTTACTTTTACAGTCGTTATATAACAGTTTTTTAAAATTACAGCTGTAAGGGCTGTTACGGCCATTATGTAAAGGGTAACAGTCGTAAAGGCCTTTTTTTTTTTATTAATACTAATGATGTCTATGAATGATGGATTTAATGTCTTTATTTGATATATTTATGCATATTATTTAGTTGTATTTTTTAATTTTTAATTATATCTTTAAGTATCTATTTATTCCATGAATTTTGCAAATTTTTTAAAAACATTTGTATAGCGATAGGCCATTATTGTTACGTTAAGGCCATTGCCAACCTATTTCCATTACCCGTGACCGCAATTTTGAAAGTAGCCGTGACTGCAATTAAACTATGATATGAATCCTAATAAAATAGGAAGAAACCTAAGTCCTAATTAAAATATGAATAAACAAATCCTACCTAGAATAGAAAAGTAACTAAGTCGTGAATAGAATAGAAAACTTAAACCTAAATTAGAGTAGAAAAATTAAAAACTAAATCTACAACTTTTTCCTTGTCCCAAAGCAATGCTCTGCATCAGCATCATTGGATGTTCGTAAACAAAGGGGAACTTCCACTTGTTTTTCTCCTAGCCTATGGTACCTGATTGTGAGCTCTAACCTTACAAGCTCAATGAGGTAGCTAGCAACCTTTGTTAAAAAGAAAAGAATTATGATCTGAAAATTTTCCATGCCCTTCTTATTTAGATTGCAGGTATAAACATATATGCTAGAAGGCAAAATTAGAAACTACAGTTGATCTGGAAATGGCTTAATCTACTCTTATAATTCTGGGATTGATAAGAATAAATTAATGGTAAATTCTTGTAGTTACGAAACCCATTATACTGCATAATATCCTTCTTGATCTCGCTTGTTTCCTGTTCTGAACTTCTGATGAGCTTACATGGTTTTCCTACTTTATTCAGTCGGACATGTGACCTCCTTTCACTTGGTCCTTCAACTTCTTTCCACTAGGACATGTGACCCCCTTCCACTCAGTTGACCTCTCTTTTTATCCTGTCTCTTGTACATCCTCTCCCCACTGCTTGTATGCCTCACAAATATCATGCACTATAGAATTCATTCCACAAATAACTACATAAATTTGAAGTTTTTTGCATGATATTTCTTTTGAATGAGTGTAAAGCATTTAAGTGCTGTTTGGTCACTGGAAATGAAAGACCAGGAATGAGAATCAAAGAATGAAGAAATGAGATGAAATAGGCCTTTTTATTACTTTATATTTAGATATTAGAAACTGGGAATGGCGCTGAGACTTTATTCCTATTGCCACTCTTTCATTCTTGGTAACCAAATGGTACATATAGAGGCTTATTAATTATTACTACACTATAGGATATGGGTGTTTAAAATGATGAAGTTTTGGTATCTATGCAGGCATTCAAATTATTATGTCAGAAAAAGGAGAAAAAGCCTCAAATGTTCATTTGGCCATTTATCTTTTGACTACTGGGTCATAAGGGCCTATTTGGAATTCATACTATATTTGTTTTTTAGTTACTGTTGTTTACAAGATATATTATTAAAATATGTTTGCATTTGACTTGATTTTTTTTTATTTTTTTAATTGTAATCTAGCTATATGTGGTTTCTTGTAGACTGCAAATGAGACACCAGACTGTCTTCCTGAAAAACATACTTCTTTGGATGGTTCAAATGATGTTTCACACAAGCAGAGCCGAAATTTTGTCCTTGAGAGCATTTATCAGTCATTAAAAAATGACAAAGGTGGTATTCAGGGTTGCATCCGAGATGCGCTTCTGATGACAGTTAAGGTTTGTGCTGCTACCATGTTGGATGTATCTCTATGATATTGGCTGTCTCAATTGCCGTCCTTTAGTTTCATTGTATTATTGTTTGAATTTTTGGTTGTTTTATAGGAATCTGATAGTTGTGACAAAGATAGGCACAAGCCCTCCTCACAAGCAAGGTGGATGCCTAATGGAACTCATGCAGCTAAAGAGCATGTGGATGTGGATGTCACATCTAATGACTCTTTTAATGCATCTCATCGTCCTGTCACTGAGATGTGCCAGAATGCTTTACTTAATATTATACTTTCTGAAAAGTTCACCTTATTGTGCAAGCTACTGGTTGATAATTTCCAAGAAACAAAGGCTGAAAACCTTTTAGGCTTGAGTCTCATAAACATAAGGATGAAAGATGGAGTTTATGAACATTCACCTTCACTTTTTCTTACGGATATTCAACTGGTGATTTGTGCAATGATCCTTCTTTACAAAGTTAAACTTTGTCTGTTGTTTATATACCTTGTATGCCTTTGCTTAATTTATTGCTTTGTAAAACTTATGGTTGAATATATGGATTTGCTTTATTATTATGTTGATGTATTGATGCACTGACATGTTTTTAAACCTTGCCTATATAGTATGGTGTTAATGTGTACAATGTTTTTTGAGTTGTATGAAATTTGAAAGAGAGGTCGACATTTCAGATGCTGATGTGCCTGCAATATATTATTTCTTTGTGGAGAACCGTACTTCTAAAAATCCCATTTCATCACTGAATGTCACTCTCATAGCTGAATCACTTCGCAGGCCTTCTAGTTGCATTCCTTGTGTAATTGCCACCTCATTGCCTCCACTTTATTTTATTTTATTTATACACACACACACACACACACACAAAAGCAATTGATTATCAAAACCTTTTAGCAATATATGGGAATAAAACTTGAAAAGCCAACTATAATGTCTATATCTTAATTTAACCTTAATTGGTTAATTTTGGCTGGCACCACTTTTTCATTCTCAATTGTGATATGATAAAGTCAATTATTTTGTGTGCCTGCAGTGGTCAGAATTTGTTCAGCTGAATTTAATTTCCTTGCATGCTTACTTGAAACTCAAATAGCAGGGCGCATTATAAAAACATCAAAACTACTACATGACGTGTGGTTTCATTTTTGTTGATGGTGAATTGTTTATACGGAGACAACTTTATTTCTGTTTCCTGTGGCAGTCATTTAAAAAGTCTCATTTTCAGGTGTGGAAAAAGCTTCAAGGAATTGGTAATGATTTGATTTCTCTTGCAAAGAGCCTCTCAGATGTATCTTTTACTTGCTGTAATGAACAGGTAAGATACTCAACTTGCAGATATTCTTCTATGATACTAGATGTTTTGGGGATGGGTGGGGGAAGACCATGCCATCTGTAAAACTTTGCATTAAAACATTGTACAAAATCTGCATCGTTTAAAATTACCACGTTCATGGATTTTGTCATGGTTTTCTTCTAATTACCAAATTAATTAGTTGTTTCTGATGATGAAAGAGTGACAATTGTTCCTAGGTTGAATTATCCCATTATTTAGTTTCATTATAATGAATTCAGTTTTTTTTTTTTTTTTTTTGAATTGCATGGAATCATTAATTTATGCTACTTAAATGTGGTAATTTGAATATGGGTGAATATTTATAGCAATAATGTTTAGATTTTGTTTTAGTAACTGATTTAGTTGGTTCTGAGAAATAGTTTACATTTCTTGGCTGCAAAACAGTTCAGTACCCGGGAATTTAAATTTCATTGTAAATCAGAGAAAATAGACAGTTGTGGTGTATATAGTGTCTGCACTTGCTGGCGTTGTGGGGACAAAGCAGACGGGAGGGATTGTCTGGTATGTGATTCATGTGAGGAAATGTACCATGTATCCTGTATTGAACCTGCTGTCAAAGAGATTCCCCCAAAAAGTTGGTACTGCGCGAGCTGCACAGCAGTAGGAATGGGATCTCCCCATGAGAATTGTGTAGTGTGCGAGAGGCTGAATGCCCCCAGGACCCTATGTGATGAAGCTGGTGATGAAAAGGTATCTTCAACAATTGAAAAAATATTCAGCGAGTTTGAAGAGACTTCAAATTGTACTGGGGATGATTTTTGTCAACCACCAGCAGGGAGTAAAAATGTCTGTGTTTGTAAATTCTGTGGAAATGAGGTGGAAAATGGAGAAAAGCTAAGGATATGTGAGCATGTTTTATGCCCTTACAAGTATTACCATGTGAGGTGCTTGACAACTAACTTGTTAAAATCGCATGGTCCACTTTGGTATTGCCCTTCTTGTCTATGTAGAGTTTGCCTCACTGATAAAGATGATACTAAGATTGTATTATGCGATGGTTGTGATAATGCTTATCACATGTATTGCATGAATCCGCCACGTACTACTGTACCAAAAGGGAAGTGGTTCTGCAGACAATGTGATGTGAAAATCAAGGAAATACGCAAGGCAAGGAGGGCATATGAGAAACGGGGATATAGAATGAAAAGGAAAATTGAAGCAGGTAAAAGAGCTTGTGAGAATCTCGAGGAGAAACTGGATGAGAAATGTGAACAGGAATCAGTCAAAGATAGGGAACCAATGGACATGCTTCTAAAAGCAGCTTTATATGAAGAAAAGTTGGCTGGTGTTTGAAATACATGACTTCTTAGGAGACAAGAGTAAAACAATTCATTGTTTTTGGCAGGAATGATTTGATGTTGTATAACTGGTGCCAAGAATTTTGTTTTTACCTCATTATGGATGACTAATCTTTTGTTAGGTTGTAAAATCTAGGTTTTGCGGACTGCAAGGCTTGTGTATTTGCTAGTTGCCAATTCCAAACGCAGAAATGTAGTTTTAAGGATCAAGGAATCATTAGGTCTGTTTGTTGGAAGTAATCTTCTTAATACAGAATATTTTGCAGAAAGGAAAGGGATGTTTCTTAGGGAATGTTGTAAAATGAAGAAACTGCGTATGTTTATAGTGAAAGAAAAATGATACTCGTAATTTTTGACATGTAATATTCTTTCTTATTTGGAATGAATTACTTAGTTGTTCTTTTTGCTATTTTTTCTTCTTCCTCTTTATCTACACGAGTCACTCGATTAGCTGGTGAAGGTGAACCTCAGTGAGTTACTGAACTTGGCTTGATTTGATAACAGCCATCGTTTGCACCATTGTATTTATCAAAAGACTACCAAAATGAACATTTTTAATATACTTTCTCAATACGAAAGGAAGATCAATTGTTTTTAATCTAACTGAAATTTATACCCTTCGGCTTGTTTTTCTTCCCTAGCATATTGGAAACTTTTTGAATAAAAGAAAATTAAGGATTGAACTAGGGGCAGAGCTAAAGAATTTTTATAAAACATATATATATATGTCATAGGCTGCTTGTTGGATTTAGTTTGGTTTCTGCATATGCGTCTGTTGAGTTTGCCTCCTTGTGCTTCAAATGAAAAATCAATTCTGGAAGTTAAGAAGGCGGAAAAATAGATCTGAAGGATTAAATTGCAGATTAATTAAAAGATAGTGAAATTCAAGCTTCCACCAATTATTACATACACGAGCAAATACATAGCCAGTGACCTTCCCATTATTCCATTGATACTAAACACAAACATGTTTCTGTGTGGTATGAGTTGCAGAGAGCAAAACATGTTTATTTAATCAAGATCAACATTCTAGCTCATTTGTAGAACTCAATAACCCAGCTGTTGTAAGCACAGCATATAACTTCACAACTTGAAAAGCCAGATTTCAAGGCTAAGTCCTCAAACTCCTTTTGGGTCCTCTCTTTGCCTCCAGGAGTTTGAGCTAACATGAATAAATCTTGCTTATACACAATGTGTGAAGAGACAATATTCTCCGGGGCCATCGGCAGAATAGACTCCACAACAATCACCTTACCATCACTAGGGAGCGCTTCCCAGCAGTTCTTGAGAAGTTTCAAGCAATGCTCATCGCTCCAATCATGGAGTATCCACTGCAAGGTTCATTAACAAATGAACAAAAGTTCTACAGCCATTAATTAAGTTGAATATATACAAAATAAATTAAATAATAGACAGTGATGATCACCTTCAGGAAAATTGCATCTCCCTTTGGAACACTCGTAAACATATCTCCTCCAACATGCTCCACTCCTGCCATATATATATGAGTGTTTATTTATTGTTTTGATATAATATATTGGGCGTACCCAACTACCTTTCACAAAAGATACCAAAGAACTCAAATTTGGTACCTGAATATGAAGGTGCATGGGCTAATACGTGGGGCAAATCATAATTAATGCCCTTAATATGAGGATATTTTGAAGTGATAATATTGAGAGTAACTCCTGTACCACCGCCCACATCAACTAACAACTTGAGGCCATCGAATCCCTTGTAAGCATCAAGGATCTTCTTCACCAATAAGGTAGTGTAGCTTGACATAGCTTGATTGAATAGCCTATTGAACCTCTGATCAGTTCCTAGGTATTCAAATGCCGTCATTCCATAGGCTCTGGTAAATGGAAATCCACCTTCAAGTATTGCATCATTTAAATGGGACCTATCATGATATTTGGGAATCAGATCATCACTAGAAGAACAGGTATACGGAAAAAAGAAACAAGAAGATTTGAAGAAGCAGCAAATATATGGCAGGAAATACACAACAAAGAGCTAGAGTGCGTACCAGCTCTTCATGAAGACCTCATCGTGGTACATCAACAAAAGAGGAGCAGCAGATCCACTCCCATCTTGATTCTTGGTAAGGAATTTGCATATGGGTCCGGGACCATACAATCTTTCAATGTGGCCATTCTCTTTGGCCCACGACGAGCACTTCACTATATCATAACTTGCCAAAACACGCAACATACGGTCCAGTAAGATAGGTGCATCTGGGTTCCTCGCAGCCGGAATCCGTTGTACAATCTCGGATACTGAGAGGGACGCACCAGTGTTCCCAGGTGTGGAAACGATGTCGATGATGTTGAGCTCCAGAGCTGATTTTAGTACCATTGGAAGAACAACGGCATTTGCTAGGCTGATGGCTAGATTCCATGTTTCTTCATCGTTGCTTCCAGACATAACTGAGGCTGAATTGCCTTGCTCAGAACCACCGCTCATTAATTTGCCAGATAGCTTTGCATGCAACTACCGAGAAATCATGGATCTAGTTATTATATATAATACAAGAAAGTGAGAGAAGTAAATTTATTTGTCGAATTTTTTGTTTAACTACGATTTCATGCTTTTAACATTGAGGGTGGCAACGCCTGGAGCCTGTGTACTGTTCTCTCACATAAGTAAGTGGAAATTCATTTTTTATAATTTTTGAAAGGATGTAAAAAACATTAATATTATTGCTTCACTTACACCTAATAATTTTATTTTAGAATTATTATCAAAATATAATATATATATATATATATATATATATATATATATATATATATAGTATAATTTATTTATTAAATTATAGTTTCACATGCTTATGTATTGAATTCATGCATAATTTAATATAAATAAAGAGTAAATAAATATAGTTATTACTAGATAAAAAATTTTAAAAATTTAAAAAGTTTCAAATTATAATTTTGAAAATATTGATAAATTAATTTATGGTCCTTAAAAAATATTAATTTCAAATTTATCCCTTTATTTTGATAAATTAATCCATTAATATTATAATTATTTATAAATAAGTCCTTGTATTTGATAAGTTAATATTTTAATATTACCATTATTTACAAATTGATCCTTGTCTCTTTTTATTCCTCTCCCTTCCCCCTTTTCTCTCTCTCAGGTATTCCGAATAGGGTAAAAATGAACCATAAATCCAAATCCAGCAAAATTGAATCTAGAAATTAAATTTTACATGAAATTTAGATATTAAGCCTCTATTTATTTCACGAAAAATAACTTATATATATAAAAAAAATTAATGAAAATTATTTTCTAAAAAAATTTTTCCATGATTGTTAATTAGTTGTAATATTAAACTAATAATATATATATATATATATATATATTTATTTATGTCATACATATATGGTGTTTTTATATTTTATTAAGATTATTAAAGTTAGAAAAATGAATTCTCTTTTGAAAAGAGGAAGCCACTTTACTTAAAAAATAGTTTAATTTTCTTTTTGATAAAAAAATATTTTTTATTGACTTTTTTTTAATGTCCAAACACTAAAATAATACAAATTTTTTTTAAAAAAATGGAGTCTAAGAATCCCATCATTTTCTTTGCTTATAAATAGAGAATTTTTATGAATCCTAAATAAAACGCAGAAAAATTGATTATTATTTTAAATGTTCATACAAAATAAGTGTAAAAGATTTTTTTTTTTTAAAGAAGCGGACAAATGAAATATTCAAAACTAGATTATTGTCTTATTCATCTTCTAATTCTCGTTCTATTTCTAGATTGTTGTCGTTTTGTTCCTTATTATGTCGTTGGTTTTGTTGTAATTGGAGAGCTTTGAGGCTCTTGCTCGCAGCCATGGCCAATTGTCTCTCAAAGAGTAAAGTTTCACAGCAGTAAGGAGGAGAAGTATCTTTATATGTGCAGGGAAAACAAGGACGCTAGTCCTGCCTTTTTCAAAGGCAATTTTACCATTAAAAGAATTGATTAGTAGAGTCTAAGATTGACTAATGAAAAATTAAGGCTAATTTTAATAATGATTTAGCTTGTTAATGGAAATAAAATGTGAAAACTAAATCATTACTTAAACTTAAACCAGGGATTAATCTGTAAATTTTGTTATACTTAATACACTTGGTTGTAAATTAATCTTTAATTTTTTAAATATAAAGATCACTCATTAATTATATCAAAATTTATACGAATTAGGAATATCCTATTTGATCTTCCTTTAAAGTAGGAACTTTAAAAAATATTGAATTCAAGTCTTCTCCATCTACTTCTTTCGTGATTGTCTTTGACCAACTTATTGTATCTTCATTAAATAAAAAATAATTATATTAAAATACATCGACTATTTTATAATTCACCTTTTATTTATTAAATAATTCATACCATTATTTTCTAAGCAAAATATTTGCGTATGATGATTTGTTTTGTCTCCTCCTCATTTGCGTATCTCCTCTCTTACGATGATTTATTTTGTTTTCATGTTATAGAATTGTTGGGTATGAGTTTTATACTTTGGATAAGAGATAATATAAAATATAAATTTTCTTTTTATTTAGGGATAAAATTTGATGATTATTAAGTTAGATTCAAAGAAACACTATAATTATGATATTAAATAATGCTATATTAGTATAGAGTGAAATATAATTTTCACTAATTAGTTAGCTTAAATACTTTATCAATTAAATCAAACTTTTTAAATCAAGATAATAATTATTAATTTTTATATGAATTATTTATTTTAAATTTTTTTATACAAAAATGTAGTAATTTATACTTCAAATTTACATTTTGCAGTTAATTTTCTTTTCTAAAAAACTTATTCCAAATATTTAATTAAGTAATTTTTAATTTTTTTTTTCAAACTAAATTTTTTAGAAAAAATTATATAATTTGCTTATAATTTATCATTTTATTTTTAAATATATTATTTTAATTCATTTAATAACTATAATTAAAAAAATATTACAATAAATAATAAGAAAACAAAAGATAACGTCATAAAAAGAAGATAAGAGAGAGCGTTGGAGAAAACTTCAATGCCGTGTTTGGGAACGGGAGACAGTAAGGGGGAGAAAGGTGAGTAGAAGAGTATTATTTTTTGAAATAAGGTTCAATTTGACTCTGTACTTATTAGGGAGATTCAATTTAGTTTATTTTTAATTTTTGATCTAATTTAACCTATAAGTTTTGATTTATGCTCAAATTAGCCCAATTAATAAAAATGTATAATTATTTAATTATTTAATTAATTTTTTAATTATTAAAATATTATTTTTATATTGTATAATTAATTAATAAAAATAAAAATATTATTTTTATTATTTAATATTATTAATCAAACTAAAAATATAAAAAAATTTTATATTTTCATATAATTAATTAAAATTAAAAATTATTACTATTCCAATTAATAATATTAAATAATAAAAATAATATTTTTATTTAATTGATTATACAATATAAAAATAATATTTCAATATTAAAAAATAATTAAATATTAAATAATTTATTTAAATAAATTATTTGATATATAAACAAATTAATTAATTAATTATACAATATAAAAATAATATTTTAATATTAAAAAAAGTCATTTTTTAATATTATTTAAACAAAATAATTAAATATTTTAAAAATGATATTAAAATATTATTTTTATATTATATAATTTATATAATTAAAATATTAAATAAATTATTTTTATATTATATTTTAATATTAAAAAATAATATTTTTTTATATCACTTAATTACAAAAAAGAGATAAGATGAGAAAGTAATAAAATATATTTTAAAAAATTATATAAATATAAATAATTATTACATTTAGTATGAAAAGATAATAATACTTTTTGATATTTTTAAAATAATAAATAATTATAAATAAAATAATTTTAAGAAGTAATAAATATAAAAATGTATCATACAATAGTTAAATGAGAGCACATGACCGGAATAAATGAGATAATTAAATCAGAAGACTCGTCATTGCTGAAATTAATTATTTGATGACATAGTCTGAAGATCAACTTGATCATCGATTTATTAGTAAGACAAGATAGATTGGATGCTCATTAAGTACCTGTTTGCCATCGTATTTAGAGGGTTAAAATTATTTTTTTTAAATAAAAATATTATTTTAAATATAATTAAAAAAATTATTTAAAAAAAATATTTTATTATTAAAAATTTAATAAATTTAATTTTAAATTATTTTTTAACACTTTGTAACTAAAATATTTAAAAAAATTATTAGCAATTTTAATAGTAATATCAAATTAACTCTAAATTAGTGATTGTCAAAACTTGGCCTGCCAAAAACAGAATATCCCATAAAATTTAATCAGACCTATTTATTTATGAAATCAAATTGTGGATATGTAATAATTTAGTGAAAAAAATTATTATTTAATCCTTTGCTTATACGAATTAGTTATTTAGTTTGTAACATCCCTAATTTTAAATTTATTATTTTATGAGTAAATATTAATACTTTATTTTATTTGAATTTTAGGAAATTATTTGAAATTTTTCGAATTTTAGAAATCGGGTTCAATTTTCTAAAAATATAAAACTTTGATAATTTTTAAAAATTAATTTAAAAATCACGTAGTAAAACTAAAAATATATTTGGACTCTACGAATTTTTTTGAGTTTTCTAGAATTTTTTCGAAAATTTTCGGCCTCGTTTTTGGTCCCAAGGCAAAGTAAAAATTTAAAATTTTGTATCTTGAATCGGACCGGCTGAATCGAAAAGGATCGGATCAGATCGGTCGAATCTGACCAGCCTTTTCTTTTTCTTCTTCTTTCTCCCTCGCGCGCGCCCGATGTCCCACCTTCCCCTCCTGTTTTCTTTCTTCTCCCTCCTCCCCAGGCCGCGCCACCGCCACCCAGCCTTCCCTACCTCGCCGGCGCACCGCCCCAGTGCCTCCCCACGGCCGACCGACGCTCCAGGCGGCCGGAAAAAGCACGCGAAGACCCACCTGCGCGCGCGCGTCGTTTCGGCTTCCTGGCCGAAATTCGGCCGATCCGGCTACCGATTGGGCCGAGTCTTATGTCAAACACCATCTACACCTCGAGAGCTTTCCATAGACACTAAGAACACCAAAATCTATCTAGCGGTTTGCCCAATTTTTGTCCGAAAAGTTTTAGCCTATTTCGATTTTTAGGCTAGATTTCTCGCAAACCGTGAACCCCAGGAGAAAACCAAGAGTACCAGAGTGCTCCACTCGTCGAGAGCTTCACGGAAATATAAATTTTAAAATTTTTCGACACCGTTTTTCAGTGGGTCCCATGAAACTTCGTAGTGTTTTTCCGAGCATTAAATGAGTTTAGAAAATTCCGTAAAAATTATATACTAACCTCTGTGTTGTGGGCTTTGTGTGGGTACCTTCAATTTGAGGAAATTCGACAGTTGCCCCGGTTTGTGAATTTCCGGCCAGACAGACAGGCTATCGAAAAATTCTCGGAATTGGGTCGAGATTTTTGCTACCCTACCGTTTTTAGAAGTTTCGAACGCGTTCCAGAGATCGGAATTGGCATAGGTTAACCCGAACCTTACTTTTTCTTAATTTTCTAGTACTTGAATGGGATTAAAAATCCATAAAATATTCATGGTTGCTCAGAAAATTATGATTCTTTTTGCATTAGCTTAGTAATATTGCTAAGGATCGCGGGGCAAAGTTTTAGAATTTTTAGAGCTTATTTGGGTAGTTTTTGCAAAAAATTTTAATTATAAGGACTAAACTGTAATTTTACATATTGTGATTGATGACTGTTTGGATGGGCCCAGGAGGGGCTGTGTGATATGATTGAGTTGTGGGTGTATGGTTTGTGGATATAGAAGTGCGTTTTAAGCCCTTTTGCAGGTTGGGTAGGTCATAGGTATAGAAGAGACTCTGTCGGATTTTCGGCACCACTTAGGACATCTTTGGTCTTTTTCTTAGTTTGTTTTGAGCCAAATTTATTAAATGATTGTAATAAAATTGTCAGGTGAGCCGGGACAGCCTTCCTCCTCCGCCCAGCCGCCACAGTGACTTCGGTTGAGTCAGTGAGTAAAATATTAATTTTAATTGTAATTTCGATATTATTATATGTTCAAGCATGCCCATGCATTACTTATAAATATGTATCTATGTAGTTAAACTCTAGGCACGTTTTATGTTGCATTCACAACTGTTAAAGTGCCATGGATGTTGTTGTGGTAATTTGGAGTAGTGTGAATGAGTTGGCGTGCGTGTAGTATGGTGTTGGCTATGGACAGGACGGGTAGACACGGCTTGAGATCTTCGCTGGGACCTGGTCCTTCGGGGTAGACACGGCTTGACTTCTTCGCTGGGACCCCAATCTGGTTTATTAAGTAAAAGTCCGGCTTGAGTTCTTCGCTGGCACAGGTTGGATTAAGAGGGCTGTATAGGGGATCAGCTCCCATATATGTATTGTTTGACCTTATCGGGTGTGTGAGTGCTCCATATTACCTTTTTGCTGTTATGATGTGAAAATATTAACGATGTTGCATTTCACTCTACAGGGTGCGTTAGCTTTAGATAGCTATAGAGATTATGGTTAAAATTGATATTTTACTTTTTGAGTCGAACGCTCACTCCTGTTCATTATTTTTCCAGGTTATAGGAGGATTATTGTTGTGGTTAACCTGCTTTTTTTCTTCGTAGGTCGTTTATTTATGTTTGTGTAATTCTGTTAACTCCTAGAATTTCTGCATGTGTTAAAAATATTTATTTGATTTGGGTTTGTAATATAATTTACCATATTGGACCTGTAAACTTATTATATGCATGTATGTTGAACTGGATGAGGGAGCTGAGCTCCCATTTGACTTTATGTTATTATGAGTATGTGAATGGTGAGCTGAGCTCCCAAATTGATTATATATTGTGTTTACAGGTCGAGCGAGTCAAAAACTCTCCGTTAAAAGGTCCATTTTATGGCCGGACTTTGTCCGGTTGAATTCTTGAAATTGGGCCCAAATGGGCCTTAGATTTTGGTTGAGGAATAGTTAGGCTTACTAGGGGCCTCGAGGGCTTTAGGCTGACCCAGATCCTAGTGCCGGTCCGGCCAATATGTTGAGTCGTGACATAGTTTGTGTTAAAAAGAATATATCACTTAATCCTATTTTTTATTCTTGTTGAGTTCTTTAGTCATTTTGTCAAATGGTCTCTTAGTCAATAAATTTTATTATTAATCAAATTATTATTTACTCATTCTATTTTGAAAGACATAATATTTTAAAATACAATATATTTTTTAGATAAAAATAAAAATTTATTATGTAAAAATTAAATCTGAATTTATAATTTTAAAAAATTATTTAAATATTTTCATTTAATTTCTTGAATACCATTTGCTAATCAGTTTCTAGGTATTCAAATATATTTTAAGCTATTAGGAAATAATTTTTCTTGATTATCGCTTAATTAATTACTTAGTGACTTTGGGAATTGATTAACATTTTCTATAGACAACCCGTCTCATTTTTTATCAAAAAATGAAAAGCGCGGAGAGAATAAGAAGGTCAGAACAATTTAATATAAAAAAAAATAATTTGATGGATTGGAGAGTTAATAAAATTAAATTATATAGATTAATTAATATATTTTTTTAAATATAAGAAATAATTAATTAATTTTATTAAAATATAAAAATTAAATAATAATATAACTGCTATTAAAATTTTTTTACGGATGAATGGATATCACGACACTGCTCATGGCTGATCCTCAGCCAACAGCCTCCCAAACAAGTCCTTCACCAACCACAGATTCTACCAGTGGTACTACAGGCCCTACAGGACCTCCCCAAGACTCCCATATTGAAATTCCAGATGATGAACCAATTCTAGACCATTGGGAGGAAGTGGGTTCTATGAGGCCTTGTTGGAGAAGCTGTCTGCACTCTTCTTGGGCTAAAGCCAAGTCTGTAGGATTCTCCCGGGTGTGATGCCTTTGTCGGATTGATATCTTCATTGAGTTTGAATGAAAGACTGACAAAGAATTTCGGGTTTTTTCATAGAGGATGGTGATGTTAAAAAAAAATTAAATAATTTAATCAATTAAATGTAAAAAAATTAAATAATAATTTAATTTACTAAAATAGGACAATTTAAAAAAAGAAATAATTGAAATTTATAAATGCAAGGGCCTACTCAAATCAAATGGGAAGACTCATTGAAATGTCTTATCTGATGACGTAGTGGCAATATCAACTTGATTATCAATTTATCCGCATGTATTGAAAAAAAATATATATATCAATTTATCAGCATGTAATGAATGATTGGATTTTCATTAAATTGGTGACTGTCAACTTGCAGCAAGTCCATGCCACTGCCACTGTCACTGTTCTTTAATTTGAGCAGCGTACTTACGGCTAGCTGTTGAATCAATTTTATTCAATTTTTTTTAATAAAAAAAAATCGAATCAACTCAAACCACATCAGAAAATTAAATGAAATCCAACGAACCAGATCTGTTATAAATTAAAATAATGATTGAGCTCAGTTTTATCAAGAAAATATGTAAACATATCAAAATAAATAAATAAATAAATAAAACCTGATAAATGAAAATGTATGGGAGAGAACCCAATTCTTTTAAATTATGAGTTAAAAACCTTTAATTTTTAAATATATATTATTCTTTTGGAATGAACATTCAATATATGTTCTTATTGATGATAGATTTTGAATTTTTTATTTTATTTTTTGTAATGATTTGTTTTGTCTCCTCATTTGCCCATCTCTTATGATGAATTATTTTGTTTTCATGTTATAGAATTGTTGGGTATCGTGTTTTATACTTTGCATAAGAGATAATATAAAATATAATTTTTTTTTTATTTAGAGATAAAATTTGATGATTATTAAGTTAGACTCAGAGAAATACTATAATTATGATATTAAATAATGTTATATTAGTGTAGAATGAAATATAATTTTCACTTATTAGCTAGCTTAAATATTTTATCAATTACATTAAACTTTTTAAATTAAGATAATAATTATTAATTTTTATATGAATTATTTATTTTAAATTTTTTTATACAAAAATTTAGTAATTTATACTTCAAATTTACATTTTGTAGTTAATTTTCTTTTCTAAAAAACTTATTCCAAATATTTAATTAAGTAATTTTTAATTTTTTTTTCAAACTAAATTTTTTAGAAAAAATTATATAATTTGCTTATAATTTATCATTTTATTTTTAAATATATTATTTTAATTCATTCAATAACTATAATTAAAAAAATATTATAATAAATAATAAAAAACAAAAGATAACGTCATAAAAAAAAGATAAGAGAGGGCGTTGGAGAAGACTTCAATGCCATGTTTGGGAACGGGAGACGGCAAGGGGGAGAAAGGTGAGTAGAAGAGTATTATTTTATGGAGTAAGGTTCAATTTACCACTTAGTATTTATTGGGGAGGTTTAATTTAGTTTATTTTTAATTTTTGGTCTAATTTAACCTATAAGTTTTGATTTATGCTCAAATTAGTCCAATTAATAAAAATGTATAATTATTTAATTATTTAATTAATTTTTTAATTATTAAAATATTATTTTTATATTGTATAATTAATTAATAAAAATAAAAATATTATTTTTATTATTCAATATTATTAATCAAACTAAAAATATAAAAAAATTTATATTTTCATATAATTAATTAAAATTAAAAATTATTACTATTCCAATTAATAATATTGAATAATAAAAATAATATTTTTATTTAATTAATTATATAATATAAAAAATAATATTTTAATATTAAAAAATAATTAAATATTAAATAATTTATTTAAATAAATTATTTGATATATAAACAAATTAATTAATTAATTATACAATATAAAAATAATATTTTAATATTAACAAAAGTCATTTTTAATATTATTTAAACAAAATAATTAAATATTTTAAAAATGATATTAAAATATTATTTTTATATTGTATAATTCGTATAATTAAAATATTAAATAAATTATTTTTATATAATATTTTAATATTAAAAAATAATATTTTCGTTAATTGGGCTAATTTGAGTATAAATCAAAACTTATAAATTAAATTAGATCAAAAATTAAAAATGGATTAAATTGAACCTCTCTAATAATTACATGGGGCAAATTAAACCTTATTCCATTATTTTTTCTTGTTTGGAAAAGTAGGGTGAGGAAGGGCAGAAGAAAAAGAGGTGAAAATATCCATCTACATCCACCAATTTTTTATTTTTGAGAAAACTTTATTTTAATATAATATTTATTTTAATAAATAAATTAAAAATTTTTAGTGTTTATCAAATTAGTAAAAATGTAAAATTAAAATGGATAAATAATAATTTTTCTTGTTCGTAAATTATATATTATATTAATTTTAAAATAAAAGATTATATCTAATTGAATAAAAATAAATCATAAAAAAATCTAATTGCAAATTATTCATGAGTACAAGATCCTCTTAATTCATTTTATGATATTTCATTGCCGTTTCTTACATGAACTAAATGCTCACGTTGGTTAATTAGTGATTTAAAAAATATCTATGTATTTAAAATAAAATTTTAACTATAATATATGATATTGTATGTCTTAAAATTCGATTGATAGAGCAGAAAGTTAAAAACCGAACATAAAGAGATTAGAAAAAACATTTCAATGATCTGGTTTGGATAGAGTTTGGATAAATGGGAGTGAGTTCAAAAGCAAAGAGATAGGACAAATTCATTAAAATAAGAGAGATTACTGTTGAGAATATTGTAAGTAAAATACATTTCTATAGTGTACGAGAAAACATACAATTTAACACTAATTAACAAAATTTTGAAAATCACGTATACGAAAACATACAATTTAGTATTAATTAGCAGAATTTTGAAAATCACGTTAATATATATATCGTTTATCACCTTATAAATAAGCTCCTCATGCCTACTCAGGTGAGTAACTTATTTTTCTAGAAGTTATTGCTTCGCTTCATTACTTTTATATGCATTCTCAAAATACTCTCTTACTTGAGCATTGGAGTAGTTGCTCTAAGACTGTCAACCTCACTTTTCTCTTTGATTTCAAGCCATCAAAGATCCATTACACTTATTAGGCAACCCGAGATCCATAGTAGCATCAATATATAATCATACAAATAAAATTTTCCTAATAAAAAAAAAAATAGAAGAAAGAAGCGCCGTTCGTCACTATTACAATAATTGTATTTTTTGGATAGATTTGGTTTATTATTTGAGTAATTGAGCCACCACAATTTTTTAATAATTTCTGATATGCACAATAATGATCTTAATTGAATGACCCACATATGGGTGGAAGTTTATTTATATAAAAATTATTTAATTTTTTTTACTGTTAAAACGAATTTGAAATTTTGAATTGAATAAGAATTTGGATAGAAAGATTTGAAATGGTATATTGAGCGTTTAGTCTAAATAAATTATGCCATTTTAATATTAGATTTGTAGTTAAAAATATTAAAAAATAAGGTTAATTCAAATATTATTTGAAATTACACTGGCCGTTCAGCAATGGCTTTTAAAAGAATATTTATTATTTTGATTAAAGTTAAAATATCATCTCTTTTATTTATATTGTTTGGTTGTATAAATATTCATGTAATAACCCAAATTTTAAAAATATAAATTTTATACTTCTATATGGTTATAATTTAGTTATTATTATTATAATTATTATTATTTTTACTATTTTTATTTATTATATATTATAATTTTTATTTTCAGAAATGAATCTAGACAACATGTATGTCCAGATTCATTCCCAAATTAAAAAAAAATACCACCCCCCTCTTCTTCTTTTTCTCTCTCATTACCCTCTTTCCCCCTACCCTTTTTCACCCATTTTTTCGGGCAATCACCCATTACCACCGCCGACAAGGAGTTCCCCCACCACCCCACGACGCTAGTGCGCCACTAGCTGGCCGGAGAAGCACCAGAAGTGGCGGCAAGCGATGGAGGAGAGAGAAAAATGGGCGTACAGGGCAGCCAACTTCCTGGCGCGATTCCGACTTCATCCAACGTCCGATCGAGGCGATTTAAGTGGCATTGGAAAGCTTGTTCTGAGAGCTTTCTTTTGCTACCCACTTTGCAATATTTGGTGGTTGGATGAGTGAGATATGGAGGAGAGAAGTTTTAGGTTTTTCAAGCTTTTTTGTCAGATCTAGGACGATCTGACCGTTGGATCTATGATCCGAGACTACCTATTGACTCAGGCAGAGGAGATGAACATTTTGGTATGATCAGATCCGACAGATGTCGCCGGCGATAGGCGGCGGTGGCTCCGGCGAGCTTTGAGAATGATTCAACTTCTAAAGGCTTCCTCATAAATTTTTAGAATTTTTAAGACACAAAAAAACTTTGGGTAAGATTATTTTCATTATTTCTCAGTCTGTGGTGTTTAAATGCAGTGTTTCTTAAACAGAAAAAATTGGAGAAAAATTCTAAGAAAAATATATGATGAAAGAAAAATTATTTGGAGATGTTCTATGGTATTTGTTGAATTTTTAAGTGATTGTGGAATATTTTTGAAAAATATATATGAGTTTTAGTTAGATTTTTAGCATCTGAGCATATAAGATACTCTGAATTTATGGTATTTAAATTTTATATGATTGGTTGAAGCTTAAAAATTGAGAGTTAAATATGTAAATATTGAATTGGGTTGAATTAGGAACATGTTAGTCGTTGGAAACTTATGGAATTGAGTAATATTCTTGAATAAAAAATTTATAAAATATTCATGGGCGAATAGAAAATTACAATTCCTTTTGAGATAGCTTTATAATTTTATTAAGGACCGCGGGGCAAAATTTTAGAATTTTTAGAGCTTGTTTGAGTAGATTTTTATAAAATGTCAATTATAGGGACTAGAACATAATTTTTCAAGTTTATGACTATTGTCTGATTTGGAGGGCCTAGGAGGGGCCATATGATATTGATGAGATGTGATTGTGGAAATTGAGATTTAAAAGTGTTATTTGAATCTTTTTGCAGGTTGGGTAAGTCCTAGGTATAGGGAAAACTCTGCCGAATTTTCGTTAAAAATTAGGATGTGTTTGCCTATTTAAATTTATTTTTATTTGAATTAGCACTAATAAATTTATAATAAAATTACGTAGGTGATCAGGGTCAACCATTTTTCTTCACCCAACCTCTATAGTAGTCTCTAGTGTACTTTGAGTAAAATATTGATTTTACTTATAATTTCAATATTATTATATATATTCAGACATGCTCATACATCACTTATAAATATATATTTATGTAGTTAAATACTAGACACGTTTTATATTACATCTTTATTTGATGAAATATTATGGATGTTGTTTTATGGTAATTTGGAGCAGTGTGCGTGTGTTGGCGTGCGTGTGGTGTGTGATAGTGGATATGGACAGGACGGGTAGACGTGGCTGAAGCTTGACTCACTAGGACTTGATCCGTTTATGGATAAATCGGGGTAGGCACGGCTCAAGATGATCTCACTGGCCCTCGCATTTGGTCTATTAAGAGAAAGTCCGGCTTGAGATGTACTCGCTGGCAGATGTTGGATTTAAGAGAGCTGTATAGGGGATCAACTCCTATATATATATATTGTTTGAACACTATATGGGTGTGTGAGTATTTCAAATTACTTTTTGTTGTTTATGATGTGATTTGTATGAAAACTATGAAGGTATTGCATTCCACTCTTTATAATGCATTAGCTTTAGATAGCTATAGAAATTGTACTTAAAATCAGTATTTTACTCTCTAAGTCGAACGCTCACTCCTATTCACCCTATTTTTTCAGGCTATAGGAGAAGAACTTTTTCGGAATAACCTACTTCTTTCCTCGCAGGTTATCAATAATTACTTAATTGTATTATTATTCTCTAAATTTGTAATTTGAAACTCCACATGTACTAGCAGTAGCATTAATCTTATCAGAGATTGTATGAATTTAAGTTTTTGTATTAATAAATGAAAATTTTTTATGATTTTTAAATAGTTTGCAAATGATGTAACAGGGTTGAGCTGGGCTCCCCTAATTTTAGTTTCTGATAATTATTGAGTTAAGTTGGCCCGAAATAAAATTATAATAGTTTAATTTAAATTATTTTACACCCATGTTGGGCCTAAATTGTGGGCTTGGTCATGAGTTTGGGAATAGTAAGGCTTAATATGGGCCTTATGGGCTTTATGCTGGCCCAGGTCTTAGTGCCGGTCCGGCCCATAGGTTGGATCATGACAAATGTGGTATTAGAGCTTAGGCTCTAGATTCATGGGAAGTACATACCTAAAGCTTTAAGAAGAGTCTAATTAGGTCACATGCGGAGTATAGGATTCTGTTTTGTCTTCTTCTGTAATTCCTTACTTCTAGATTCTACGTTATTCCTTGGGTAGTATAAGAGTGCTTCAGTTTAGCACCTCAGTTTTGTGAAGTACATGGTGACGTAAAATAGATTTAGCAGACGTGTTGAGGTTTGCCATGGAACTACATACTCCAAGAAATACTATGTTTTTGTCAGTATGGGTTTAAGTGGTGTGCCTATCTGGTGCAAGGCACGAGTATATAAAGGTGAGTTTTAAAAGTACAATTGCCCTAGATAAGGCAGTCGTCAGTGGATGACCAGTCAGAGTGAGTTTATGATATCAATAGATTCAAGAGAGATAAGAGATTGTGAGACCTAGTCTATCAGGATGTATCGTAGTAACTATACAATGCTCTCGATGTCAGCTCTGTAAGCTGCAGATTACAGTACTGACATGGGATTATTGTGTAGAGCTGTGTGCTTCCTCATGGTACTCCATGATAAGGAAGTTTGCAGATGACCTATGTTTGGTACAGATATGCCAAACTAGAGTTCTATATCTGTAAAGGAGTTGGGAACTCCTAGTTAGGGGTCTAAAGTCAGAATATCAAAAGGTCATAGTTGAGTGATAACTAGAGTCAGTGACTCAGTTATCCTAATTTGAGCGCAGAGTTATAACATAAGTGACATGAGATTAAAGGTTTTTAGTATGGTTGCATTGTAATGATGATACCTACTTAGTGGGATCATCTAGTCGCCAGTATGAAATCGTTGGTAGTGTTGGCATTATGGTGGACGTGTTGCCTAAAGTTTAATGAAGATAGCATCTCCTTTGTGTGACAATGGAGCATAAGTATGATTCTACTCCCTAAAGGAGACTGGAGGTTATGAATAATATATGTAGCCTGTGAAATGGCATTCTAGGAAAGTTATAATATAAAAGAGAACAGATAGCCTTATACAGTTATGATAATGCGGTAGATGTGGTACCTCTTTTGTAGTTAGTGATGCTGCAGAGCTTAGTGATGTCTTCTCAGGGGAGACAGAAGAGTACCACTAATATAATGATCTGTAGAATGATGTCCTAAATGGGACTGGGGAGTGTGGCAGAGAATAGTTGGCTAGGGTATATTGGACAGGGTATAAATTTCGTTATAGGAAACATAGGTGATTAGATTTTGATGGATGAAAATCATGTGAATTGAATGACAGGTTATGGTGTTTAGTATCTTAAGTTTTGACTAATTGAGTGGTCAAAGGACCAATTCCGAGCAGTATAGAGGTAGGTTAAGAAGAATGAAGCTGAGGAATAAAGTAATCAAGCGTTCATTTTAGGATAAGATAAAAAAGATAAATTAGAGACCAAACCAAGTAGCCAAGAATAGGACAAGACTAGAGAGATCAAAGAGAGTTATGAAGCACATAAAGTGCTATCCTGGGTAAGGTAAATAGGATGAACTAAGAGGCAATATTAGAAAACCCAGAATGAGATTACATGAGTAAGGATAGTTGTCAAGATTTAGAATCCAGAAGTGTAGGACTTAAAGCAGGTTATAGTTTGGGCAATATCAAGAGCCAAACATGGAGTTCAGAGTTGCAGGATAGGGATCAAACTCTATCTATTCCTATTCCCAGAATGGAGTAGGTAATAATGGGATAAAACCTATTTAAATTTCTAATAGTATGAAGAAAGTTAGATGAGAAATGCAACCAGAGCAAACAAAAGTTGTAGGATGTGCAATGGTGCTTTGAATTGTCTTATTAGGCAAAGGAGTAAATAAAATAAATAAATAAATAAAATAATAATAATAATAATAATAATAAAAATAAAAAAAATAATAATAATATACCTAATAGTTCAAATAGGCATGATGAGAAAAGGGATGGTGGAAAATGGCATATAGGCTTAGGTCATAAGTAGAGATGGTGAGATAACAATTATAAGGTCTGTGATTAAGGGTTAAATGAACATTTTTAGTATGACCAATATGGTTCTTTCATAAGAAAACATGAATGAAAATAAGTGACAAAATGACAATAAGAGATAGATCGGGAAGAGTATGTATGAGTGACAGTCACAAGTCACTGAGAAGTATAAGGATGAGAGTTATGGTAGTAAGCATGATTGGAATCCATTTTGAAAGAGTCTATTAGTGAGAGGCATCTTTTTGAATACAGTAAAACATAGGGATGCAAAAGAGTTAAGGTAGGCATAAAAGGTAAAAACAGAGTATAAATAAGGATAGTAAATCTTAAGATGATATGTTAGGCCAATCGATGGTACAACAGAAGGATTGTTACAGCTTATATCTTATAGAAAAAGATGATGAAATTTCAAGAAAAAGATCAAGAGACATGGTTTGAACATTATTCTACAGACAATAGTGTGCTGATCATTGTAGGAGGAGATTTTTCCTTCTCTTCAAGTTTAGCTCATACTTTTAGCTCTAGAAGACTACCTAAGCAAAGGAAATTGTGTTGGGGTGACCTAGCATTTAAGAATTTGATAGGCTCCAGCCCATATACATTCTCCTTAAAGGGAAGTGATGGTAAGTGTGTACCTAATATTAAGTATGAAAGGATGATCAAAGTAGTGACAAGAGTAAAATTGAGTTAGTTACCAGGGCTTACAATCCTTCTGAATCATAAGCTAGAGGAATTACTATTTGCTAATGAGTTGCAGTGAATGAAATTGTTGCTAATGGAAAATTTAAGGTTAAAGTTTGGAAAGCTATAAGTAATAGATTTGGCTATATCAAGGAGAATGAACTAAGTATCTATTTGGGAATTGTGGCAGAACACGCATTCACCACTATCTCATAAGTTTAGGTGGAACTTGCAGGCTCAAGGATTGTAGGGAATAATAATAATATTTTGCTAGTCATGTTAGGAAGGAAGCACAAAGAGAATCATCTATGGTGAATATCTTGGTGGAAACTAATTGCAGAGTTAAAATTCTGGAAGTAACGGGGTTAGCAATCAAGTTAAGATTAAAAAGGGTACCATTAATGCTAATGGGATGAATATAGTCAAGGGAAAGGCACAAGGCAAGGAAAGACAAAGAGGAATGGTATGAGAGGGACACTAAGGAATATCTAGGGCAAGTTATGGTAAAATGGTAGGTTAAGGAAGTAGTGAAACCTCGATCTAAGTACCAATGTGTTAGGACGCATGTCAGATAGTAAGAAGTTCAAACGGAAGTCAAGGATCTCTCTTTTCAAGGAAGGACGAGGATATGATAAGTCATGTCGACTGGATAGCTTAAGAATACATAGACTCTTGTCATGTCAGAGGAGAGACCGATTAAATTATTGATGTCGATAGATGGAGTAAGAAATGTTTAACACTTGGATGGAAGTTTACATGGCTGATGACTTATGAGATAGGAAGGAGTTAGTACAAGGACCTCATTAGTGATGTGAAGTAAATTGGAAGCTTGTAGTATCATGAAGTTAAGATGGTGCTAACATTTTGAATATTAAAGAGATCTAGCTAAAGCTTCAATAGCCTATAAAATCAGTAATGATCTCGAGTGAGGTACATGTAACAGTAGTTATTTCAGATGGGCACATCAAGAGACTTTATAAAGTAGGCAGAGTCACATATTTGACCCTAGAAATTGGTAATAGAAAGGAACCAAGACTAGTATTATTACATACTATATCTGAGTGCAGTGGGGGCATCGTGTGTACTAAAGATATCAAGAAAAGATCAATGAGTACTCAAATATAATGGCTTAGTTTCAAATGAAAGATGGTAGCGAGCGTGCTACAGTAGGAATAGTTGCAAGCAAAGTATTTTGATAATCTCTGTATAGCTGGAGGAGTAATGCTCGTATTTTACCTAATAATCTTCTTTTCCTTATTCCCAGTTTATTCGAAAATTCGAGGATGAATTTTTCTTAAGGGGGGAAGATTATAATAAATCGAATTTTAAAAATATAAATTTTATACTTCTATATGGTTATTAATTTAGTTGTTATTATTATTATTATTATTTTTTTACTATTTTTATTTATTGTATATTATAATTTTTATTTCCAGAAATGAATCTAGGCAACATGTATGTCCATATTCATTCCCAAATTAAAAAAAAAAACTAGCAGCGCCCCCCCCCCCCCCCTCCCTTTCTTCTTTCTCTCTCCCGTCACCCTCTTTCTCCCTACCCTTTTCCACCCATTTCCTCCAATTTTTTTGACAACCACCCACTACCACCACCGGCAAGGAGTTTTCCCACCAGCTGGCCAAAGAAGCACCAGAAGCGACGGCAAGCGATGGAGGAGAGAGAAAAATGTGCGAGCAGGGCATCCAACTTCCAGGCGAGATGTTGGCTTCATCCAACATCCGATCGAGGCGATTCAGGTGGTGTTGGAAAGCTTGTTTCGAGATATTTCTTTTTATACCTATTTTGCAACATTTGGTGATCGGATGAGTGAGATATGGAGGAGAGAAGTTTTAGGTTTTTCAAACTTTTTGGTCAGATCTAGGATGATCCGAACGCTGGATTGATGATCCGAGACCACCTATGGACTCAGGAAGAGGAGAAGAACACTTTGGTATGATTAGATCCGACAGATGTCTCCGGCGACTAGCAACCGGCCACTGTGCGCGGTGGTTCCGGCGATGGCTCCGACAAGCTTTGGGGATGATTCAACTTCCAGAGGCTTCTTCATAAATTTTTGAAATTTTTGCGACATAGATAAGCTTCGGATAAGATTACTTTCATTATTTCTCAGTCTCTGGTGTTTAAATGCAGCGTTTCTTAAACATAAAAAAAATTAGAGAAAAATTCTAATAAAAATATATGATGAAAGTAAAATTATTTGGAGATATTCTATGGTATTTGTTGAATTTTTAAGTGATTGTGGAATATTTTGAAAAATATATATGGGTTTTAGTTAGATTTTTATCATCTGAGCATATAAGATCCTCTGAATTTATGGTATTCAAATTTTATATGATTGGTTGAAGCTTGAGAATTGAGAGTTAAATATGTGAATGTTGAATTGGGTTGAATTAGGAACATGTTAGTTGTTGGAAACTTATGGAATTGAGTAATATTATTGAATAAAAATTTATAAAATATTCATGAGTGGTTAGAAAATTACAATTCCTTTTGAGATAGCTTTATAATCTTATTAAGGACCGCGGAGCAAAATTTTAGAATTTTTAGAGCTTGTTTGAGTGAATTTTTATGTCAATTACAGGGACTATAACGTAATTTTTCAAGTTTATGACTATTGTCTGATTTGGAGGGCCCAGGAGGGGCCATATGATGTTGATGAGATGTGATTGTGGAAATTGAGATTTAGAAGTGTTATTTGAATCTTTTTTACAGGTTGGGTAGGTCCTAGATATAGGGAAAACTCTGCCAAATTTTCATTATAAATTAGGATGTGTTTGCCTCTTTAAATTTATTTTTATTTGAATTAGCACTAATAAATTCACAATAAAATTATGTAGGTGATTGGGGTCAACTATCTTCCTTCACCCAACCTCTACAGTAGTCTCTGGTATACTGTGAGTAAAATATTGATTTTACTTATAATTTCAATACTATTATATATGTTCAGGCATGCTCATGCATCACTTATAAATATATATTTATGTAGTTAAATGCTAGACGCATTTTATATTGAATTTTTATTTGATGAAATGTTATGGATATTATTTTATGGTAATTTGGAGCAATGTGCGTGTGTTGACGTGCGTGTGGTGTGTGATAGTGGATATGGACAGGACGGGTAAACGTGATTAGAGCTTGACTCGCTGAGACCTGATCCTTTTATGGATAAGTCGGGGTAGGCACGGCTCGAGATAATCTCATTGGCCCCCGCATTTGGTCTATTAAGAGAAAGTTCGGCTTGAGATGTACTCGCTAGCAGAGGTTGAATTTGAGAGAGCTGTATGAGGGATCAGCTCCCATATATATATATATTTGAACACTATATGGGTGTGTGAATGCTCCAAATTACTTTTTATTATTTATGATGTGATTTGTATAAAAACTATGAAGGTGTTGCATTCCACTCTTTATGATCCATTAGTTTTAGATAACTATAAAAATTATACTTAAAATCAGTATTTTACTCTCTGAGTTGAACGTTCACTTCTGTTCACCCTATTTTTTCAGGCTACAGAAGGAGACTTTTTTTGGAATAACCTGCTTCTTTACTCGCAGGTTAGCAATAATTACTTAATTGTATTATTATTCTCTAAATTTATAATTTGTAACTCTGCATGTATTGGCAATAGCATTAATCTTGTCAGGAATTGTATGAATTTAAGTTTTTGTATTAATAAATGAAAAATTTTTATGATTTTTAAATAGTTTGTAAATGATGTTACAGGGTTGAGTTTAATTTAAATTATTTTATACGCATGTTGAGCCTAAATTATGGATCTGGTCATTAGTTTAGGAATAGTAAGGCTTCCTATGAGCCTCGAGGGCTTTATGCCGGCCCAGACTCTAGTGCCGGTCCGACTCATAGGTTGGGTCGTGACAATTTATATTAGCATTTAGAGATTGAGGGAGTGGATTATAAAATGTTATACTCTTAATTTGTAAGATAATGTTTAGTGTTTTCACGAAAGTAAAAAAAAATACTACTATTTTTACATTTAATTGTTAATATAATAATTATTTTTTATCTAATATTTATATTTCAAATTATTAGATAAACAACTAATTACTAACCGTTAATATCTAACAATTACCAATTAGTAGAATAATAAATAATTATTAAAAAAATTAATAATTAATATTACAATTATTGTTATCGAACAGACCCTTAATATGTATTTAGATTCCTCTTAAAAAATATACACCAGATTTATATATAATTTTTAAAAATATAGTTAATACGAATGTTAGATTTATAAATAAAATACACATTTATAAAAATAAAATAAAATAAAATATGCATTTATAAACATAGCCTATGTTCAATAAATCTATCTATTGCATTCTAAAAAATAAATCTACCCAACTTCAAGGAAATATTATTATATTGTTTAAATATTCAAAATTTAATCTCCTTTGTTAGCGATTGATTTTGATGTTTGATATGAAGCAAAGTGACTTGAAGTTAGTTGTGATTAAAGAGGCATGCAGACAGAGAGGATATGCGAATGCAATAATGCAAAGCCAGCCCCTATTCACTTGCCAGGTTTAGAGGTTTGCTTTGATAATTATTAATGTGAAGAATCATTTATCAATGGGTTTAATTTAATAATGAATATAGGCCTTCCCTCCCCTCCGAGGACCGGAGTATGCCCATGGCCCTCGCTGCATTAAGCCACATCTTTCACATTGAAGCTCTTTCTCTAGCCTCCATGTAGATGGAGAGATGAGAATTATTCCTTATTAGCATGGGTGCCGTGCTATCTATGAATAATTTATAATTTTATTTTTTAATTTAATTTTTAATTATATTTTAAATAAAAATAAAATTACTATTATTAAATTAATTTTTAATTAAATTTTTTATTTAATTTAATTTGAATAAATTTTTATTTGTCATAATAAATTTTAATTAATTTATGATGTAATCAATTAAAATATTTATTTAATTCTTTTTCACATATATTAATAGCAGTTTTTATAATTATTTCATTTAAAATATATTAAAATTAATTTATTTAAAAAATAATTTAAATTTCATAAAATTTTTATATTTTATCTCATATTTATGAAAATTAATATTTATTTGTTTTAGATTATAAAAAATATATTAAATTAATGAAAAAATAATATTATTTTAAAGTATATGAATATAATTTTTTTATTATTAATATAATAAAAAATATATTAAATTACTAATAATAAATTGAATTATTTTATTTTAATAATAATGAAAATATATAACAATATTATTAATTAAAAATAACATTTTATTACACTATTTTTTAAAAGTACTATATCTTTAAATTTTTATAAGATGTAATTTTTTTTATTAATTTAATATATTTTTTATAAAATAATTTTTTCACAAAAATAGTTATCGTTTTACATAAATTTATGATATAAAATAAACACATTTTATAAAAATTAAAATTTTAAAATATTATAATTTTCTATTAATATAATAAATATTAAAAATGTATAGTATTTTTTAAAAGACAGATGCCATAATTTTAATATTGTAACTTTAATTTTTTTAATCATGTTTTCTTGTGGCTAAATTTTTCGTGTAATCATATTTATAAAATTTTTAAAATTCTACTTCTATATAAAATTATAGTTGATAAATAATTTATGCATAAAAATATAGATATTTAATTAAAATTTAAAAATAATTCTGTTGAAAATTAATGATAATAAAATATAGATAATCAAAATATTAGTTATAATTACATTCAATGTACATTTATAATGAAATAAAATATTAAAAAGTTTAAGAAATATTAAATAAGAAATTTATAAAAATTAATATTTAAATAAATATTAATTAAATATATTTAAATAAATAAATTTTGATAATGATAACTAATAAATTTGAAAGAAATAATAAAAAAATAGAGTAAATAAAAAAAAATTAAGAGCACTTAGGCAAAATGAAAATATTTGATGAGAATAAAGTGCTTGATGTGTATCAAATATTTTATATAACATAATGTATAGGCAAACAAATGGAAACCATTTAAATAAAAATTTAATATTATAATTAAATATTATTTAAGTGAAAATTGGTGGCAAGGCATTCAAATTCAATTTTTTGAATATTAAAATATTTTTATTTACTTGACTGTTTCAATTCAATAGTCATAAGTTGAATATAATAATAATAATAATAATAATAATAATAAGTTAATCTTAGAAAAGTAAAATAAAAATAATATTAAATTATTAACATAAAAAATAATATATATTAATTATAAATAAGTCAAATCTCTATATTTTATTTTTATAACTTTCTATATAGACAATGATTTTTGTCTCTCAAATTTTTTAATAAAGATTTCATAATAAAAATAATAAAAAATATAACAATATAATAAAAATATTTATTAAATATATGAAATAATTTAAGATTGATTAAATTATATAATAGTTGATTATGAGATCACAAATTAATAGCCTATTTTCTTTAAATTAATAGCTATTAATGATCTTTTATTATCATTATGGAGGATGACATGTGATAAATAATATTTTTACATAAATGAATTTATAAAAAAATAATATAAATAATTTTTAAATATTACATTTAATTACAAAATGTCTTAATTTTTAAAAATTAAATTAAAAAATAATAATTTAAATAATAAATGTTAAGGTATAATAATAATAATAATAATAATAATAATAATAATAATAAATAAATAAATAAAATTAAATAATATTTAATATAAAAAAGAATTATTTATATGGGGTGATACATCACAAGTTTTTTTAAGAAAAATGCATGTAGCATTCTTCTGAAAATACTTTCCTACTTTTTACATAGTTATATATTTTTAATTATTTTAAATTAAAATCTGAAATAAATAAATAAATGAACTAAGCTTTTCATCTAACAAAGAACTAAACTTTTCATCTTCAAACCCAAACCAAAGTTTCCATCTTCAAATAAAGCAATGAATTATTTTTTTTCGATGAGGGATCATAATAAATTAAATATTTTTGCATATTCCATTGATTGAATTTATTAAGATAGATTTAGATATTATATAATCGAATTGAAATATTTAAGTTTAAAAAATAATAGCAGCACTAAATTTATATTTTATCAAATTGAATTTTATTTAAATATATTTAAATATTATATAATTAAATCAAAAAGTTTAAAAGATAATGCCCATACCAAGTTCATATTCCATTTGAATCCATTAAAAAAAAAATACATATTCCAAAAATGGTAAGGTTTAAAATTTAAATTTATCCTTTTCTATAGAAATAGAAAAAATTTTCATTTATTAGAAATATAATAATAAAAAAATACAAATCAACGTATTATATTAAAATTTATCTTAATTACACATTACTTATAAATAATTTCATGAATGAATTTAAAATTTATATCAAATTTTTTATTAATCCCTTAAAATTTTCAAAAATAAAAATTATTAACTCTCTCATTTCTATTATTTTCCCATCACATGAATTAAATATCAACCTTTTAATTTTTTACTCAACAAAAAACCCTGTTAAGAGCATGGGATGGATGATGAATTCATGAAATCCAGCAAGCTGCATGTCTATATAAAATCCAAAAACGGAAATCAACATTGCAACATAAGGATCAAAATCAGGAGAAGCAAAGGCAGTCAAGCGGGCAAAAATGGCATCGCCCAGGGAAAGTATCCTCGAGCCCCGTCGAGCTAGGGGTCTGGCCATGATTCTGGCTATTGGTACTGCAAATCCGCCCAACTGCCTCTACCAGGCCGCCTATCCAGACTTGTACTTCAAACTCACTAAAAGCGAGCACATGGCAGAATTAAAACAAAAGTTCAAGCGCATTTGTAAGTATATGTATCATGAACAAAAAAATTGCTTCTTCCATAATTATGAATAATATTCCTTTGTTTTTAGAAAATTATTTCTATCACTATCAGGTATAAACTCCTGATCTCCTGCATTACAAGATAGACATTCAACTTAGAGGAATCTTTATTCAATAATCAAAACATAATCAAATCAAATTGCATGCTAATGGAACCATTGAATGAAACTGTACATCCATGATTTTGCTAACAGGTGAAAAGACGACAATAAAGAAAAGATACATGTACCTCACTGAAGATATCATCAAGCAGAACCCTGACATAGCTACTTACAAGGCTGCATCACTGGACGCACGCCAAGAAATTCTAGTTACTGAGGTTCCCATGCTAGGTAAAGAAGCAGCTTTGAAGGCCATAAGAGAATGGGGCCAGCCAATATGTAAGATCACACACCTTATATTTTGCACATCTTCAGGGGTAAATATGCCTGGCGCAGACCATCAACTTATCAAGCTTCTTGGCCTTCAACCCTCTGTAAAAAGAATCATGTTGTATCACCTTGGTTGCTTTGCAGGCGCGGCATCCCTACGTCTGGCCAAAGATATTGCAGAAAACAATGGTAATTCACGGGTTCTTTGTAAGATTTTGTTCAGTAATTAATATTATCATATGGACCAAAATCAATTTCTTTAATGTGGCCAAATATTAATTGATATTTATTTTAATTAATACAAATCCTAATTGTACAAGGATTACTCTAATTAAAATAAATTATAATTCTAATTGTATAAGGATACTTGATGGATGTATCATATTAAGTCTTGAATATATATATATATAAGCTGGTCCTCTCTCTACCCATAAGGTTACACATATTCTCTTTCATAAAGTTAAAGATATTAGGGTCATCTCAAAAAAGTCTTTCATCGCTAAATTCTTATATGTAAATCATGAAGGGTCAAGAGGGAGAAATCAGTTTGTTGAATCAAAGGGTCTCTCTCAATTACTGCCATGACTCAAGTAAAACTCCACATCAGGTACACTTTCTAGATCTATGAGAATTTATTTGTTCAAGATCCATTATTAGGGTGATAGTTGAATCTTACGTTTATGATTCACATTATGTTTATGATTGTTATGATCTATTAAGATTTATTTTACATGTGGTATCAGATCCCTAGGTTTTGAACAATTAAATTTCTCTATTAAATTTATGGTGATGAACATAATATTAAAGATCTTACTTGTTATTAGATATAAGTAGGATTAAAGTGTAAATCGTGAAAGTTTTATGATTAATATTAATGATTAAAATAATTAAAATAATATTATTAAAATTTGACCCAATTAAATTTTGGGCATGAAGATTATTAACACGACGAAAAATCGTGTTATAAAAGGATTTAAGTTTAAGATCATATTTTCTCAAAAGAAATAAATTAAAAGAAACAAAAAAAAATTATGTTTTCTACCCAATCTAATTAAGATTTATAATTAAACCTAATGAATAAATAAATATTAGGTTTATTAAGATACATAATTTATATGCATGACTTATGATATTTGTTTTAATTTGTTAGTCACTAAAGTGGCCAAATTAAAATAAAATAATAGTTTGTTAGTCACCAAAGTGGCCGAACTATGAATGATGTTTACATGCATATAAAAATTATCAATTATCCATACTAATAGATGCCTATGATGAAAAATGGATTAATTGATACCCATTAGTCATCAGAACTTAAGGATTTTACCCAAAGATAAATCAATTATTCTATGATAGTGAGAATTATGAGGACAATAATATTTTATCAAATATATATTGGATGTCCAAAGACAACATGTATATTTGATGTAAGTTAATTATTGTCCAATCAAGTTTAAAGGCATTTAATTTAGTATAGTATATTATGGCATCTACCCAAAAAAGAACTATAATATATTCTAATTATTAAAGTTATCTGAATCTATTTTGAGCATATAAATATAATATTGCAGCTTTTCCCTTCATTCGCAAGCTTAATATGTTATTGTTTTAATGGGTTAAACTTCTTTGAATAGTGTGAGCAAGTCAAGTTCCATTTAGGTGTCTTGGACCTTGACTTCGCATTATTGGAAAGTTAACTCGCTACTATTATGGATACAAGTAGTGAGGAGGAGAAGTTATACCATAAGCAATAGGAATTGATAAACAAATTGAGCCTTATGTTTTTGCAAATGACTATTGCCAATGACACTAAGACTACAATTCCATAAACTGAAAATGCAAAATACCTTAAACTTATGAAAGATATGTTCTATTCTGAAGCCAAGTCACTCACTGGTATTCTAATGGCATAACTTATGACCATAAAGTATGATGTATCGAAGAGTATGCATGAGCACATTATAGAGATGAGTGATATTGCAGCAAGGCTAAAGACCTTAGGGATGGCGGTGGATGATTCCTTCTTAGTGTAGTTCATTCTGAACTCATTGCCTCCTGAATATGAGCCATTTCAAATCAATTACAATATTATTAAGGATAAGTGGAATGTTAATGAATTGGCTAGTAAGCTAGTTCAGGAGGAAACGAGACTAAAGAATCAAGGGACTCATTATGTCAATATTATGGGTCAAGGAGCTGGTAAAGGACTTAAACCAAAGGCTAACAAGTTTAAGAAGAAAAAGAAAAGATCTTTAAATGCTTCTCAAACTGAAAAAGGGGAACAAATGGTAGATAAGTGTTGCTTCTGTAAGAAAGTAGGACAATATCAGAAAGATTGCCTGAAACGTAAAGCTTGATTGGAAAAGAAAAGTAATCCTTATGCTTATATATGTTTTGAATCAAACTTAATTGAAGTTCCTAATAATACTGGTGGCTTAATTCTGGTACTACTACTCATGTATCCAACTTGATATAGGGATTTCTTACGATCCAAACCACAAATCCAACTAAAGACTTCCTATTTATGGGGAACCGAATGAAGGCCCTAGTTGAAGGCATAGGGACTTACCGTTTGATCTTGGATAATGGTTATCACTTAGATCTTTTACAAACTCTCTATGTACCTTCAGTTTCTAGGAATATTATTTCTATTTCAAAACTTGATGAATTTAGGTTTAATATTAATTTTGGACATTGATGTTTCAGTTTATTTAACAATAATGATAATTATATTATTGCTTTTGGAATTCTTACTGATGATCTATATATATTGAAACTTGGTGATAATTTTGCTGAATCCTTGCTTGTCACTTTTAGCAATATTGGAATTAAGCATAGTAAACTGAATTAGAATTTTGTTTTCTTGTGGCATAAGCGTTTAGGTCACATATCCAAAGAAAGATTAGAAAGGTCAATAAAGAATGAGATTTTATCGAGTTTAGATATTATTGATCTTGATACGTGTGGATTGCATTAAGAGAAAGCAAACCAAACACAATAAGAAAGAAGCCACAAGAAGCAGTAAACTTCCTAAAATTATACACATTGATATAGGTAGGCCTTTTAATACTCCATCTTTTGGTGGACAAAAGTACTTTATTGCCTTTATTGATGAATTTTCAGGTTATGAACATATTTATTTGCTCAATGAAAAATCTCAATCAATAAATGCACTTGAAGTGTACATAAATGAGGTTGAGAGGCAATTATATAGAAAAGTGAAAATAGTAAGGTCAGATAGAGGTAGTGAATACTATGGGAAACACACTGAAAATGAAACAATGCCATGGTCTATTTGTAAATTTCTTAGAAAGTTATGGCATATGTACACAATATACTATGCCAAGTACTCCTTAATAAAATGAGGTGGCGAAAAGGCAAAATCGGACTTTAATGAATATAGTTAGGAGTTTGATGAGTAAATCTTCTTTACCTATATCTTTGTGGATATATACACTTAAAAACGCTATATATTTGTTAAATAGGATTCCTAGTAAGGCAGTCTCAAAAAGACCTTATGAATTATGGATTGGAAGGAAACTTAGTTTAAGGCACCTGCATGTTTGGAGTTGTCGAGCGAAAGCAAGAATTTATAATCCACATAAAAAGAAATTAGATTATCGAATGATAAGTGGATAAGTTTTTGGTTATCCAGAGAAATCTAAAGGATATACGTTTTATATTCCAAACCATAGTACAAGAATTGTGGAAACTGGTAATGCAAGATTTCTTGAGAATGGTGAAGTTAGTGGGAGTGTTGAGAGACATAATGTAGATATACAAGAAAATAAAGTTGATTTCCATGTGCCTATTAAAGTTCCAATATCCACTCCTGCTCCACATATTGTTCCAGCAGTTGTTGAAGGACTTAACAATGCTACACAACATAATGATGAAACACATCCTGAAGAAGCTAACCCACAAAGAGCTATTCAAGATGAACCACAAGAAATGCCATTAAGAAGATCTCAAAGAAAAAGGAGATCGGCAATTGCTAATGATTACATGATTTACTTGCAAAAATTAGATTTTGACATATAAATTAATAAAGATCCAGTTTCCTTTTCACAAGCTATAAAAAGTAATGAGTCTGATAAGTAGTTAGATGCCATGAAAAATGAGTTAAAATTTATGAAACAAAACAAAGCATGGGATCTTGTCAAATTGCCTAAATGATCTAAACGAGTTGAGTGTAAATGGGTATTTAAGACCAAGCACGACTCGAATGGCAAAATCAAATGATATAAAGCAAGACTTGTTGCCAAGGGTTATACTCAGAAGGATGGTGTTGACTATAAAGAAACATTTTCACCAGTCTCAAAGAAAGACTCATTAAGAATTATCATAGCATTGGTGGCTCATTATGACTTAGAGTTGTACCAAATAGATATGAAAACAGCCTTTCTAAATGAAGAACTTGAAGAAGAAGTTTATATGGACCAACCTAAAGGTTTCTCAGTCGAAGGAAAATGCCATGTATTGTGTAAATTTAAGAAATCAATATACATACTTAAGTAAGCTTCCCACCAGTGGTATATTAAGTTCAATGATACCATAAAGTCTTTTGATTTAAAGAAAAAGTCATTAATCGATGTATATATATCTTAAGATCAGTGGGAGTATGTTTATTTTCTTAATTCTGTATGTTGATAATATTTTATTTGCTGCAAATGATTTGGGCATATTACGTGAGACTAAAGATTTTCTCTCAATGAATTTTGAAATGAAAGATATGGGAGAGGCATCATTTGTGATTAGAATAGAAATATTCCGTAATAGATCACAAGGACTGTTAAGATTGTCTCAGAAAGCCTATATTGATAGAATTCTAGAGAGATTTAATATGCATAAATGTTCAGCAGGAATTGTTCCCATACAAAAAGGGGACAAATTCAGTCTCAATCAATGTCCAAAGAATGATGTGGAACGTAAAGAAATGGAATTAATTCCTTATGCTTTAATTGTGGACAATTTGATGTATGCTTAAATCTGTACAATTCTTTATCCTGGAATTGATAACTAGAAAGCTGCAAAGAAAGTTTTATGGTACCTGCAATGAACTAAATATTTCATGCTCACTTACAGGACATCTAATCATTTAGAAGTGATTGGATATTCAGATTCAGATTTAGCTAGATGTGTTGACAATAAAAGTTTATTTCGGCTACTTGTTCTTATTAGCTGAAGGAATAGTATTATGGAAAAATGCCAAAAAATAGCCTGTCATTATTTCATCCATTATGAAAGCAAAATTTACGGCTCGTTTTTAAGTTATAATTCATGCATATGGTTGCGGAATTTATCTCAGGACTTGAGGTAGTCGACACCATTAGCAAACCGCTGAGAATTCATTCTGATAATTCCGTAATAGTATTTTCTCCATAAACGACAACTTTGCTAAAGGTACCAAGCATATGGAATTAAAGTATTATGTTGTTAATAAGAAAGTTCAAAAATAAAGAGTGTCTATTGAGCATAATAGTATTGATCTCATGATAGCAGATCCGTTAATTAAGGGTTCACAACCTAAGACATTTAAAGAATATTTTCTTATAATGGATCTTGATTGTATTAATGTATAATATATTGACTTTGACACTGTAAGCTCATTGATATATTTCTGATATACATTGAAGTGTTTCTTGTTTCTTATGATTGTGTACACATAATATTTTGAGTGAATGATAATAGGAAAAGTATTTGGAGATGTTATTGTGGATCATGATGTGATAAACATATATCTATTATGAACCTACTATGGTAAATTGCCAGTGTTGTGGCATATGGAAGGAAATATGTGATTAAACAATGAACAACCGTCATAACCCACACTTAGTAATTTATTATAGGAAGATAATTATGAAGTACAATATGGAAATGATTTGTTTATTCCATGCGCGCCTAATATTTATGTTATTAAAATTTATATCATTTAATTATTGTGCCAAGTGAGAGAATGTAAGATTTTGTCCAGTAATTAATATTACCATACAGACCAAAATCAATTCCTTTAATGTGGCCCAATATTAATTAATATTTATTTTAATTAATACAAATACTAATTGTACAAGGATTACTCTAATTAAAGTAAATCCTAATTCTAATAGTATAAGGATATTTGATGAATGTATAATATATAAGCTGGTCTTCTCTTTATCTATAAGGTCACACACATTCTCTTTCAAAAAGTCAGAGATATTAGGATCTTCTCAAGAAAGTTTTTCATTGCTAAATTCTTGTGTGTAAATCAAGAAGGGTCAAAAGAGAGAAATAAGTTTATTGAATTAAAGGATCTTTCTCAATTACTGCCATGACTCAAGTAAAACTCCACATCAAGTACACTTTCTAAATCTGGGTGATAATTAAATTTTACGTTTATGATTCATATTATGTTTATAATTGTTATAATTTATTAAGATTTATTTTATATTCTTATCGTTTGCTCCGAAAACATGACTTCGAGTTTCCATGCACCTTCAGATACCCACTTGGATATTCTAGTGGGCTCTGCGATTTTCGCTGACGGCGCTGCAGAAGTAATCGTAGGTGCAGACCCTGATACAAGTACTGAGCGTCCGTTGTTTCATCTTGTGCCAGCTTCTCAGACAATTATCCCAGAGTCAAATGGAATAGTAGGACAGACTCGCGAAATGGGCCTAACTTATTACTTGTCTAAAAGTGTGCTCCAAGTTATTGCAGACAATATCGTGGAATGGATGACTGAAACACTAGGAATTATTAAGCATTGGAACACATTGTTTTACATCGTTCACCCTGGTGGTCCTACCATTCTTCAGGGGCTGGAAGAGAAACTTGGCCTGGAAAAACAGAAGCTCAGAGCAAGCCGTCATGTGCTGAGTGAATATGGAAACATGTGGAGTCCAAGTGTGCTATTCATTCTTGATGAGATGAGGAAAACATCTATGGAGGAAGGAAAGGCCACCACTGGAGAAGGATTGGATCTGGGTATTCTGTTTGGGTTTGGCCCTGGTTTAAGTGTGGACACTGTTATCCGGCGTAGTGTTGTTATTCCTAGAGGGTAATCATTAATTAATTAATCCATGGGGTCGTCTCATAAATATTGACTATTATTTATGGAATTGCCAATAAATTTGTAGACTAATTAAAATTTATTATATTTTGTCCTATTTTGCTTAACATTTACTAAATTGTCAACATAAACAACAAACAGTTATGTTGTTTTTTTTCCCCCAAATATTATTATGACTCCTTTACACCTGCCATTTTCGTTGATACAAAGAAACAAGACATCTTTATAATGCAGGAGCAGAAGAACGTAGCTTAGGCATAAGATCCTTTGTGAAACTCCACAATCCACATGTTGTAAGCACAGCATACGACTTGAAAGCCAGAAAAACCAGATTTCAGAGCTAATGCCTCAAATTCTTTTTGGCTCCTCTCTTTACCTCCAGGATTATGAGCTAACATGAGTAAATCTTCCTCATAGACAATATGTGAAGAAGTGATATTCTCTGGTTTTACAGGAAGAATTGCTTCCGCAATGATCACCTTACCATTGCTAGGAAGAGCATCCCAACAGTTGTTGAGAAGTTTCAAGCAATGCTCATCACTCCAATCATGGAGAATCCACTGCGCAATTGGCAAACAAAACAACAGAAGACATCAATTGAAGCTGCATAGCATCTTTGATTGATAGTTTTTGGTCGTGACTTCAATTGAAAAGGCTTACCTTCATGAAAATAGCATCTCCCTTAGGTACACTCACAAACATATCCCCCCCAACATGATCCACATCTACAACATATCATAATATATCTTCAGAAGTTAATCACTCTGTTTAATTTGTTTACCTATATATTTACCAAGTAGTAAAATTAACAGTCTATTAATAAAAATATGAATCACATAAAAGTTAAGAGATCATGTAAAAATCTACACAAGCTATATATAAAATTTGTTATGATTGTTAACTACTTAGTCACAAAATAATTAATACCTGGGTATGAAGGAGCATCGGCTAATACATGGGGCAAATCATAATTGATGCCCTTAATGTGAGGATACTTAGAAGTGATGATGTTAAGAGGAACTCCAATACCACCTCCCACATCCACTAAAACATGGAGGTCCTCAAATCCTTTGTAAACATCAAGAATCTTATTCATGAATAAAGTGGTATGGTTTGACATAGCTTGGTTGAATACCCTGTTGAACCTTTGATCAATCCCTTGGTATTCAAATGCTGTCATTCCGTAGGCTTTGTTGAATGGGATCCCACCTTCAAGTATTGTATCGTTCAAGTGGAACCTGATAACAGGTAATCATGAGAAAGAGTATCAACCATTTGAAAGAAACTAAGGATATGCACAAAGTTAATATAGAAAAAGAAAGTACCAACTCTTCATGAAGATCTCATCGTGGTGCAGCAAAAACAGAGGAGCGATAGACCCTTCTCTATCTTGATTCCTAGTAAGGAACTCGCATATGGGTCCTGCACCATACAATCTTTCAACATGTCCATGCTCTTTGGTGTGGAGAAAGCACTTGATTATGTCGTAGCTTGCAAGGAGGCGCAACATCCGATCCACAACGATTGCTGCATCCGGGTTCTTTGAGGGGATCAGAGCTGCAATCTGAGACGGTGAGAGGTACTCCCCACCGATTGTGGCAGTGGAGATGATGGCAATGATGTTGAGCTCGATAGCTGACTTTAGTACCATAGGAAGAACCACAGCATTTGCTAGCCGAATGGCCAGCTTTCCTGCTTTATCTTCTTCTTTATCATGCTGAGCCATAACTGAGACTAATGCAAGTAAAAGTTGCATTTACGGGGATTTAAGAGAACTAGGGATCATTATTTTAACTTCTCCTGACAACCTCACAGCTCATGTTGGTATCATTGTAGTGGGAAAACCCAACGTGTGAACAAGGATTTACTTAACCCTAAAGATTATTCTGAGGCTAGGTTGTGATGGAGAGGTCATTGACACGATGACGACCCTTTCAAATTTTCTGTCCATCTCTAAACTATTGGATTTTAGCAATTCTCATCAAATATCAAACACCATGGGACTTGAATATTCTTGTTAAATTCTTGTCTTTTATGTTTGAAGAGATAAATATAAGTACATCAACAACTGTAGATGTTCACCTAATATTTGCTAGGCACAAGGGCTTTTCTTTTCTTCTAAAATCTATACATATATTTTTGTGAAGAGAATGCTTAAAACACACTTGTGTCTTCATATTTCAAATCCATTGTTGCATTAATTTCCAGAAAGAATACAATCTAACCACATAATTGTTAATTTCCTGCAAGGCATGCCTCATGGAAATAGACCCCCTTAAGAAGCCTCCTGGACCCTGTTGCTCATTTTCTTTTGTAGAAGACCTTGCGCCAGGCTAACCTTTCTGCCCCAAAACGTTTATAATTCGTCCAGACCTCCATATTGTGAATGTGTAAAAACTTTCAAGCAGCATTTCTATATAACCAAAATAACAATACATTACTCCATTTCTGCCATCCAGTATGAATAATCTAAAATACCTTTTTCAACCAGTTTCCTTCTCTCTCATATTTTACAGGTGCCAAAATCTTTACATTGTGCTTGAGCATTGAACTACTGCTTTGAGTACTTTGACTTAATTTTCAGAACTCTCAGCCTTGTCACCAACCACAAAACGACTTTTATCAGTGTTCAAGCCTGATGAATGAAGCTGCTTCCGCCTCTTTACAAGAAGAAGTGCAGTCTGCCTGTCGTCTTTAGCCTCCTCAGAATAAGGCTGCAGATGGAGCACTAACTTAAGCACAAAATAAAATTATGCAATGCTAACACACAAAGGGTTAAACTCTAGGAGCTAATCACATCACTAGGAGATAAATCGCATGAAGATGCCAGACTGGGGCCCCATAAAGAATACCTCCTAATGGCCTGAGAGGAAAAACATAGACACAAGATAATAAAATATTTGAATTTTAGAAGATCCTTGATCATTCTGCTTCTCCAAACAACTGAGAAAATAAAAATGCCATGTAACTGAGATACTAGATTGTTCAGGCTCTATTTTCCCCCTTCTCTGTTTCAAGAAGTTAAGTTAAGATCCTTTGTTTCAACACTAGAAATTTTTTTTTTTTTCTGCACAGCCAATGTGCCAGCAAGAATAATGAGCAAAGTCCACGCAACCTAATTATCTTAATTCTTGGGCCAGGCTATTTTCTTGGTGTTATCAACAAAGGTCGGGCATTACACCATTAATCTTGTGAAAGTATGAAAAGCACATGTTCCAAGTCCAAAGGCCAGACACAAAAGGGTCACATAACAAAAGGGAAACCATAAAAGCTTCCAAGAAATTATAAATATACCTTTATGGCTAATGCTTTGTCAAAGCTTTCAATGGCACTATCAGGTTCCCCAAAGTTTAACTGTGCTCTACCAAGGGTGATCCATGCCTGAAATAATCACAATGCAAGAAACAACTATGGCATAAGCCAAAACAACTACATTCTTCAATTTCACTAGAATTACCCTAAGATTGAGATGAATTAATTTATGAGAATAATGATACAAAATTTCCCAGTGTCTAGCTAAATCATTAGCTGGGACTGCATTTAACACATCAGTCTGCCAACCAGTTCAGATTTCAAGCAACTCCACAAGCTCCCCCACAAACAAGTTAAGATACAGCGAAGAAGTAGTTTAGCCATGAAAAATAAAGGTTACATGCAAGTTAGAAAGAAAGGGAAAGATAAAAGAGTAATTTTCTAAAAGAAAAGAAGTGAAATAGCAGAGAGAAGAGGATGTGTCCAAAAAGCAGATAAACATCAAGCGTAGCTTATAAAACAGCTTAGTTTAAGAGTGTGGCTTAGTCAAATTGAGTTACTTCTGCTTGTAGATGGGCTTAATGAGCAAGTTTGTGTAATGACGAATATTGCAAGAAATCTTTAGGAGTTGAAAATTATACATGTTGCATTTCATTTTGCAACTAAATGTTGTGTACTGACAAAAACTGAAGTTCTATAGAATCTAAAATTAATAAACCATTCAATTAATGAACTAATTGAGGGACTATTATTTTAAAGTGGGACTATCATTTGAAAACAAATAAGACACCATGCTGCATTTGATATACATATATGATATAACACATGTAGATCTATAAAAAAAAATATGAGCATAGAATAGTTGTACCTCAGCCCAGGAAGGTTCCAACTCAGTAGCTCCTATCAATTAAAATCAAAGTAAGTCTATTAAAGTTATAAAGATTAGATTTTTCATTAAAATGGGAAAAAAAAATCAACAATCAGCATCTATTTGTAAAACAACCAAGCCGCAACAAAGCTTTCTTAAATGCGTAAATAAAATAGAAAATGATGGAATCAACAATAACACATACGAGTCGCAGCCTTCAATGCATTCCATGCGTCTCCAATTTCAAGTAAAACTTGTGCCTTTTGTTCGTGTAAGACAGCACTTTCAGGCATCAAATTAAGAGCAGCCTCCCACTTCCCAAGTGCTTCACGGTATTTTCCATCCTTTAAAACAGATGTCCATCAGAAAACAAATTGTATCAAATTAGTAAAATGCTATTTTTAGCAAGGATGTGTGTTTGAGAGATGGCAATCCATTCAGAAAATCTACTCTTTGCCTTGGAAATTAATGGGCACAGTACAAGAAGAAATGCATATGCACATAATATGTGTACTTCTAAGCCATTAACAGATACAGACATGAGCAAACACAATATGTAACCATCAAGCTTAACAGCAAGGGAAATCTGACAACCAAATTTTCAGAGCTGATTGACCAAGAAAATAAAAGAAAAACAATTGCTTGAGGCGATGGAGGAAGATCTTTTAAAAAACCAATTCAAAGGGAAAAATATTAGCAATTGAATACATAATTCCACAAAAAATACGGCTATGTACCACAACAACAGGGAAGCTTAGTCAGGATATATTACAAATGATACAAGGAATCCTAACCAAAATGAGATTTATCCTGCTGTCATATGCTTTCCATATACTTGGAACAATTTATACAGACTTATGCCAATTTGATGTTAAGGGAACCAGAACCACAATTAAAATTTTCATAACTTCATAACCTTGGATAAATATGGCAAAACTTTTGTTGCAGAATAACAATTGAACACATTATTGCAATAGCTTAAAGCTAGTTTTTAGAAACTCCCAACAAGAAAACCTGCATCATATATATTGGCTTCTTTCATTTCATTTTGAGGATTTCAAGATGGATTTATGAGGAAGAAGACAGGCCAAAATCTACAGGAGAACCCACTTTACAATTATTATTTGAATTTCCTTTTGAATAAATGGGTAAGGTGAAGATGTTTGTAGACAAATATATAACAGAGAAGATCTAGAGCAAGCAAATTGTTAGGGATTCTCAGCCCTTTCCTCTCTCAATCTTGTTGTGTACTTCGGAGGTAGAGAGGACATTGCTTCTCCTTGCGCAATTTCCCAGACAATTTTCACATTGAATCATTAAATTACGCAAGCAATAAAAGTACCTAATTGACACATCAGGTATGAAGCTCAAGAAGAATTTAAAAGACAATTTGAACCTTGATTTCAATACTTAGGTCAGAAATTTTGGGAGGACAGCTTCTTGTGTAAATGTTCATTCTATGTGTTCTCTGATACATTCCTAAACAATAGTAATGTTAATTAATTTTTCAATAAAGTTTCCCAAGCAACTAATTCCAATCAAAAAATTCACCAATTGCAGAGGTTTCATGCTATATATGAATGCCCCTTTCAAGACTCGACCAAATTTACATTTTTCAGCATACAACTACGTTAGCAGTGGAGGGTTTGGGAGAGAGAGGAATCTGGAAAATACCTCAGCTAGCTTATTCCCTTGGGCTTGAAAGGACTCAGCAAGATGCCTATCGGATTCTGAATTCAAGGGCTCGTGAGAGGCAACCACCAGCTCGCTATTACTATGCTCCTCATCCTTACTACCAATCTCTATAGAATCTCCAGGGTCTTGCTGATCAAAAGGGAGATTTGGGTACTTCGATATGGCTGCCAGAGAGCGTTTCTTGCTCTTATTGTCCTTCTTCCATGTTAGCTTCATCTCTCGCTTTCTCTGCGCGAACCCTCAGCTCTTCTCTGTCGAAGTCGAAGGACTTAGCCAGGATTCTTGCCGGTCAGATTCGGATGGGCCCATTATAAGCCCAAGGCATTCTTATTGTTTGGGCCCAATCTTAAAACAACTGAAAAGGTCCGGCCCAACTCTGAAAAATAAATAGGCTTCGATGACAGATCAAGGCAAATTATTTAATAAAATCCATTTAAGATAGCATTTTCCAAACACAATATTGCATGTGGGTCTATGACAATGACTATGAGGCAAACAAACAAGGAGAAATCCAATGAGCAGTGCCTATGGTCTATAGAACATTAGAGTTTATCTGGTGATGTTCACAAGGAAAAAGTCTAGCTATGTGCATAGAATTCTCCCACATGGTATTCAAATGTCAAATCTGGTCCTTGCGGGCTCACAACCACCATATCCCACATCACATCTGCAATTTATCCTCTTTTCATGGGCCGATTATTATACGCATAGAAAGAATTAAAAAATAATATTTTCTCTCTACAAAGAAAATAGATATTTTTTATAATATATAAAATAAATTTTATATAAAAAATAAATATTTTTTATAATATAAAAAATAAATTTTACATAATTATAAAAAATAATATATATATATTAAATATATTTATTTTTTTTTTTTCATGTGTATAATATTTCTAATCTTTTCATCCTCAATCACACCAAATTAACACAAACTCAAAATATAAATTTAAGTAACTTTGATTTTTTTTCCCTAATTTTAGCATATAATAATAATTATATTTTTTCTAACACTCTAAATACTAAAAAATACGAGAAACGGAATCTAAAATATAAACGTTTTAATTATGGGATTTATTTGTAATTATTTTATTGAGTGGGTATAAGACAATGAGGGCATAACTATCATGTAAATGCTTGATGATGAAAGGGCAGCAATTTTCATTTCCTTTTTTTAAATTTTTATTAATTGTCATAAAAGGGCTTTGGGACCCATGATTAATGCATGCATTCTTTGACTTAATCATAGATTAAGTACTCATTTAATTGCTCTTAAGTCTTAATCTTGTAGTTTTTGAATATTAGCATAAAAGAGAGACATAATTACATTTATCTTTGACCTTGTTGACATCAATGAAAAAGAAATTTTGATTATTTATATATTTTAATATCCAAATTCATATAATTAAGATTTTGGCAAAGATTGCGAGGACACTTGACATACATCACCTAAATAAGATGCAATTGGATGATTTCATTCCATCATCATTTGAAGAAAATGGGTTAGTTCAATCGAGACAAGAAAATCATCCAACCCATCACTGCAAATCGGAAAGCTCCTGCTTACTCTTCTTCATATTTGTTGACTTCTTTTTAACATGTACCTTTTTTTTTTTTCAAATGTGAAATTGAGTACTTACAAATATATTAACAAAAATTATTATATCAATAAGTTTTAATTCAGTGATATTAGAATCGTATTTAAAATTATGAACTCCTTAAATTTAAATTTTAATTAAAATTAATTATACTAAAAAAAAATAGAGAGATTGAGGCATTTTATTAAATTTGGTCCATCATATCATAGCGTGAAAACATTATGATCCCCTACTTTGATTCACTAATTTAATAAATGGAATTGCAAATGAAGATAAGATCAAATTATAAATATATTTGTGGTCCATATTTCAAGTGTTGTTATATTTTTAACCTTGGCTTCCATTAATTACTTTAATAATAGTAAGTTTATGCAAAAATATTGGGTAAGAAAAAGAGAAGAACCACTAGTATTTTTCATTAATTTATGTTTAATGTGAAGGTATTGCCTTTAATCCATATGCCATATATAATCTTCAACAGATATACATTAATTAGATGAAATAAATGAGAAATAATATTCATAATGAGAAGAAACATTATGAAGCCAAATTAATCTTTGCACCCTGCATACAATTAAAATCATATTACACCAACAATTTGATATGAATATATTGAATTTAAAGAGTAATTAATATACTGTCCTTAATCACAAGTGAAATTGAGCGAACTTTTGGCTTTCATAATCAGAGAGGATTCATTAAAAGTGAATACTTTATTCTTCTACTAGTTGTGGATTTTTTAACTAATGAAGTGATGTTGTTATGAAGTTTTCGTGAATTGAAAATAGGTGTAAATCCGAATATTCTAAATAATTTAATTTTTTAAATTATTGTTGAAATTATGGGCAGGTAAAAGACAATCTAATGAATTAAAACATTTTAGTAACAAGAGGAAAAGAAAGCAAAAATGATTCTCGTACTAGTAGCAAGCGAAATAAGAGCAACCTAAACCATGAAAACGGGATTGCAGGTGAACAATGCAAGTGTTGTGCTGCTAGGCAAAGTAATAGAGTGCTACACTTGCAACACAAAAGAACATTGAGTGAATTAACTTGAGTAATCTCTCCCATGCTTAAATTAGTAAAGAGAACTAAGATGGAATTAATAGAACAAGATGGAGAAACATACCTGACAACCTTTATATAGATATTGATTGAACTCCTATTAGAGTATAAGGGTAAGCAAAGGATACCCAGGGTCCTTGGGTAACCGTCTCAGGAAACTTGTTTGAACCATGTGAGGGCTCGGGCCACATGGGTCAATCGATCGGGCAACCGAACCTACCCCTCGAGAGGTTTAGGAGCATGCTATAGCATGAGGTTTCTGTAAGTAGGGATGGCAGGCAGGCGGGTTTTCAAGGGTACCCGACCCGCCTAAATCCTAATGGGACTGGTTCGGGATTATTTTATTCGGATTTAGGTGGGTTTGGGTTTAGAAAAAATTATCTATTACGAGTTTGGGTAGGGTTCGAATTCTGAACCCTAAATATCAGCTACCCGAACCCGCTTAGCTAAATGGGTAACGGGTTAAGGTTACCCATGAGTACCCACATACTAAACCCGTTTAGCCATGCGGATTTAGGATACCCACGGATACCTGATTTTATTACCCGTAAAAGTGGAAAAATATTATTATGAGTGCCTTTAGTAGGACTTGAACCTTAGACCTCTAAAGGTGTAAGGACCATAGCTTACTACTAAGTTACATCTCACATTTGTTATTTATGTATGTGTATTTATATATATAACCTTCATATTTTTTATATAAGAATTATATTGTATATATATTTTTAAACATCAAAATTTATATTATCATTGTTAAATTAAAAAAAAGTTATATATTTTTGCATACTAATAATAGTTTATATTATATAATTTGAACATTGATGAATTAAATTAAATGAATACAATTTTTAAAAGTTCTCTAAATATTTTAAACTAATATTTGTAGAAACTTATTTTGTGATGAGTATATGCATTGAGGCTGTGAAAAATCCGATGATAAAAAATTACATGACTGTAAGATGTAATTAGAGGCATGGAGATGAATTATCAATTCCGTGGCATGATCTTGAAAAAAAAATAATAATATTTTTTTTTGAGAAATTAATTTAATTAAATTTAAATAAAATTTTTTTTTGTTAAATTTAATCTGGGTAGTTCTTAAATAGATCTAATTAAGTTTAATTGGGCCGAATGGGTCTAAGAAAGTTTAGTTAGGAATTTTAAATATAACTCATTGAATTTATTTTCTGAAAATTAATATAAGAAAATATCTCTCTCCCCCTTGGCCCCACTCTCTTCTTCACTCCCTATTGGTACCACCTCCTTTCTCTCTCTTTCTATTGGTTGGAACACCTTACCCATGTCCTAGTCTCACCCAAATTCCTCAATCCATTTGTTTAAGTTATCTGAACCTTATCACACTACAACTCCAAATCCTACCACACCTTTTCCTCGCTCCCTATTGGTGTCGCCCCCTTTTCCCTCTCTTCCTATTGGTTTAAACACCACACCCATATCTCAGTCTCACCCAAATTTTGCAACCACAGTTTTTTAAGTTATCTGAACCTTATCATCTTAGAATTCCAAACCCTATTACACCTCTCTCCCAAAATCCTATAAATATCCTACTGGAGGAAAAAAAAGAGAGGGGAGAAAGATTTAGGAATATTTAGGGCTATTTAGAGATACCTTAGAGCTATAGAAAATTTAGAGATATTTAGAAACTCTTTTAGTTCTTTCTTATTTCTTTTCTTTTCTTTTATTCAAGAAGATTTTCATGCAAGATTTCTTGAAGGTTGATTTTTGTTATTTTCTTTTCAAGATTTATGCCACGTTATATTTAATTTAATACTCTTTGTCTTTTAATTTATCTTGCATGTTCATATGGATCATGTAATCATGTTTAATTTAAGGGGATAAACAACTATGTACATATTCTATTTTTTTTCTCTCATGTTTTTATTATTTTTTGTTATTTTCTAAATCTATAAAAATTTTAGTAAAATTATATTCATATTCTTCACAAAATTCTATTAATTTTAGGCTTAAGAATTACTAAAAAAACTTTTATATTTTATAAGTTATGGCTATTTGAAGTTAGGGTTTCTGCAAAATCCGATTTGCAGCATACCCGACTTTTGAAGCCCATATCTCCCTTGTTTGTTAATATTTTTGTGTGAATCTAACATCTAAAATTAATTTCAGAATCTTATGAATCTTTTTCAATTTGTTTCGCATTCATATCTATTGTGGTTGATGAGTTATGAATTTTATAAAAAAGTAGTGCTATTCTGTCACTGGAAAAAATTACGGTTTGTGTAGATCATTCGGCTAGGGTTTTGTTTGGTTTATAAATTTTATATTCTTGTATGATGTGTTGGCTGTCATCTATAATTTTTTCATGATTTTTAGGCATGTCTAACTATTTTTAAAAAATCAGATTTCTTGCTACTATCAATCTACCAGAATTTGAAAATAGTATGTTTATGTATGTTCTTGTATTTTCTTGGGTTTTAATTGATATTTGATCTATTTTTCTGTGTTCTTTTAATTCAAGAGGTGTTATGAAGTATTTGGATCATGTTAGAAGACTTAGACTATTAGGTAGTTGTAATTGATTAGGAATTTTAATCTCTTTAGGAGACTAGAATTAGGATCTAATGTAAATTGTTATTAGTATTTTCTTATTTTCTTTATTTCCTTTATTTTCTTTAGTTTCTTATTACAAACAAAATTGGTAAGTAGTCCTAAGGTAAGTACCAAAGAGAGCATTTGAATGGAGCTTACATGGAGCTAAACGGGAGTAAGCCAGAAATATCATTGTCATACTAGAAGAGAAGGCTATTTTTTAAGGGTAGCTTGCCCCAATGGCAACTGTAATTATCAATAAGTAAGTAGCCCTAAACTCCTAAAATAATTGTTGGCATGAAAATATAGTAATAATAGGATTTTTATTTGGTAAATTAAAATTAACTTTATTTTTAATTTAACTGACTTTTGCATGTAATTAATTTAAATAAGTATTCAGTAAATTAAAATTAATTTTGTTTATAAATTAAACTAACATTGGCATGTAAAATAAATTTAATTTAATACTTGATAATTATAAAATAAATTTGCATGTTAGAAATCTTTATTAGGTTGTGATTGTTTGGGCCTTATGTGATATTAGAATAAATTACACATGTACATAATTAATTTAGTTTAATTATCCTTAGGGCAACTTAGTGAAAATTTAATTAATTAGGTTTAATAGAAACTTATGGTTATTTGAAATTGAATTTGTTTATAAATTAAATTCTCAATAATAAGTTAATTTTAGTCATCTGATAAATATCATTTAAATAATTAGCAACCCCATAGATAGGAATTACTAGTGCATGAAAATTGTTTATAAACAATAACCCTTTTGTGAATTACTTGCGTGTGTAAGATTAGAATTGTATTTTTAGGATAAAGTTTAATAAAGAAATAATAAACATGACTTCTAGAAACATTAGTAGAGGACTGACACTCAAATTAACAAGGTTAGACTAGGCGTACAGAGTACCTAATACCTTCCCCTTACATACCCACTATTCTGAACCTAGACATTGGGCTATAGTAATAATGATTGTGGAAACTCTGCAAGGAGTAAGTTGTCATCCATGACCCCCGGAAGAAACACTGAATATGTCTCGGTTATTACCCTGGTGTCGACTTTTGTCTATCTATGCCTTCGTGGCATAAATCCTTAGTACCGTGATAGTGTTATGGGAAGACGGTACTTACCAGTGGTTTAATTATATTAGGATTGTATATAATGCATGTCTAGGAAATGTTGTCTAAGGAGGTGGTACTTAAGTGAGACCATTATGACTCCACCATCTTTCCTGGGCATTACCTAGTGTATTTTATATAATTCTAGTGGATGATATTTCGCCTTATGCCCCTGCTCTTACAATATTTTATGAAATCTTTCACTTATCTCTTTCTCTTATTATTATCTATATATTTATAATTAATTATATACTTAATACTTTGTCCCTCTTTATAAATTTATTGTTATTCTCTCTCTCTCTCTCACTCACTCATATTACTAATACCATTAATCTCTTTATCTTAATATATCATTTCTTTCTATTTGTATCCTCTGTCTCCCCTCCTAGTTATATATTTATTTCTTTGTATGTATTATTACTCTCTCTCTCTCTCTCTCTACCTCTTTTATATTACTAATACTATCAATCTCTTTATCTCTATATTTATCATTACTTCATATATGCATCATCTCTCTCCTCTTCTATCGTTATATATATATATATTGTTATTTTTATGTGGCTTGAAATTTTAATATGTCTTTATGACCCGAATTGTGATCTGATCCGAAAGTTTAACGTTGCGAGCTGATAAGGATAAAAAGTGAGATCAGTGGTGGTAGCGGATGGTACAGGTCGATAAGCCCGAGCCCGAAGCCCACCACTGATCTGTTTGGGGGTGCAGGGGCAATGCTCCTGTGATATGGACCAGTATAAATATTATTATATTCTACCTTTTGTAACATACACACATATATATATTTTTTATTGCATGTATTATTAATTTATTACTCTCTCTCTCAAACTATCATTACTTTCTCATAACTATCTAAACCCTTTCAACGATATGTTAAATTATAATTGATGAATGATATATTAAATTATAATATAATTTTTATTAATAATTTTTATTTAATTAAAAATAATTTAAAATTCAATTTTTAAATAATTATGATAAATTACATCATATTAATGTAAAAATAATTTAAAAACTTTTTATTTTTAAACTTTTAGAGTTAAGCAAGATTAATTGATTATCTTTATTAAGTTTTAATATCATAATTAATTAATAGAAAAATTTTTATTGATTACTATAAAACGACGTCGTTTTGAAAATAACTTCACAAAGCCTAACCTAAATGACATTATCTCTTCTTCCTTCACTTTCATTCTGCCGCCGCTTAACAAAAAGAGTAAGTGTGTAACCTCTAGAACCCACGATTCTCCCACCTCTCACCTTTCGATAATGCCTCTGTCGCAGAGCAAAATGGTCGCCTCTGTCGCTCGACGCCTCAACCTCTTGCTCAATCTCTCTGTTTATGTCAGTCGGCTCCTCAACCTCTCACTCGATCTCTCTATTACTACTGCCTCTGTCTCGCTTAACCTCTCACAGTCTCGCTTAATCTCTCACTGCTACACACAATGCCCTCAAGCTCTACTGCTCTACACTCAATCCTCATAGGTGAGTTTACGGCCTATATTTTTAATTCATAAGCTGGAGTTACTGTGACTTCAACATTTGATCTGTTCATGCTTGATTTTGATCCATGCAAGCAGTTGTTAAGCTTAACTTGCTTTTCTTCTTTTAGCTCAAGAATAGCTTTCTATTGATGCTCACGGTTCTTTTATTGTGCTATTAGTAGCTGTGTTTTATAGGATTTTAGATTGTTGAGAGTGGATTTTGAATTTTGAAGGTTGTTTTCCATGATATAGGCATAAGCTTCTTAAAGTAAAGTTAGTTATGATGAAAGCTAAGTAGAATTGACTAAACAACCACTGGATAAGCCAAGCAACTACATAGAAAAGGTAATCACGTGACATTTACACAAATTATTGAGTAGCTAGTATAGTTACCTCTGTATGGTAATAAGAGCTGGACAAAAACTGGTCTGTGAAAGTCAATCCATGATCCTTGACAAACTGGAGTAAAAGCATAATAGAATTTAAGATAGTTGTAAAGCGTGTTCATGCATATTAGAATATTTCTTCCAAAATACATAAAAATTATTGTTGAATAAACAAATCACTTTTAGCATCTGTTTGTTTCATCCAAAATGTTTTCCTAAAAATCATTTTCTAGCATCTAAGGTGTTTCGGAGAATTGGTCAAAGAGAAAACTAAGCCTTTTATAGGGAAAATAACTTCCTCAATAAAATAGAAACTACGAAGCTACCATCAGTCCAAACATTTTCATTGCCTTATATCTTAAAAGAAAATTAACATTATCCAATGTACTCCAAACACCAAAAATACATTTGAAAATATTTTCAGTATTACCACCAAATAATAGAAAATAAGTCAATCTCTAATAAAATGTTTTCCTACAATGTATTTTCCACATACAAGTTATTTTCTGTGAAACAAATAAAGCCTTAATGTAGCTTGAATTGCACACATGTGAATTCAAGAATAGAAGTCAAACAGGCTCTTCTCAAACCTTTTCCGAGATATTCTGTCCAGTTCCATCTACGAATAGCTTGTCTGCCATGTCTTTTAATTTTTTTTGTACATCAACAGGTTCAAGAGGCGATAAGTGCTGCTGATCAGTATATGTCTGCTTCACATATACTATATCCCTTCCCCCCATTTTGACACCAACGACCACATGAGTACCATATTTTTCTATAAAACTGGATGTGAACAATAAAATAAAGTCACAATAAAGTTTTTGAAGAAAATACTTCATTTAGACAAAACAACAGATGCAAATCATCATTATTGTAATACTGATCATGCATTAACATAGGCTTCAGCAAATGCATATGCAAATCAAAGCAAAAGATGTATTCACTAACACAGAAACCATATAAAACAAAAGAAGATAGTTCTTTCACATATTTAAGGGTTAATAGATAAGAACTAGTACTTCTGAAAGATTTATCTTCAACTTTAGAAGAAAGTGCACTATGCTTTATTGAATATACGAGCAAGATGCATCAGAATGAAAGCAACATTTGTGTGTGCTTGTGGTTATGAAAGTTTAGGTTTTCAATTTCCTTTTCTAATTGAGATAGTTTAATTAGAAGTTAATGTATGAGTAGACTTAACAAAGTGTAACTGGATGCAAATGCAATTTAGTGGTTGAAGCCAACATTTTTGAATTGAGCTTATATGATTGTTATCACGTGTTAAATGAGCGTATCTGGTCATTTTATAGAAATTAAGTTGGAAGAGAGAATGGGGATGAAGTTTCTTTTTTATTGTAATTTTTTTTTTAATTTGTGTTTGTCATTTTGATGAAAATCATTGATATGTCTTTTTAATCCAATTTTAAGGCAGTGAGTGCTTTCACATTAGTACAAGTATATGTTTCTTATGGATTTGTACAAAGAGAAATGCTTTGTTATTTATATAGGACATCAATCATAGTTTACAAATGCATTAGTAATTAGTACTAAGATATACTGCAATTGGGTTTTGGGTTATTAGATTTTATAATTTTCATGATATTGTAGCAATATTATAATTATGATTTATTAACATTGTTTTTTTGCTTTTATTATTTGTGTTTAGGGTATTTTGAGATGAGTTATTATGCTAGTAGTGACGCTGCATCTACTACTCAACCATCTAATAGTTGTAAAGGTACTCCCTCTGTTTCTCAGCCAACTAAGGGTGTACCTATCCCATCATCTAATAATACTAGTCCTGATAATCCAGTAATACCAAACAATCCCACCCAAATCCAATTGACTGTTGGAAATAAAAATCCCACCCATAGCCTTCCTCCAACTAGCTAATCAGGAAAGAAAAGGAAGTTGACATTTTCTGTTTGGGATCATTTTGATATGGTTAATCGCAATTGGGATGATTTTGTAATTTTTCATCATTGCAAGTCAAGCCTTCAGGCTAATAGCAAAAATGGCACCAAGTCTTTACATAATCATATAGAAAAGTGTGGGAAGAAGAACAATCAAGACATATCTGCATGTTTACAGAAGCAAAAACAAATTTCTTTAGATAGAAAAAATGATGGGAAGATACAATTTGGGAATTTTACATTTAATCAAGAGCTTTCAAGAAAAGAGTTGGCATCTACTATCATATTACATGAGTACTCTCTCTCAATTGTTGAACATTTGGGATTTAGAAAATTTGTTGCCAGTCTTCAACCACTTTTCAAAATAGTTTCTCGAAATACTATTAAGAAAGATATTTTGAATATCTATGATATTAATTATGAGAAACTATACAAGCAGTTGGAGAAACTAAAGAGTCGAATAGCAATCACCACAGACATGTGGACATCAAATCAAAAGAAAGGTTATATGTCCATCTCTGCACATTATATTGATGATACTTGGGTGCTACAAAATCGCATTTTACTGTAATTTGCTTATCTTTCTTAAAAGCTTAATGATTATATATTTTTACATATTGATTTTTCTTATATTTGTTTCATTGTGAATATGTAGATTTGTTTATGCACCAACGCCTCATACCAAGGAAGAGCTTGCAAGACATTTGATGGACACTTTTACCAAATGGAATATAGAGACAAAGATTTCTACAATCACAGTGGATAACTGCTCTACAAATGATGGTATGATCTCTATAGTTCTTGAAAAATTATATGGTGATCTTTTATGTGATGGGGCTATATTACATATGAGGTGTTGTGCGCATATTTTAAATCTTATTGTGAAGGATGTGTTGTCCACTATTGAGCATTCACTTGCAAGAATTAGGGATCGTGTAGCATTTTGGTCAGCCACTCCTTAGAGAGTTGAAAATTTTGAAGAAGTGGCCAAGCAATTAAAGCATTCATATGGGAAAAAGTTAAGTTTAGATTATAAAACTCGTTGGAACTCAACATATTTGATGCTTCAAACAACAATTCAATATAAGAATGTCTTTCCTAGATTGAGGATTAGGGAAAAACATTATATTAATGTACCTACTGAGCTTGATTGGGAACTTGCAAACAAGGTTGCAGAAAAATTACAACATTTTTATGCCATCACTCAATTGTTTTCTAAGAGAAAATATCCAACAACTAATTGTTACTTCATTCAAATTTGTAAATTGAGAATTAACATAGTAGAATGGATGAATTCTGATGATGAGATTATAAAGGCTATGTCTAGTACAATGTTTGAGAAGTTTGAGAAATATTGGAGTGTGGTTCATATTGTTTTAGCTGTTGCTGTGATATTGGATTCTCGGCATAAGATGAAAGTGGTGGAGTTTTATTTTCCCATGATTTATGGTGAGAATGCATGAAGTGAGATTGAGCAAGTTAAGACAACTTGTTATAATTTGTTCACTGATTATCAATCTCAAATTAAGTCAAAATCTAATGGAACTTCAATTTTGCCTACTCAAGTGACAGAAACTCAGGCTTCTATGACTCCAAATATGAGTAATCTAGTTGCCCTTCTTAGCTCTTCCTCTACCAATGTTCATGTGAAATCTGAATTAAATCATTATCTTGATGAGCCTATTTTGCTTTGGATGCAAGAATTTGATATTCTTAATTGGTGGAGGACAAATGGGATAAAATATCCCACATTACAGCTGATTGCTAGAGATTTCTTAGTTGTGCCTGTGTTTACAGTTGCATCTGAGTCTACTTTTAGTACTGGTGGCAAAGTTGTTAATATTTATCAAAGTAGGCTCCGTGAGGACACCTTAGAAGCATTAATGTGCTCACAAAATTGGTTATAGGTAGAAATTGAAGGTATTTATCACATCTATAAACTCTTTTAATATTTATGTTTTTCACTTTAAATGTAAAACTAACTGATGCTTCAAAAATTTTATTTTCTTTCTTTTAATGTTTTAGTTGCATGTTCAATTGAGAAAACAAGTTGTTTATGTGATGTTGAGGAAGATGTGGATTGAAGCATGTATTTCACAATTTCAATATGAGTATGTGTTTTTTCTTAAATTGTTGTACACAATATATATTGCTTTAGAAAGTGTAATATTCTAATTTTTTTTATGATTTATTTTTGAAGGTATTGAAAGAATTTCATCATGCGTTGGGATTTTCGGAGTTTTAAGATTGCGTTTTTATGAGTTTTATGAGTTGTTTTAGAAGTATTATTTTTTCAAACTTATTTTTATAATCTGTGTTTTAATTTGTTTTTGTTTTGAGAGGGATTTAATTTAATGTAATTTGGCATGCACTATGACAATTTTGTCATGTTTTATATATTAAGTTTATTTGAATTATGTATTAAGTTTGACAGCTTAATATTTAATATTATGTTTATTGTTTATTAAATAGTGAATTTAAAATGTTCGGGTTCGGGTGGGTTAAAGTTCGGGTTATCCAATCTTAGAAAAATGCATAATAAAGTTAATGGGTTTGGTCGGGTTCGGGTAGCATGCGAGTATTATTAATCGGGTTCGGGACGGATTCGGGTATTAAAATATATATTTTATTCGGATTTGAAATGAATACGGGTAGCTCAAATAATATACGGATTCGGATTCGGGTACTTTAAATTTTGCGGGTACCCTACTCGCTGCCAATCCTATCTATAAGGGAGATATTATTGGATTCTTTATGTTGTGTACATTTTTTACCATCCATGATGAGTTACCCTTTGGTTGGAAATTGTGATCGTGTTCGTTTTCTTCCCCCAAAAGTTCTCCAATTCTCTCCACTGCATGTGATGATGATTGATGACATAGATTTTCTTTCTTTTCTTATTGGGTCAAATGCTCATGAATCCTTATATCATTATGCTTTCGGTGAGCACTAAAGGATTTTGACCGAGTTCTCTACATTTACTATCAACTTCTCTACAATTCTCTCCTTCAATTGGGCAGAATATAAAACTATTTAGAAGTGAAGATCAGAATTTAAATTTCATCTATAATTATTTTCTTTTTGGCATACTGCATATCAGTAATGGGCATGATTTGAGGTTTGAACAAAAACAATATAATGGGTCAAGGATGTCTATACATGGTACTCTGATTTCCTTTTCTTAAACTTACCTTAATATGAAAATATAGTGTCATTAGGCAAAATCAAACCCCACATATCACTTCACTTCTTGATTCCCCTTTGAATTGAGTGTCTATTTGCCAAAGCTCCCCTCACTTAACGGGGGACCACGTACGGTACGGACGAGCCCTTTTGCATATATTAGGAGATTCAATGGACACTGGCGGACAGAGATGGAGGGAAAGCAGAGTTCAGTTGAACAGGTGTTCCTCACCAGAGACGAAATGGTCGGATCCGAGATAGAGCCACGGTTCAAACCCAAGAATGGAAGCGTGTTTCCAAGAAAAAAGAAGCTGGTGAAGACCATGATGCTTGATTCTATTGCTTCAATTATCACCTCTGCTTCTGCTTCAGATGATCAGAACAACCGCAAAATTAATGGTACCTCTCACAGAAACAAGGTTCAGCCATCAAAAACATCGAATTCCGATTGATTCTATTATCCTCTCTTTTCCTGTTGTATTTGCAGCTGATCAAGTTTCTCTCTTTGTATCTGTTGTTATTGTAGTTTGAGTTAAAATGGAATGTAAATTAGTTCTTCATGCCCTTGATTTACACTTCAGGGTATATGTGATTTAAATTGGATTTTCTGTACCTTATTAATTTCTTCTCTTCTGTTTTTGTTTTTGTTTTTGTTTTTTTCCATGATGCATATGCTGTGTCCTCATCTGGCTTGTAATTCACAAGAATGCGGACGCAGGTGACCAATTTATGAACTTGGAAAAGAAATTCACCTTGGGAAAACAGAATTTAGAGCTTGAAGCGATCCTCATCACACGTAAATTAAAATTGAACTTTCCTGGAAAGTTAACAAGGAAACCTGATTGAAGGAAGTGATGTTCAAAAGAATTTCTTGCAAATTCAATTCCCTTTTCCAAGAAAGAGACATGTTAATTGAATGGGTTGAAAAAACATCACTCTAGTTAGTCCTCTACATTACAGTTTCACATAGCATAATATTGACCATTGAATTCAACTACACCAGGCCTTCCTACTAATTTTCTTTGCTTTTCACAAAGGCTTCCTTTGAAAATTGGAATAATAATAATAATAATAATAATAATAATAATAATAATAATAATAATAAAATTCCTACACAACCATATGAAATTTTACAAATAAATTAATTAAATTAAATTTTTACAAATTTTTAATTTTCAAACAAGTTGAAAGCCTTTTCCTAACTTTTATAATTATAACAGCATTGCATCAATCACTAAAAGCATGTAAAGTCCACATTAACTAATACTTCAAATTGCACAATTACGTCCATGCTTAACATTTTTTTATTATTAAATACAGCCTAACTAAGTTTTGCCTCGTCATCAAATTGCTTATCTAATTTGAGTCAAAATTAAATTGATCTAAATTTTTTTTAAAAAAATTGGCTATTTAATTATAAAATAGAAAATTACTCTCTCCTTCTATTTTTATATATCGCACTTAAATTTTTTTTTTATTTAAAATTATCTATCGTATTTAAAAAATTAAAGGGTATTAACTTTTTTTTTATATTTTACTCTTTATTTTTATTAAAAATAATAAATATTTATATAAAGAGTAATTAGATGAGATACATGATAATTTAATTAATTATTGATATATTTTTATAAAAATAAAATTATTTAATTATTTCTTTAACCATTATTTAAAACTTAAATGCGAAGATTAAAAATAGATGAGCTATTATTTTTTAAGTGGATGTACATTCACTAGTAAACAATAAATTTAAGTCATATTTAGCATAATTAATATTAATATAATTAATTGTTGATCAATCATTTGAAGAATAAATATCATTAAACCATAAGAGTGCTGCTAAATAGCTCAATTTGAGCTGGCTCAAATGGTATTAATGTACGTAGTTTTACTATTATACCCTTAAAAGAAAGAGAGGAAACAATTTAAAAATGGCTTCAAAGCTTGGAGCTGGTGAGATAGCTCATTTCATGGCTCATGCAAAGGAAAGCGTGCATGCAACAAGCTATTATTGCTTGCAGCTATGCACACCATTCAAGAACTGATGATTCGATGAGTGTGTCTACTGCATTAATGCATGCACATATGAGCTAACACATGCAGCAGTGATGAGCATTCCTTGTTTTTGCCTTCCTTAAAATATTTTCATTCTTTGTTTTTGCCTTCCTTAAAATATTTTCATTCTTTGTTTTTTCCTTTAAAGTTGATTCATTCTCTCAGTTTTTTCAATTTTTTTATGGCGGGGTTAAGTCAGGGAAGGTCATATCGTAGGCAATTGTTTGATGAGATATTTGATTTTAGTGAAGATGATAGTTTGTTCACTGAAGATGTGGAGGAAGATGAATCAGCTGGTGATCAAGATATGAACGAAGGAGGCATTAGAGCAGTAGCAAACACTAATGCTATTGAAGAAGGTCCTCTAACAGGGATGTTATTTCCTTGTATCAGCACTATGTTCAACTTCTATAAAGAACATGCTAGATTGAAAGGTTTTAGTGTTTTCAAAAGATCAGCAGTTAATGTACGGGGTGGATCTCGCAAATATCAAACAATTAGTTGCGATAAAGGAAGGAAAGCAATTGGTGCGAAATCATCAAAAATGATAAATTGTCCTGCAAAGATTAATGCAATCCTAAGAGAAAATGGAATGTGGCAGATTTCAAAAGTTATTTCAAGTCACAATCACGAATTGGAACCTTCTATGTCTAGATTGATGGTTGCTCACAGGTCACTGAATATGGATATGAAGAGGAGATTGAGGCAAACGATATAGTGGCATAAGACCCAAAAAGCATTAGGTTGCTTGAAGTTCAAGCGGTGGACCAGAAAATTTAAGTCGCTTGTCAAAGGATTGTGAAACTTCATTGAGCGAAAGAGGAGGCTACGACTTGGTGATGGTGATGCTGAGGCTATACGTAAGTTGTTTGTGAGAATGCAACGAAACGATCCTGAGTTTTTCTATTCATTTGATCTTGATGATGATTCCAGGCTTTCAAATGTTCTATGGGTTCATCCTCGTAGTAGAGCCGCACGAGGAATTCAATGATGTTGTTAGTTTTGACACTACTTACCTTGTTAATCGATACAAGTTGCCATTTGCCACCATTGTTGGAGTAAATCATCATGGGCAATCTATTTTATTAGGATGCGCCTTGATCTCACATGAAGATGTAAACACTTTTAAGTGGTTGTTCATGACGTGGCTTGAAGCAATGGAAGATGTTCATCCTAATTCTATTCTTACAGATCAATGCGAGCATGAGGAAAGCCATTAGGGAGGTAATGCCTAATACTAGACACAGATTTTGCTTGTGGCATATATTATGCAAGGTACCTGAGAAGTTTAAGGGTGTTACTGATTATGATAGTGCATGCCTTGAGTTTAAAGCTGTAATATATGATAGCTTAACCATCGAGATGTTTGAGAGAAATTGGAATGAGTTTGTGGTGAAGCATGGGTTGGAAAGAAATGAATGGCTTTCCAAACTATATGTTGATAGGGAGTATTGGGTTCCAATTTATCTCAATCACACATTTTGGGCTGGAATGGTTTCGACTCATAGGAGTGAGAGCATGCATGCCTATTTTGATGGGTATGTTAACTCAATGAGCACACTAAAGCAATTTGTGGAGCAAGATGAGATTGCTATGTGTGACAAGAATGAAAAGGAGTTCTATGTCGATTTCAAATCAAAAACACAGCTTGTAAATTGCATATCTGCTTTTAAATGGGAACAATATTTCAAAAGGCATTTACTAATTCAATATTCAAGCTCGCTCAAGAGGAGATTAAACGAATGTGGTATTGCCATGTCATTCAGCCAATCAAGAGGGAAGGCGTGAAGCGGATAATGAGCCAGTGAATTGAGAGACATAAAATTATGGAGAAATCCATAATCAACAACCGTTTCAGAGGGAGTTTGTTTATGATGTAGAGTACAGTGGAAAATGGCCAATATTTCACTGCAATTGTAAGAAATTCAATCAAAAGGAATATTGTGCTGCCATATCATGAGGTTGATGTCACTCAAAGACATAAAGTTCATCAACGAACGATATTTGCTTAGGCGATGGAGAAAAGATGTTAATCGTGTCCATAGTAAAAGTTTTTTCACGGAGGGTACCCACATATGACAGAGGAGTTTGAGAAATACAGGGAGATGGAGAGGTTATTTCAAGAAGCATCCGATTTGGCTTACGATGACAATAAGATCAAATTTGTGAAACAATGGTTGGCTGAATTGAAGCGGGATTTATTGAGCTGGAATGATGGAATGATTGCTCCTACCAGTAATGCACAGGTTACTATTGACACTAACAATGTTGATGAAAATGAAGAAAATGAAAGAGTTATACTTAATACACATTTGACTCGTAGTCTTGTACGGCCACTAATAAACAGGCACAGATCACTAAGGGAGATCAATAAATGATCAAATTCTGGTAGGAATAGAAACAGAGGAAGGGCAGCGAGAGGTCACCAAGAAACAATATTAACTCGAATATTGCTGAGCAGGTATATATATATATTTTTAAATCAGTACTAATGTTATTTATTTCATTTTTTTTTAGATATTTCATGTAACTTGTGTCCTTTTACATGTAAAGGTTGGGCGTGATAATAGCCAAACACCGTACCAAACACAAGGAAATGTTGCGATGTCGTAATTAATCCGATTGTCGGTGGAACTATACCAAGCCATCATAGTATTAGGCATTAAGGAACCCATTATACTACTAAGCATTACAATGGAATCAAGTTAAGAAATTAGAATAGTATCATCAATGTAATAGCAATTTTTTAAATTTTATTACAACTTATCTTATGAAATAGTCAGAGTTGCGTTTATAACTTATCAAAATTAGTTAGCTAATTTTAGTCTGCTTCTGCTTCTTATGTAAGCAAGACGTAGCATATTATATAATTTATTATAACTCGTGTAAGATCATTTTTCTTGTTAAGTTGAGATTACATTTCTGGATTATAATCATAGCCATGGTCTGACAAAGGCTAAATGGCACAAATGTTGTGGCACAAATAGCACAAATGCTTATAAAATGACATAACTATCCTTATTAAAATTTTGAATGGAAGAGATGTCAAGAGACAGAGTATAATTTGAATTTTCATTATCTCTCTTCTATCTAACAACTACTTGAGTAAATAGGATGAGAGTTCCCATGCTTTCCTTGAGCTACCCACCATAATTAATATTATGTGAGTTCCAATTAATATTTTAATAATTAAGTGTTTATTATTTATGATAACACATAATAATAATTAAATATTATTTCTCATTAATTTAAAATAAAATATTTATATTATATATAAGATTTTGAAAAAATTTTATCATCTTAAGTTAACTTTTAAGATATAATTAGATTTAATTTATTTTCTTAAATATGATATCAGATTGAATTACTTATAAATGTGTTTGTCTATAAATTTTATCTTCAGATATTCATATTCTAAATATGTTCTCCTTGAGACTTTTAGAGTGAATTAAACTCAATTTATTTTTTTAATTTTAAATTTTTAAGAACCTCTTGTAACAAAATTTCGTGAATTAAAAAAATGATATAGGGAGATTTATTTCAATAGAGAAGACTAGTAAAGACATGCACCCCATCAACATATAAAAATGTAAAAATAATCATTCAAGTCATGTTCACTTTTTCTTTGTTTGAAATAATTTTCTTGGTTTCTTTCCTCGGCACATGCGATGACTTTGGCTCTAATAGCTGTGTCTCTTGCTTCGGAAACCATGCTGTATGGACAAATTACCGCACATGCACGCCCCCTAATTAATTTATTTTCTTTCCATTTCTTTATTTTTTAATCTAAGAAAGGAAAATAAATCCAAAAAGACAAATTGACTAAGAGGACACACTATAAAGCCATTAAAAAAAAGGACAGTGCTAAATGGCACAAATGTTGTGGCACAAATAGCACAAATGCTTATAAAATGACATAACTATCCTTATTAAAATTTTGAATGGAAGAGATGTCAAGAGATAGAGTATAATTTGAATTTTCATTATCTCTCTTCTATCTAACAACTACTTGAGTAAATAGGATGAGAGTTCCCATGCTTTCCTTGAGCTACCCACCATAATTAATATTATGTGAGTTCCAATTACCTTTTTGAAAAAGTTTAAAGAAGTATACTATTGTTTTATTGAACAAACCCTTATTTGTATCTATCTTCATCTTCTTTCTAAGAAACTCTTTATTGTAAAGCATTGTATCTATCTTTATCACCTTAGTAGATGGGACTAGAAACAATAAATAAGCATCAAGCTACAAAATGTCGAGAGGGGGGTGCTAGAGATCAAGCTGGAGTGCTTTCCTCTTACTCAATAGTTAATGCATATACACCAATTCTGTCAATTAGAAGATGCATAATTGGAACAAATGTTTAGCCTGCTGTTATTTATATATAACATCCTATGTATTCTTATAAGGACTTAATTTTCACAAATGAGGAAAAGCATTCCATCAGAATTTTAATATATTGCAGATATGCAATAACTTGAGTTTGAAAAGCAAAGGCTTGGTAACATGCGCAATTCATATACAATAGCAGTCCCCAAGCCAATGAAAATAGTACTGCAAAAAAAAAAATCCAGCTTCCAAACTTGGTAAGGATAAAAATTATGGCAAAACATTCGACACACATAGAGGATAGCATAGCATATTGTCTCATGAAACATAAACTTAGCATACTATATACATAAGACAACACCAAAAAGGACCCTATCCAAACTGTAGCTACTGGCAATGCCCTTGTAATTTCAGTTTGAAACTCAATCCTATAGTCATCAGCCACTGTCAAAGTGAATTCCACCTCATCATCCTTTCCCAATTGGTTTTCCTGCACAAATGCACGCCATCCTTTTTCAAACCTTGCTTTCTTGAAGACTCCCTCTTGACTAAACCGAGTCACATACTGAACTTGAAATTGTTTACGCACACCAGGTACTTGTATGTGAACCAACCTCCCATTCAAGCCAAGAAACGTCTTCGCAAATTCAATTGGAATATTCTAGTAAATAACACAAGATACATTTTATACATGTCAATAACTATTTGAAAAATAATTTACATAATCAATAAAGTTTTCAACATAATTCGTAAATGGCTAGTTTACCACTTTGTATTTCCAATCAGCGGTGTTCATCATGCATACAAAGTTTGACCGAGTAGGAAGGGGTTCGCATCGATTATCGTTGTGCTCTATAAAAACATGGAATTTAATAATAATAAAGAGAAAAACAAAGCAAGTTCTTATTATTTTATTGGTTGCATGAAAGAAATAAAAAAACTCATAATGCGAAATACATAACATTCAACTATTACATAATCATCATCAAGATATTTGAATTACTTCCTAAATGGTGGAAATCCATAATCAATCTCAACTCCTTTTTATCGAACATTAACATCTCAACTCATTGTAATCGATGACAGAAAATATGATACGTAACTTCGTTTCAACTTGTAGTATTTGATAAGTTCATCAACACCATCTCAGAAATATAAATTCCCATCTTTCTCATCCACTACAACCGCAACTCGCCATGAGTGACCTTCCAAACCTTTGACAAAAGTGTTATGGTATCAAAATTTAAATCGCCCAGCAGATGAGTAACATGATTTGGAATCCTCTGTATATGTCAAAAAAAATGGATGAGAAACAAATATCATATCAGTATAAGTAAATTATCACTTATTTCTATTTTATATTGAATAAAGAAAAAAAAATTAGCTAAAAGGATATAAAGAGCTTACGATCCCGCTAGTGTTATGCTCAACAATGAAATAGAACCTATCCTTTTCTCCCATGGTGCTCTTAAGAGAGAATTCTTTCTCTTTCAGTTAAAAAGGAACGAGGACGTCGACCGTTTATTAATGTTTGAAAGGAAAGATCTCACCATTTTCGATTCTCTCTCTCAATCTCTACGTTAGGTAGATCTTTGACCGTTTATTAATGTTTGAAGGGAACTTAATGGCAGTCAACAAACCCCCTCAACACTCATTTGGATATTAATTGCCCATATCATAAACGGAAAAGTAGTGGGACTAGTGATATTAAAAGGAAAAAATATGACACAGGAGGGTTCGAACCCTTGACCATGCCGGGAAGCATGCACTGCCAGTCGGGCTATTAGCCCTCATCCAATAATTTCTTCAATGGAAATGACTTTATCTTGTTAAGGTGTGTTTTAAAGGGGAAAAAAAAAGAATCTGACACTGGGATTAACCATGCTGGGAAGCATGCGCCAATGCCAGTCGGGCTATTAGCCCTCATCCGATAATCTTTTGTATGAAAAATATATATACACACACAAGAGTTATTAAAAAATGAACACATATATTGATTTATATATTTCTATATCTCTCTCTACACATGTTTATCTCTCTCTCCCTTTATTTATCTTTATATGTGTGATAATCTTAATATCTATGCCTATAACTCTTTTTATTTCTATCATTCTCTAAATATCTTTGACTATCTCCCTCTATATTTATCTTGTTAAGGCGTGTTTTAAAAGGAAAAAAAAAAAGAATCTGACACTGGGAGGGTTCGAACCCTTAACCATGTTGGGAAGCATGCGCTATGCAGTCGGGCTATTAGCCCTCATCCGATAATTTTTGTATGAAAAATATATATACACACACAAGAGTTATTAAAAAATAAACACATATATTGATTTATATATTTCTATATCTCTCTCTCCACATGTTTATCTCTCTCTCCCTTTATTTATCTTTATATATGTGATAATCTTAATATCTCTGCCTATAACTCTTTTTATTTATATCATTCTCTAAATATCTTTGACTATCTCACTCTATATTTATCTTGTTAAGGTGTGTTTTAAAAGGAAAAAAAAAAGAAAGAATCTGACATCGGGAGGGTTCGAACCCTTAACCATGCTGGGAAGCATGCGCTAGTGCTCGGGCTATTAGCCCTCATCCGTTAATTTTTTGTATTATAAATATATATACACACACAAGAGTTATTAAAATATAAACACATATATTGATGTATATATTTCTATATCTCTCTCTCCACATGTTTATCTCTCTCTCCCTTTATTTATTTTTATATATGTGATAATCTTAATATCTCTGCCTATAACTCTTTTTATTTCTATCATTCTCTAAATATCTTTGACTATCTTCCTCTATATTTAAATTAAAAACAATGATTTAATGATGATAATGGTGACAATATTGTACACATGGTGATTATAGCAGTGGTGTTGATTTAATTATTGATGGTCGATTGGTGATTATTCTAATAGTAGTGAAGTGGTGTTAATAATATAATTCAATCATTTTTATGACTTATTAGCATTTGATTTTCTTCCCTATCACAAATGATACAATAATATTTCTCGCACTTCAAACATGATTTTTTACAACACTAATACCTTGCAATATCGTAGCGCTTGGTAAAACAATGGCGCCAAGATTTGTTTACCATTTTCCTCCCAATATTCCTCCATTCATGTGGAGGGTGAGTTAGACAAATTACATCCATTTGTGCCATTTGTGACATTTTTTTTTGCGCCAAAAAACATTTCCTTTTAATTAATAGAGAGCTACCATATCAACAAAATTAAAAAGGATATTTCATTGTTTTTAACAAAATAACACGCTTAAACTGCTCAATAATAATCCGAAAGAAAAAAACCATTGGCACTGGATATCAATGCAAGTTTAAAACAATATCCATCAAATGAACCATTAAAATTTGAAATAGTAACAATTTAAATATAATGACCCATGCGGATGACCGAAATGAAGAAGCTTGATTTTTCCATAATCGATTGGATGAAGGTGCACTCATCGCTTTCTCTAGTCCATAGAATCTAACAAACCGAACCCATCCCTTTGCAATTCTTGCTTTCGCTTTGGCTTCTTTCCACGCTTGGATGTCTCCTCTGTACAAACATACCCAAGTTTAAATGGCATGGGATGATCTAATCTTCGTCCAGGTTTAGGCAGCTTCCACACAATGATTGTGGTTCTGTCTCGTCCAATAAATTGCACAGCTTCAAGTGCAGGGATATCCTTTCCAAATAAAGTTGACACCATTAGAAGTAATAAAAAAAAAATCCAATTGAAATTGTGTATACAGAAAATTAATGTACTACAAATGATAGTAAAGCATACCACTTTATATTTCCAATCGTAATTCTTGCAAACAAATTTAAATGACCATTGAGAAGGATTGACATGGTTCTGTGATACCAAATGATCTACACGGTAGTATAAATCATTTAAGCAATTGCGTATCAATTCATTCTCATGAACATCTACATGGCAGTACAAATAATTAAACAATTGCGTAACAATTCATTCTTATGAATAGCATATAATTTGGTAAGAAAAAATTGAAATTTCTCACCAGATTTAGATTTGCATGCATTGTATTTTGATAAACATTGGTTAGCCCTATGTTATGCTCTTGCGCCCTCTTAGGGTAGTAAATCTCTCTACCACTGTAATTGATTATGACCACTTTAAATTCATTTGGTGGATTGAAAGTGAAGATCAATTTGTAGTTCAGTTCTACTTTGTGGTAATCCATGAATTCTGATAATCCCTTGTCAATTATAGATACTCCTAGTCCCGCTTGACTAGCACTTCCTGTGTTTCATTTGATGGTGTGCGCAAATGAAATGTCGCTTGAAATTGTTCCATTCTCTCTCTTAAAAACCTTGACGGGATTAACTTGGAAGAACACAAACACAAAATAGATGATAGATGATAGATGAAAGAGGTACGTGAATCACACATAACAGATGATAGATGAAGGTTTCACTTACCATGGATTCGAATTTGATTACATCTCGCTATACGAACCTCAAATGTGTCGACATTATTGCTTGATTGATAGGATAAAGATTTGAGAGAGGAGGGTATGATACTCGCTTGTCACCTAACAATTACGGATAGATATGTGAATTAGATGTGTTTTTGGGTGGTAGATATGTTTTAGGGTGATACTTGAATAATGAGCATGGGAAAGGGATGAGCATGCCATTGAAAATTGGAGATGGCAATTACTTTTGACGGCTCAAAGATCTTTATTGGTCAAACAGATATGTCCAACATTGTCATTGGAAATATGCAATGGAATTAATAACCCCTTCTTGTTGAATATGAATGGCTCACACTAAGTAAATGTTGGCGTTAAGGGCAATTTTTTTGAATCAATATGGGTCGGTTTGGTTTCAAGAAAAAAACTTGTGTTCAATTCAGATCGAACCAATACACATAAATTAATGTCGCCCAATTATGCATTTAATTATGTCATTTTTTAATTAAATGTTAATATTATGTTTGTAACAAAATTACTTTTATATAAATTTGAAATTTAAAATTTAAGTAATTACCATATTAAATTTTATATTAATTTTTATAATAATAACTCTATATATTAAAGTATAGTAGTGGTGGTGGTGATGGTGTGATGGTGGTAGTGGTGGTGGTGGTGTTAGAGTTATATGCTATAAGTTATATAATATGCTATGTTATACTATTTTAAGTAAAGTTATATTATATAAAATTAAAATATAAATTTAAGTAAAATAAATAGAATATTAAAATTGATAGCAGTGGTGTAAGGGTGGTGGGGGTTGGGGTGGGGGTGGTGCTGGGGTAGTGGTGATGTTGGAGTGGTGTTGGTGGTGGTGGTGGTGGTGGTGGTGTAATAGCGGTGGCGTGGTGGTGGGGGGGGGTGGGTGTGGGTGTTGGAGTAGTAGGGGTGGTGATAGGGTGTTGGTGGTGGTGGTATTGGTGGAGGTGGTAGTGATAGGGTGATGGTGGTGGTGGAGTGGTGGGGGTAGTGGTGGTGGTGGAGTGGTGGGGGTTGTGGTGGTGGTGCTGGTGGTAGTGGAGTGATAGTGGAAGTGGTGGTGGTGTTGGAGTTATATGCTATAAGTTATATAATATGCTATGTTATACTATTTTAAGTAAAGTTATATTATATAAAATTAAAATATAAATTTAACTAAAATAAATAGAATATTAAAATTGATATTAAAATTGATTGCAGTGGTGTAATGGTGCTGGTGGTGCTGGTGGAGTGGTGATGTTGGAGTCGTGGTGGTGGTGGTGTAATAGTGGTGGCAGTGGTGGGGGTGGTGGTGGCGATGGTGTAATAGGGGTGGTGATAGGGTATTGGTGGTGGTGGTTGTGATAGGGTGCTGGTGGTGGTGGAGTGGTGGGGGTAGTGGTGGCGATGGAGGAGTAGTGGTGGTGATAGGGTATTGGTGGTGGTGGTATTGGTGGAGGTGGTAGTGATCGGGTAATGGTGGTGGTGGAGTGGTGGGGGTAGTGGTGGCGATGGAGTAGTAGGAGTGGTGATAGGGTATTGGTGGTGGTGGTATTTGTGGAGGTGGTAGTGATAGGACAGGTGGTGGTGGCACCACCACCAACCCCACCACCACTACCCCACCACTCCACCACCACCATTGGAGTGGTGGGGTAGTGGTGGTGTGGTGGTGGTGCCACCACCACCACCACCACCACCACCACCCCTAACACTCCACTACCGCCACCACCCCCACCACCACCACCACCACTCTACCACTACTACCACCACTATCACCGCTACTACCACCACCACTACTACTATCACTCTACCACCACTCCATCACCACCACCACCACCACCACCTCTGTTCCCACCACTATCACAGTACCACCACCACCACCACCCACCACCACCACTATCACTCCACCACTGCCACCACCACCACTATCACTCTACCACCACCACCACCACCACCACCACCACCACCACCACTCTAACACTACTACCACCACTATCACTCTACTACTACCACCACCATCACTCTACTACTACCACCACCACTACTACTATCACTCTACCACCACTCCATCACCACCACCACCACCACCACCGCCGTTCCCACCACTATCACACTACCACCACCACCACCACCCACCACCACCACTGCCACCACCACCACTGCCACCACCACCACTATCACTCTACCACCACCACCACCACCACCACCACCACCACCACTCTACCACTACTACCACCACTATCACTCTACTACTACCACCACCATCACTCTACTACTACCACCACCACTACTACTATCACTCTACCACCACTCCATCACCAGCACCACCACCACAACCTCGCTGCCACCACTATCACACTAACACTACCACCACCACCACCACCACTCCATCACCACCACCATTATCATTATACCACCACTATCACTCCACCACCACTACCACTCTACCACCACCACTATCACTCCACCATCGCCACCGCCACTATCGCTCTACCACCACCATCACCACCACTACCACCATCACTTCACCACTACCAACAAAACCACCACCACCACCACAAAAACACCACAACAATAACTGCACCAATAAAACCACACTATCACCACCACCACCACCACTAACCAATCACCACCACCACCACCTCCGCTGTCGCCACTCATCACACTACCACCACTACTTCAACAACACCACTCCACCACCGCCGCTATCACTCCTCCACCACTATTAAATAATTTAATATATATTCTTAAATTGATATATATAATTTATATATTGAAATTTATATCATATTTCAATATTTTATATATTGAAAAAATATAAATATAACTAGTTTAACCGTCACCCTACCCACACTAATCTAGCACCTCCATCATTATCACTCCACCGCCACTATTAAATTTCAAACCAATTTTAATATGATAATTACTTTAATATCAATATTTATTGTTATAATATTTAATTTCATTTTTGAAATGCTATTTACTTCACTCAAATTAATATATATCAAATTTATATCATATTTCAAGTTAAAAAAATAAATATAACTTATAGTATAACTTAACATTAAAAATCAATATCTCTTATCTTATAACAAACATATTATATGTCATAACTTATAGTGTATAATATCTCTATATTTGCATATTTCCCATAGCATTAAATCAAAGATATTAATCGGATTGAATAACGCAATTCCCTTGCTTTTGGAGATAGAACCACCATAACTCATCTCTTATCTCTACTCTCTCCCTATTATCATTCTACGCTCCCTATTATCATTCTACGGTTTCTCAATTCCAACAGAGCAGATAGTATTAATTATTATATCTTTATTTATTAAAATAATATTTTTAATTTATTTAAAATATAAAATAAAATAATTAAAATTTAAAGAAAATTTGGACGCTACTATAAGTAGCGTCCAACTTTTCTTAAATATTTTTAATTATTTATTTTTTTTAATTTTAATTTTTTATTTTATTAAATTTTAATTTAATTTTAAATTAAAAAATAATATTTATAATAAAAATATTATAATATATAATATTATATATTATAATTTTATTTATTAAAATAATATTTATATTTTATTTAAAATATAAAATAAAATTAAAAATTAAAAAAAAGGTTGGACGCTACTATAGGTAGCGCCAACCTTTAAATTTTTTTAATTTATTTTATTATTTAAAGGAAAGCTAGCGCCAGCTTTCCTTTAAAAATTTTGATGCGACGCTATTATAAATAGCGTCCAACCTTAAAAACGCTTATTATAATTAGCGCCCCGCACTCATCTCGCCCAAATTTCAACAGAACTCACCCCTTTTGGTAATTATCTTCAAACGCACCTTTTTTGGTATTATTTTGTTTTCGATTACACATTTTTGTCAAAAGCCCCTTATTTCGCCTTGTGTGTTTTCTTTGTTTGGCTAAGGGACAATAGGGTTATTTTAGTTGGATGTGATGGGTTTTAAACTATCTTTCATAAGACAATATGCTCTGCTTTTCCTTTGTTTTTAATGTCAATGTCAAACATTATAAATAACCATTGTTGTCACTTCTAATGTTCTTCCTTTTCTTTTATAACCAGATAATCCTTGCTTATGTTAGTAAAGCATAATAATTGAAAAACTATAATTTTTCTACTTGTTTGCTATAAAGCACTAAGAGCACCATCTGCTTATCGGGCATTTTATCAAGATTTCTTTATCTAATTTGAAAGTGGTGTTAAATATCTCTTGAAGCAAAGATTGTAGAAGAATATTGAACTAAAGCCTAGCATAAAAGGCACATAAAACAACAACCATAACCAGGTAAACCACCATAATTTTAAAACAACCCAATAAAGCACACCAAATGCAACCAATAATAATGAGACTCACCAAATTTGAAGAAGCAAGTACACACCAACAAGTCGACAGGATGAGAAAAGCAAACAAGTGGATGACAAACAACCTAAGGACACTGGACAAAAATAGATAAAACAATCTCATAACCATAGAATGAATAAGCCAACACAATCAACAAAATAATTTTTCGTGATCTGCTTTCTCATAAGCATAATCATTAAAATAGAATCAAGATATCCACCACAATGAATGTCCATTGCATGTCTATCATGCATGCACGTTAAACTAAGCTAAGAACCCTATGTGAGAGCTACTTTACTCCAGCCACCAACATGTCTTATTAAGTCTCACGTTAAACAATGAAACATTCATTCCCATGTAAAAGTCTCCACGCTCAACATATATATATGGAGATTAATCGAGTTTAGTGGTATCAATCTAATTACATTCATTAGCTCAATTCTTTCCCATGGATACAACACCACGTAGAAGGATTAGGAGGTCCATTAACTTGCTCGCATCTCCTGCAACGCTGGAAACAATGTACAATAGCACTAAGCAACAGTTGGAAGAGCTAAACCGAAGTGAATCACCATCAAAAGATTGATTCTTGATATGGGTAAGGAATACATCATCGCTACCTTATTGGATGAGCCACCACTCTTGAAGTCTTATGATATCTTCCTTCATTGCCTCAAACAAATGGAAATTCAACAAACAATGACAACAATGTTATTATCATCTCGATACCTCAAAGATTCGCTTCAATCATTACCCTGTTGAGTCATTACCTCATCTGAATGAAGAACGTGTCAAGTTGGCGTCTTGTGTGAAGCTATGGAAAGGATTTGTTTTCTAATTCTATGTTTCGTGGATATGTTTTGTTATCTATGGTTATGTTTCAAAAATTAGCTTGTTATCTTGTTTATCTTATTCCCTTGTCATGTTTCTCTATTATCATATTTCATTTGTGTTGTTTTTGTGTTAACTTTTTTGTTAATGAAGAGCTATGTTCCATGTTGTGTTAAATAATGTCTTATTTTGCTCAAACACGAAAAATGATTATGTTTTATAAAGATAAAGATTTGAAACTCTAAATGTTATATGTAAATATAAAACTAAGACCTTAAAATCTAAAAGCTATAGCCCTCCATGATTCAACAAGAAATATTAGTAAGGTGATCCTTCAAACGTGGCTATCATATTTTTTTTTACAATTGTTTTCCTTGTAACTTGCTTCATTTTATGCAAGCAATTTTGAATTGTCTTATAATCTCCTATGCTTCTTTGGCATTGTAATTCAAATCATTTTGATTGTAAAAAAAAATAAAGAAACACAATTTGCAAAATTTTTGCAGATATTTTAAATTTAAGGAAGTCATACCACAATTAAATATTTCTAGAAAATGAGAAAAATATCATGACAAAATCTTTAATCCACCAAAACAATTTCATAATTTAAATCTACTAATATATACATTAGGCTTTAAGATAACACATCAAAAGGGTAATCACTTCATTTTTTTCCAGTCACTATAAACTACATCAAGTAACATCCGAATAAAACCCCCAAATGATCCCAAAGAACAAATCCAGTAGAAAAAGCACTATAATCCAATTTTTGGACTCCATATTTCTTAATCAGATTACTTATTGAAGGAGATTCTTCACGTGGGTCTTCCTTTCCAAACATTAAGGATTTCTTTGACTCCATATTGATTGTCGAAAGATATTGTTGACATGGCTCTTCATTACCCAAAGTTGTTGAGATTCGGATGAAGCAACAAGAGACATTCCATCACCACCACGATATGAATTCATAGGCGATTGTTAGCATGATTGAATGCATGCAAGGCCTCCTCCATTGTGTCATATGATTTGTACAAGCTCCCGCTTACACCAATAACATGTGGGCGCATTCTTGCCATGAGGTGTAAATCCCAGGTTGAAGACCATGGAAGACAACATAAAATTTTTCTTTTCTTCTATTGCTTGTGACCCTCATATTTTGAGAGTACAGTAGGATATGAACGTTAGATGAATGGAAGAAGGAAGGTTATTCATCTCCATAAGTCATGAAGTAGGTATAGTCATAAAGAGTTTTCATGGAAGTTTTCAATTTTTAGAGTTCCAACAGCTGCAAATGTATTAATTTCACATTGAAAAATGTTGTAGTTAAGTGGCTTATAAATGTTGTAGGTAAGTAGATATTAAATGAACAGACTTTATAGTTAAGTGGCTTATAAATGAGCTAAATGGCTTATAAATAAGCTAAATGGCTCACAATCACTCTAAATGGCTTATATCTTAAAAGGGTAAAACGGTAATAAATTTCAATGTAATTACCAATATGCCATTTTGAGCTGGCTCAATTTGAGTCGTGTAGCATTTTTGAAACCATAATTAGGTTAGCATTTAATAAATATTGGAGATTTATTAAATTAAAAGTTATAGAATCAAAATCATTGTAAGTAGAAGTGTGGAAATGAAAGAGGTAATGAAAAAGTTGGGAGAAAATTAATTAGAGAGAGAGAGAGAGAGAGAGAGAGAGAGAGAGAGAGAGAGAAATTGTCCAAATTAGAGTTTTCATATCATCTCAAATGAAAACAAAATTGGAGTGCAGAGATGGTGAAAGCTAATCTCACTTTCGTGGAAATGACAAAAAAGGTATAGAAGAAATTAATTATGATTATTTATTTATTTGTTTGTTTTCGCGAAATCCTGATGCTGTATATACGTAAACATAATAATAATAATTATTATTGCAATTAGAAAAATGAATTTGACCAGTCAATATAAAAGCATAATTTTGTCCTGGTTAAATCTTGGTTTGTGGGTTAATTTTCAAATCAATCACTGAAATTATTTGATTATTACTTGGTTCTTTGACTTTTGTAAAAATTATTTCTACCTTTGTTAATTTTTATTTATTATATTTAAATTTTATATAATAATTAAAAAATTATTAGGTAATCTCTTTTTATAAAAAAAATAATAATTAATGTAATATTTAATAAAGATAAATTGTAAAATTAATACTTTTTAATTTTTCAAATGTAATTGATAATTTTAGATAAAAAAAAAATACAAATGCAATAGATTAAAATGAATAGATGACTATTTCCTTTTTTTTTTCAGTATTATGGATAAAATAAAAGAAGAATGTTAATTACAGTTACTTGAAATAATAACTATTTAACACTCTCTATTTTATTTGTTAGAGAGTATTTATTATATTGATTAATAATTTGTTACCTATTATTACAAGTAACTCAAAAGAAATCAATCATTTTTCTAATGGTGGGAGAAAATAGTGGGATGATGAGAGAAAAGAAAATTAGGAGAGTGAAAAATGAATTAATTATAAGATAGAGAAAATAGTAATTAATTATCGAAGAGAAAAAAGAAATAATTCCTTTTGAGTTATTTGTGATAATAGGTAATAAATTGTTTATTAATACAATAAATATTCTCTGACTAATAAGATGAAAAATGTTAGACGGTCACTACTAAGTAGAATATTGCTAGCATTTCTAAAAAAAAAAAAAAACTGCTTAATTAATAGATCATTATGCTATTTAAGAATTTGTTCAATCTCATAATTTCTTCAATTTTTTTTTTAATATTGGAGATTGAGCAGTATATATAATTAATAATTTGGTATGCAAATAATGAATGTCTAAGTCCTCTTCTTCACAAGAATTGTAAGATTCAATTTCACATACAGGAGTCTAGCAGCTTACTTCACCTTTAACTAGTAATTTTTGTTATGTGGAAAAAAAATATAAATTTTAATGTTCTAATAAGAGTAAATACTGATCGAATCGATTTAATTTAGTCCTAAAATCTTAAATTAAATTTAATTGAATAAAGAAATAGAATAAATTGAATTTCAATTTAATTTAATTTTTTATTTTTTATAAATAAAAAAATAAATTAGATTTTCATATTTTTAAATTGAATTAAATTAAATTATTAAGTAAATTAAACTAAATTTGTGAATTAAAGTTGTTGGATTGAAATTTTAGCTGAACAGTGCTCCCCCAATTCTAAGATGTACGTGTTTGCCATGGCCAATAAACCGTCTCTGTCTAGTTTCCATTCAAACATTTTGTCAAAAGGCTTGTGGGTCTCCATCGCCTATAATAGTATTTGTCTAATTATTAAACTAATTTTTATTCATATGTTTGAACATAAATTTTAGAATTTATAGCATAACAATTATATTTAGAGTGATAGTTTGATGATTGAGGATCCCATTATGGCAAGGATATTTCATTAAGGCAAGCTTGGCCATTTCTTAATCTAATCCATCATCACTTTTCTTTGTTCTAACTTTTTTAATCTCTCACTTAGATGAGTTAAAGCAGTACATTCTTCAAACTGAGAAAACTAATTAGTAGGAAAAATAGTGAACCGCATTTCATCATCTAGAAGATAATTCAGAAAAGGAGAGATTAATATTGTGATTAGAGAAATCTAACAGCCCTGTAACCCAAGTTTTGCCCTGAAAACACAACTGGTGGGAATGAATTTGCCAGTCTCGTTGCGGAGAGTGCATCTCAGTAGATTCCCACGTGTTCTCGGGAGGATACTTTTGGACCAAGTTACTCTGTGATTGGCTGATTTTTTAAACATAAAAGAAATTCAAAAATTCCATTTTATTATAAGTGAAGTTCCTATTCCAAGCTCAAGAAGGGGAGCGAGAGAAAGAAAGGAGCAGGCAAGGCATGGAGACGAAGGAGATGAAGACAGAGACATGGTTCAAATCCAAGAATGGAAGTGTGTTTCCGAAGAAGAGAAGACTTGTTAAGCGCATGATTTTTGATTTCTTGGTCCAATCTTTTGCTTCCTGTTTCTCTTGTTCTTCTGGAGCTGCTCATGATCAACCCAACAAGCCCAGCTGCCTCAGACGCAACAAGTTTTCTGCAAAAGTATCAAATGTTAGCTGAGCTTTTATATTCTTCCTGATTTTTGTTGTATCTAATTTTGATCCTTTCAATAAATTTAAGATCCAATGTTGGGGCTTTGTTTGAGTTTGGGCTCTGAATATAATATGTAATTAATTTCTCTGTAATACCACTTTTCTCTTCCTTTCTGTGATTCTGTGACTGGTTTTTCTCTGAAGTTAGCATTCCTTGCAATTCTCAATCTGAAAAATTTGGGAACAGAGGTTTTATCACTCGTGGAATATCCAACACCACAGAACAGAGAGGAAAGGAAATGAAAAGAACTCCGTGGAAGGAGACGGAGGAAAACCAGGATCTCATGTTCAAGATTCGGAAATTGGAAGTTTCAGTTGAATTGAATTCCATGAATTCACAATGATTGTTTATTGGGCATTCAATCAAGTTAACTGAGAAAGGTAAAATTTTACCTTTGGTACCCATGGAAATGGAATTGGAAGCTATTTTCTTCTGTAGGGCCTATTGAACATTAGAAATTTAGAGTAGCAAATTGCAAGGGAACCTACCCTAATAATTAGGAATTCTTCTATATATATAAAGATATATGTTGTTGATAATTTTTTTAATTATTAATTCTATTTTATTTTAATTCCTCTAGATATTCATGTGCCCTTAAAGCATCATCCAAACATAGATGTAAGTTATTTTTGAATAATGTAAAATGGCATCATCGACTGCGAAGTCAAGTTTCCAGGCTGAGACAAAGAAATATTAACAAACCAAGAAAGTCCTAAAGTGAATTGTAGTACGACAACATTCTTTGATCGTAGAGATCAACACGTGTGGTTGTCCTGTTAGTTGCTGCCAAATTTTGCTTGCGGCTGCACGTATCTTGCTTCTTAGTTGTACTAAAGGGATCTAAGTGATTGATTCCCCTAATATAGATATCTGAAGTGATTATTAATTTATTGTCAGCTTCATCAAAACCTGCAATTCCAGTGTTTACAGCCTTCGAGTCTTGCTGGCCGTGTGTTAAGCATTTAAGGTGAAAAGCTTTTAAAATACAGCCTCAAAATAACTTGGGTGGAGTGGAGTTCATTCCCTGAGAACTCGCAGCTGTAAAGTGCTTTTATGTATTCATTTCCTAATGTGATAGTTCCTGAATTTGGCACCAGCTGGAAAGAGATGGTACTTTTTCAAGAATTGCCAAGAGGAAAGATTATATATTAGAGGTATATAACCATACCTTTACTTGGATAAGGTTACAGTGTGGATCAAATTTGACACTCTATTTAGTTATGAATGGCAATGAAATGGATAGGAGACAGCAATCGCTCTTTTATTCTCACCCCACATGAGATTAGAGTCCATAAATTACTTAGAAATAAAAAAAAAAAAATTAAAGAGGTGAAGCATTAATTTTATTTTCTTTATTTGGATTGAAAAAGAAAGTGGAATAAAAGAAAATTTTAAGATATTCTTTATTTAATGATATAATTACACAAACATGTCTTATCATATTCTATAAATAAAATTAATCTATGGGCAATATGTTATGGACATTTTCACTAATTCTTCTTAAAAAAAAAATAAAAGGAAAATGTTAATGAGCTCCGCCAAAAAATTTTCTTCCCTTATTTTCTTTTCCTTCATTTTTCCTCTCTTACCAAATAAGATTTTTCTCTCAAAATTATTTTTTTTTCCCATTTCACGATCTTTTCAAATTCTTGCAGAGCACAAATCTAATATCCGACCCATCATAATTATTTATATAATATAACGGTTAATTAGAAAAAATAACTTTGTTATAATAATATTTATTTTAAAATATTTTTTAATTATAATAATAGATTCCACTTAAAAATAAAATGGTTAAAAACTTATTTTTTTTTCCCTCCAACTCTCTCAATATCTAATTTTTTTCAGTTTTTAAGTTCTTGGCCCAATTTGCCCAAAAATTTAAGCTCAAATTTACCCCTCCCCAATTAAATGTGCCGCATGCGCCCAAACAAAAAATATTTAATTAATTTTTTTATTTTTAAATATTAAATTATTATTTTAATATTTTAATTTTATTAAAAATAATTTAAATATCTTATGTAATTAAATATGTTATTTAATTAAATATCATTTTAATTTTTATTGATAAATAAAGAATTTTTTATGGATAAATGATAATTTAGTCCCTCATGTTTGATAAAATCTATGGTTTAGTCATTGTATTTTTAAAACTCTACAAAATAGTCCCTGATGGGGCAAAATTAAAAATTTAATTGTATAAACTTTTAATTTTACAAAATAAATATTAATTATAAAATTAACTATTTATTAAATCTCAAGGATTAAATAGGTGGGTTTTAAAAATATAGGGACTAATATGTAGATTTTGTCAAAATTTAGGGACTAAATTATAATTTATCTTATTCTTAATTAGAGGCTTATTTGTAATTAACTAAAATATTTAAGAATCTTAAAGTAATTATCATTTTAATTTTTGTTAAAAAAGAAAGAATATTTTTAATTAGGGGCTTATTTGTAATTTATCAAAATTAAAGGATCTTAAAGTAATTAACCCATATTTTAATTAATTAATATTAAAAAAACAACTCACTCGCTACTTTACTATATGAATCTTACTTTTATAAGGGATAGCAAATTTGATCTTAAATCAAAAAGTTTGAGTAAATTGAGCCAAAAAGTTAAAATGGATAAAATTAGACATTCACAAAAAGTTCAGGAGCAAAAATGAACTTTGTCCCAAAATAAAATTAAAACTCAACCCTCAACAGAGCATTACTATCTCCTTCACTTCCTTTGGTCCCTCATGCCAATGCAGCTCTCTCTCTCTCTCTCTCTCTCTTAGTTTTACCCTTACTTAACCTTAAGGCCGAAGCAAAACATTTCTCTTCCACTTCACCACTTGATTCTTCACAATGGCATAGCTTTTGTTTTTCTTTAATTCCTCATTCTTTTCATGGTATAAAGTCTATTAATGACGTCAAATTTTTGGCCTTCGGTCCCTCTTAGCTAGATGAGACTGAGAGTGTCTCGAGCTCTGCCTGCCATCTCTATAGTTCTCAAGCTCTGCCTACCATCTCTGTAGTCTTCCAGCTTCTTCATGTAACGACCCAAATCGGGGACCGTTACCGGTGATAGGGATCTGGTCAGCTGAAGGCTGCCGAAACCCGTAGCAAGTTTAAAACCTTTAAAACATACAGACATTTATACAACTTACCATCTTAACATACATCGAACTATTATACCTTAGTCATTTCGTCTATACATAAACATTCTTATCATAATAACGGTTAATAATTTGAACCTTAACATGTATAAGATTCAAAGTATAATGGTTCGATATGCATGTCCTCAAAGGGGTTAACACAACATATACAACATCATGCTTAAATAATTATTACATTTTTCCTTAAATCACCAGCACAATGCTATCTATTCATAAGTTACATATCCATCTACCCATACATTATACATAAGGAAGGATTAAGACTACTCCTGAAGCTCTCTCTTCAAGAACACTTCTAGTCCTACAACCTTGCACCTGAGGATTAGGGGAATGGAGTAAGCTTATACAAGTTCAGTGAGTAAACTAACCATCATTAATTTCATCATTCATTCATACCTGTGCAATACATCATTCACATGGATTTTCACATTACAAACATTTCACGTAAGATAGACATTATCACTAGTACTTCTCAAACTTTCCTTTTGAACATGATATGTGTCATGTACTTAGGGGTAACTATCAGATCTCCCTTGAAGGGCAACGTTAAGATCTCCCCTTAGGATTTACTTATGGATCCATAAATGGGTCATCCAATATCCATCAATGCACCAACAGCAATTTATGCAAGTATGCAATATCTCCGTGTTCTAGATATATACATCTTAAATAAATATGATATGATTCATGAGGATGCTCATTAATTACTTGTAAATAGTTTTCATTTTATTAAGGTTACAGTTACTCACCTCTTACAGCCTATCAACCTCCTTACTTGAATGGGAGCTATCCTCGGATCCTTACTCCTCCGAATTCCTCAAGCCCGATCCTATAAAATCAGATCCTAGAGTATTATACAAGGCTTAAAAACTCTAAACATAACATAAACATCATATTCTAGGCCCGTAGGGACCATGAAAGTAGGTTTTAGAACCTTGAATTCAAAGAAGAAAATAGTGGATAGAACCAGGTTCGACTGCTTGAGCCTTGGGTTTCAATTGCCAAACCTTGGAATTTTAGGTACTCAATTTTGGGCAGTAGCCACTACGGCTGTTGAAGTCTGGGACTTCAGCTGCCTAACTTGAAAAATTTTTAGATTTATTGAGAAAATGCAAGCTTCGATTGTCGAATCTCAAGCTTTTGACTACTAAACCTAAAAATTTTCAGAATTCCCAAGTTGAAAACCTGCAGATCCCTTCTCCCAAAAGCATCAAAACTCATTTCAATGTTCAAAAATACAATCTCATCACCTATACATATCTCCAGGGCCTAAAATAACTAGAAAACATGCTTAATACTCACATACATTCATCAAAACTCAAATCCTAGGTTTCCCCAAACCCACATACATAAACTTCATCAAAAACTTAACTTAAAACAACTTTTCAAGAAATTAAAGCTTTAGAGACCTATTTCCTTGCCAACTCTCTTAGATCTGTCTATTAGATCAAGAAGAAAAAAGGTTACCTCTTTTCTTGGAGTTTGGAGGCAAAAAAATCAAAATTTCAAAACTTGAATCTACTCTTCCACACTTATAAATGGAAGAATCCACCTTCAAATCTTCAAAAACTTAAGTAGATCTCTTCAAAGAGCTCCTTGTATGCCCCAATAGTTGAGAGAAAGAGGAAAGAAAGAAACAAGTATTTTAGGCAAGCAATGGGTTGAAAACCCTTTTATACTCTCTCTGTCGAGGGACTTTTCGATTGTCGAAAGTTTAACTTTCAGCTATCGAAGTTGATTCTGCCCAAATGGGCATCCGGACCAAAAAGGGACTTCGACTGCCAAAAGTTTATCTTTTGGCTGCCAATGTTCCTTGATAAATGCATAATTTATTAATTTTACTCCCATCATATTTAGTATTTCTAGTGTGTTTTTATGCATAATTCAGTTGATTAAAGTATATTTATCATTTAGGCATATTTTTAGATAGTTGTTGGAATAATTGTGTTAAATGGAGAAATTTTCAGCATTTGACATTTGCTGTATTTTTTAGGTGCTTCTAAAGTTGTGGGTCTCCAAATTGAGTGTTGTTTAATCCATTAAAAAGGTAAGATAGAAGCACTACAAATGATAAAGAGGGACCAAAGCCTAAATCAATCTCCAAGGTTGACAAAATGAGCTATAGATCTATTACAAAAACCCAGACTTGATGTGTCATGACCAGTTTCAGTATTTATTTTGTATCTGGAGTTCCAGACGTCCAAATGAAGCAAGCTCAAGCCAATTTAACCTTAAGAGCTACCTCTACAACTTCTATGAAGGGCTGGACGTGAGATGAGGCCATTTTAATTGTGAAAAACGGCAATGAAGTCGTCACTATGGGCTGGACTGTCTGTCTAAACCAGTCCTGATTTTTGGGCTATAACTTGGGCTGTAGACCTCGGATTTGGGCGAATGAGTACCCGTTGGAAACCTAAGAAATAGGGCTACAACTTTCCTGAAGAAGGCAGAGACAGATTTGGAAAGGAAGTCACTAAAAATCGACCTTGATTTTAGAGACGTTAATGCAAGCTGAAAATCTGTCTTTTGAATTTCAAAACTTTTCCTAGTTTGATTTCTATCTTTGGGATTAGGTTTTTTATTATAAATATGTCTTTGAGAAGCAACTAAAAAAATCCATTTAGCAACCTCTCGACATCAAAAACACCTTCATTCTCCATTCACATCCATAGTTTTAGATTTCTTCATTATTTCTTGATTTTTCTTTAAGCCATGAGCGGCTAAGTTTTTAATTCAGTTCAAGAGATTCAAGTTCTTTTACGTGATTTGTGAGACCAGGTTCTTAATTTAATTTATATCTTTTTGAATATCTATTATTTTGTGATTTCATTGTCTTTGATCTATTGAATGATTTGCTAAAAAAGCCTATTAGTTAATTGTTTGATGTGATCAATTGCTAATTTATCTTTATAATCCGTAATTGTTGTGTAAGATTGAACATGAGTAGCAATTAGGTTTTATTGATTATGATCCCAGTTTTCGATAATAACCTAAGGAAACAATAGGGTGAATTAAATGATTTATGCTTCATAAATTATTATTCAACTTAACTACTTCCTATTCTTAAAGTAATTATTAATTTGATAAGGATTGCTTAATACCAATTCAGTTAATAATTAGAGTCAATAAGAGTGCTGGACTCGAATTGATGAGTATAGGGAAGTTAGGGGTTTACCTCGCTGATTGGTAAATCTACGTTAAGTATTCAATAAGATATAATTGTATTTCTTTTGTCTATGATCGAATCAATGCATTGGAATATGAATTACCTTGGACTGAAGTCTATTTAATTTGAGAGTTTCATATTTAATTTTAGTTCTTAATTTCTGATTTCTTCTTTGGATTGTGAATTACCTCCCCCCCAACCTTTGTTTCTTTTTCCATTACACAAATGCACGAAATTTAGTAATTCAGTTTCTAAGGTTCGACCTGGACTTACCACTTATTGCAGAAAATATTTCATTACTGGTAATTTCAGTTAATTTAATTTCTGGTGGAATCAACAGCTATCATTCCTTATGCCCAAAACAATTTCTTTAAAACTTCTAAAAAATAAAACCCTTAAAATATTCTTTCATTCTTAAATACATTTTGAAGATACCTACATGAGCATATTTTCACATCTTACTGCCATTCCCTTGTTAGTGAAATTTCACTTTCACCAGAATATTTCGTTAAGAACAGATATTTTGACATTAGAAAACGGCGCGTGTTACACTTCATGGTCTCTGTTCTTTTGTGTAATGGCTATGAGTTCCTAGTCGATCATTACCTAAGGTGGTATTGGTGTTTTAAAGGCTTTGCTTGGATTTGCAAGTCAATTATGTGCTATCAAAACTCATCATCCTATTAGGGTTAAGTCGAATTAGATATCCATAAATATCTGACCCATTACCATCCATACTTAAAAAAAAAAGTTATGGATTAACACTACAAGATATTGCTAAAATAGCAATGGAAATTAAAAACGGATTGTGTCAGTTTCTAATTTGCAATGGACTTACAACAGAATAAAAACTAAATTTATTTATTAGGTGTCGCAACGAATTAGAAACAGAATTTAGAAATAAAAAAGAATTCGTTGCTATTTTTAACACAAAAAATGGCATAATATTTAGCAACGGAATAGAAAACTTCTATTTTCTAATTTTAGTGCCAAAAAGTTTACCTCCAAATTTAGAAATATATAAAAAATGGAATAGAAACGGACCGAAATCCATTCTAAATTTAGAAACGGAATTTGAAATCTGTTTCTAAATTGTAGAGAATGAAAGGAGGCTTAAAAATTCAGAAACAAATTGAAAATTCCGTTTCAAAATTAGAAAAGGATTTAATTTTGTTTCTAATCTGTTTTTAAATTATAAAGAATGAAAGAAAGCTTAAAAATTTAGAAACAGATTCTAAAATCTGTTTCTAAATTTAGAAACGGATCCGTTTCTAAATTTAGAAATGAATTTTAAATTTTGTTTATAAATTGGAAAAGAATTCAATTCCGTTTCTAATCCAGTTCTAAATTATAAAAATTGAAAATTATGGAGGGAAAAAAAAAAGTAAAAATGGACTCTCCAATCTATTTCTAAAGTTAGGAATGGATTTTGGAATTCATTTCTAAATCGTGGACCTTAAAATTAATGGGATGCATCATACATCGGTTTTACAGGGAGGCAGTGGGTGTTATATATATGGATTTGCAAACCTCCCCTTATAAGCTAGCTTTTGAGATAGAGTTAGGCAGATTTGTATCATTTGGTATCAAAGCATCACTTTGCATAGGTCAATGGGTCGGGCCATGTACAAAGGTACCCTGACGTTCTTTAAGAGAAGTCGGGCAAACGACTCATGACCCTAGTTGCTCACGAGGACGTTTAGTCTAAAAGGGTCGGAAATGATGCATCCTATCAATAGGCCATGTATAAAAGTTCTTTGATGTTCTTCGAAAAAAGTCGGGGTGAATGAGTCATGACACCAGTTGCTTCACAAGGACATTCAGTCTAAAGGGGTCAGGAATAATGTGTCCCACATCAGTTCTATAGAGAGGTCTTATGTGTTATATATAACCTCTCTTTACGAGCTAACTTTTGAGTTGGAGTAAGGCGGATTCATATTAAAATTTAGATCATATCCATTTCTATTCCGTTTCAAATTTAAAAATGGATTTAAAAATCCATTTCTAATTTTTGGAGAGAAAAATCTCACCATTTTTCAATCATAAATAGATTTTGCAATCTATTTCTAAATCGCTTATTAAAAAAAAAAAAAACTTTTCTTTCCTCGTTTCTCTCATTTCACTCTTTTTTCCACTTCTTTTCATTTCTTTTTCTTCCATTTTCTTTCATTTCTTTCTCATTCTCTTCATTTTATCTTTCATATCATTCTTCTCTTTGTTTTTCCTTTCCATTTATATATATATATATTTTTCCCATTTCATTTTCTCTCATTTCATTCTTTCTTCCATTTTATTTCTTTTTTTTTCTCATTTTCTTCTTTTTATCTTTCATTTTATTTTTCTCTTTTTTTTATTAATCATTTTTCTTTCATTTTTCTCATTTTTTTTCTTTTCTTTTATTTCATTTTTCTCTTTTTTTTTCATAACTCTTTCTCCCATTTTAATTTTATTAGTAATTTAATTTTTAGTAATTTTTACTATAATATAGTTATGGTAATTTTCTATTTAATTTGTTTTTATTTGTAATTTTTAATAACATTTTTATATATTTTTTAGTATTAATGTATTTTTACTAATAATATAATAATAAATTTTTTAGTAATTTATTTTTTAATATTTTTATTATACATATTAATGATAATTTTGCATTTACATTTTTAATTAGTAATTTTGTTTTTAATTTTTTTATGTTTATTTTAAAATATTAGTAATAGTATTTATATTGTATTTTTATTAGTAATTTATTATTTTAAAATAAATAGAAACGGATTACAAATGGGCAAGAATCCGTTTCTAATTTGAAACACTTTTACTTCTTTTTCTGAATTATTCCATTTCAAATTTGTTACTAACTAAAAATGGATTAAAAACGAAAAAAAATAAAAACAGATTAGAAATATAATTATTTTTGTTTCTAATTTATTTAGAAATGGAATACTATCCATTTCTAATCTGTTTCTAATTTAAAAACAGATAGAAATTTTCATTTTTATGATTATTAGCATCAAGCTAATTAGAAATGGATTTTTTTTATGTTTTTAATCCATTTCTAAACAAAATTAGAAATTCAATTTAGAAAAAAAAATTCCATTTCTAAATTTTTTTTTCTTGTAGTGCAAATTTGCCACTCTACTGGTGGATTTATTGCATGAGATGGTGATACTTCATGTACCTTAAAATGGGTTTCTAGAAGCACTTAAGAGATCCTAACACTACCTTTTTGGCTATAAAATTAATTTAAGAAAAATTAATTAGGAATTAACAAGTTAAAGCTAGTCCTGGGGTGTTGCAGCCCCTAATTGATTGTTCTCTGGCCCACTGTCTCCACCGTCCCACACCCCCCTCTTTTTTCATGCAACAATGTCACCCTTTGAGATAACTACAAAAAGATGGGGAGAGATGACAAGGTGATTAATTAAGATAATGTGGACAAAAAAGCAAGCAATTGTCAGCCTTATTTTCAATAAAATACTCAATATCCACTGATGGATGCGGTAGATTTAGATCTTCCTAAGATAGAAGTGGCCAAGGTTAGGGGATTTCAATAAAGAGTTTTCATTTCTTTTGGTAAATCTTGTTCTTCTTAGCTATCACTTTAATTAGTAGGAAAAGTAAGTGAAGAACGGAAATTAAAGAGACCAAATAACACCAACGAGAAATTCTGTTTAAGACTAAATTTTCTTGGCTAAATAAAAGGATTGGTCACAAGTCATCAGAAGTTATCCACGCATCTGCCTTGAAATGACTTGCCAAGAAAATTTCACTCCCTATGGGAGAAATTTCGCAACTCATACAGCACCAAAAAGTTTTGAGCCATTATAATTATTTAATTCCCTTCACAGAAACCTATAAAGTGCAAAGGAAAATTCTTGATTTTCTTGAAATTCGTTTCCCAAAAGGCTAAAGGTGTTCGATAATGCTACACCATGTAACATTTTTTTCTGTAATAATTATGCTGCCCTCGAAAAGAATATGAATATTGAATTATGAATGATTAAAAATTAATTATATTGTTGCAATAATATTTATCACCCAATTAAATTATTTCTCATCAGTTAAAAAAAATTAAATTTTTTCTCCATGTGGTAACTTCTGACGTCATTTTCATTGTCACCCAAATCGACGTCATGATCTTGTAATTAAAAAAAATATATATTCTTCTCATGTAACCAAGAATGCTTAAGCCCCAAGTTTCCTCTCACAAATAGTGTATTTATATACACAACACTAGCTGAAACGTGACAACCATAGAACATCAACGCATTGAAGAACCAGAGAGAGAGAGAGAGAGAGAGATGGAGATGAAGCAGAAAGAAGAGGGATCCAACTCATCCAAGGCTCCAAGTGATCCATACTTCAAAACAAAGCCTGGAAGTGTTTTCCCCGCAAAGAAGAAGCTAGTGAAGCGCAGGGTGTTTGAATGCTTGGTTCATTGCGCAGCACCAAACAAGGCAGCTGCTTGTTGCTGCACTGAGCCTAAGAAGAGTAAGGCCATATTTCCAAACCCCTAATGTAACACCCTTTTATACAGTCCTCCCCTGCTCTTATCTGTTCCCATTGTAATATATTTTCTTCAGAGGCTAGTATTTTCATTTTCTGTCTTCAAAGTCTAGAGATTGTTTTAGGGTTAATTGTGAGATGTGAGTTGTAATTAGCTCTTTATAATATTATTCTTGTACACTTCTTTGGCTTTGCATTCTAATCTTCATGTATTTTCGTTATTTGAGACTGTATTGCTTTGCCTTCTTTTTTTATGGGTTGCAAACTATGCCATTTTAAGGGAGTTCTCCTACCATTAGCACCTTGTCTGGTTTGATCAAAACAAATGGGTTTTCTCCTAATTTCTTGGGTCCATAACTGCTGGAAGTCACTAACTGGGGGCTAATCACTGACATAAATCTTGAAAAAATAATAAAGAAAAAGGACAAAATCCAAGAACTGGGAACGTTAACATTTTAGATATGATTGTGCAAAACTCAATGTGTTAATGTGATCCATTTTACAGAGACAGAATCCTCTGAGTTGTCTTTGATGGAAATGGTAGTACAACTCCAGAGAAGAAAGCTGTAAACCTCTGTCATCTGCTTGTGGGGTTCAGGTCACTAGATTTGTTTGGTCGGCCACTTTTGTTCCCAGTTCTTAAAATGTTACGTAAATAAGACATTAATCCAATTCTGTGGTCCCCTCTTGCAGGTTTCTTACTGAAATGACACAGGTAAGTCTTACCACAATTGATAAGGCTATGACTATGAGGTCCAAAATGCAGCACTGGGTCTTAATCATTACATTAATTTGATATATAATTATCCACCAGCCATAGGCTGATGTCACGATTAATTACTTTAATTTGTCCTCGGTGAAGCCTAAGCTATATGTGCAGCTGTGAAAAGGGAAAGAAAATTCAATTCAAAATCCAGGAAAGCTACTGGGATTTGCTTGCTCATGCTGATTAAAGAATCGTGCAAATCTCTAGTGGGACCAAAATTGCCAATCAAAATTGCCCCCCTAATTATTATGGATATAGGCGCAGCTGTAGCCTACAACCCCAAGGCTAACCTCTTACATATTAATTCTTGTTGCACCAAAAAAAGAAGGTGAAATGGATAAAAAGTAAGCAACATGTCATTAAGCAACAGGGCAAAAGACCCATTGATTTCAATGCCATTTTATGGTTATATACCTTACCTTCCTTTCTTTTCCTTTTTAGTTTACTATTTAATGAGTAATTTGGTAATTAGTTCATTCATTCTCCTCTTTCAACAACCTCTTCCTCTCTATTCCTAAAAAAAGCAAAGATAAGATACTCTTGGAAGCACTAGTTGCTTAATTAGGAAGCCAATTCCCATCTTTTTCCCTCAAGTTCATGTAATCTACCACTTTCTTTTTTTTTTATTTTCTAATTATCCGTAGGAAAGGAACAATTTATACCGCTGCTACACATGCATAATTAGCCAGTTTCCCACTTCAGTTCTTTTCTTGCAAGCTTATAGTTTGAATGGCAATAAAAGGGATATAACATAGATGGGACAAATTCACATTGGGGACAAAAGTAATAATTATTGAGTCTTAATTTTAAATTGGTTTGCTCCGTAGATTTTTTTTGTCATTTAGTTCTATTAAACATTACGTTTGCATTAATCTGTAAAATTTATAAAATGTTTCAATATTACTTTTCGTCACAATATTTTAGGTCTCTCTATTAACTTATTACAATTCTCTACTGAAGCATTAATTTTTTATGTTGTATATGATCAAATTATTTTAAATAGTCATTTTTTACTTTATCTCTAATATGTGTTATTATATTCGACATATATATTCATTTCTAATTTATCACATTAGGAATGATAAAAAGATCAAAATAATCAAGCGTGATTCAAAAAAGAAAAAGTTCAAAATTAATCTATCTTTTCATTGGAATAATATCACTATCCAAAAGATCATCATGCAGATGGTTTTTGCCCTTGTGTTATGTGGTATTAAACTTTAATTAGTAGCAAAAGGAAAGGATCAGCTACGTACCGCCACAACAAAAAGAAAGCCCAACAGTGAAATATGCTTCCTCCTTTCCGTAAAGTTGCTGCAATTAATTTAACCAACTTGCTTGGCGTGATTAAAAGATAATTTAAGTTTGATCAGTCTTTTTTCACTTTCAAAATGCAAAGAGTGAAAGATTTTGAATTTGAGCCTCCTTATTTATAACGAAAGGAGAGAGCTATATATCTTCCGTCATATAATCTATAAGCATTATTCAATTTATTGTGACTTCTTTAAAAAAAATGCAATTAATCAAACAGCACAGCACATAAAGGAGATGGGAATGAAAATTTTAATTGTGTTGACGTCACTTGGGTTTCGTCACCCAAAATCTGTTTAATTAATCTGCTTAAATTACAAGCTTCCTCTTACTAGATACTCCAATATCCATGTCCATTTATAACCCCAGCCAATGGTTCATAAAGAGCCAAAGTTGAGAGCTCTAAGAACAGAGTGAGAGAGAGAGATGGAGATGAAGCAAAGTGAAGAGGCAGGAAAATCACCGACAGAGACGTGCGTGTTAAAACAAGAAGAATGGAAGCGCGATACCGGCGAAGAGGAAGTTAGTGAAGGGGATGGTAATTGAGCGTTTGGTCCAGTCGGCTACACCAAGAAAGATCAAGAAGAGTAATAAGGAAATATTAATTCCTCGAAAATCCCTTATAGCTCAGAAATGAATGCAACATTGCTATTTCTCATGGGAGCTCTGCTGACCGACTGGGATTTAGTGAATGTATTCATTTTAAGTTTTTTAATTTTTTAAATTATTAATAAAATTTTATTTTACTGATAAAAAACAAAATTGCTATTACTCATGGAGCTCCATCCTAACAGAGTTGATGTAATTGTGTCTTTTCTTCAAGAATTTGTAACCAGAGAAAAAAAATTGTTCCATAATCTTTATTTGGAATATACTATATGTATTATAATTTTATTTTTCAAATGGTATTCCACCTTTATTTTTAAGAAAATGACAGTATACGACTATGTTAAAAATTACTTTAGAAATTATTTTACAATAACTTGTTAGGTTATTATCATAATTCGATCCCACAAGCCAGACCGGTATCAGGACCTGGCCGATATAAAGCCCCCGAGTCCCGTAATAAGCTTCATTATTCTCAAATCCATAACAAGGACTAAAATCAAAACCCAACATGCGAATAAAATAAAATAAAATAAAATATTATAAATTTATTTGGGCTAACCCAACCTAATAACTATCAGAAATCCATTATGTACAAATTATTTAATATCATTAATTTTTCATTAATTAATATAATATGTTCATAAATCAATGTCACAGCGGAGTTCTAGTAATTAAACAAATAGATAAACAAAAAAATAAATAAATAGACATAATAAAAAACTATTAAACAAAGAAGTATCATGACCTGTGAAGGAAAATACAGGTTAGACTCAAAAAATAAATTCACTCCTCCTGCAACTTGAGAAAAATATTTGAACAGAAATGAGTTTTTGACTCAAAAAGTTTAGATATTGATTATGAATGCAATTTCTATACCTATCTAAAACTAGTGCAATCCTACCATAAAATGCACATCCATTACATATAATAATAATTCATTTAATATTCGCTACTCACGCATCCAATGTGTCACATCAATATATAAATATAGGAACCAATCCCTTATACAGCTCTCTCAATCCAAATCCTATCAGCGAATTCAACTCAAACTAGACTTTCACTTAAATCCAAATGCGGGGACCGGCGAAATCAACTTAAACCGTGCCTCACCCCAACTTTTCATATCCGTAAGGACCGGGTTCCAGCGAGACTAGCTCAAGCTGTGACTACCCGTCCAATTCATATCCATATCCATTTATAAGTAACACACTCAGCTCTAAATTATCCTCAAGGCGGTTATCACAAATAAATACTAATAATTAAATATACAAAAACTAAAATGCCTCTAATATATTAACTATTTATGTCCATAATTAAAATTTTATAAAATGCATGAGTATGTCAGATATATAATTAATATTAAAATTACAAAAATAATCAATATTTAACTCACAGACTGATCGGCCCGATTGCAGCTGGTCCGGCTGGAGAGAAGAAAGATTAGTCAGCATAATCACCTATAAAGACACAATGACCTCTATCAATTTACTGATAAAATTAATCAATTAATTTAATTAAAGAAGCAGATATAATTGCAAAGGTCTTGTTGAAATTTCAGCAGAGACTTCCTTATAACTGGACTTAATGCCTCTCCAAGAAAACGCAACAACAATAGCACATAGAGCCTCAGTCCTACAACAATAATTATAATGCCTGTCTGAGACCTATAAAAAACCTAATATAGATCTAATATTTCAAACTCCAGCTCGGGTTCCTAACTCTTCTACATTCTAAATAATTATTTTCAGCACTTCAAAAATTATAAAAATATTTTTGGAGGTCCTCCACATTATTCTTGTATTAATTAAAGTTATTTTACTTAATTTTACTAAGTTAGGAATATTTTACAAATTTAACCAGCTAACTTAATCAAGGCACAAACTACACAACTTAAGTTAGGGATTACCTTTGCAAATTCTACTACCTAGAATATATCTGAAACGTCTAAAAATGCTATGATCGACTATAATATTGACTATATTTCAGGACGGACCGCTAGGCATTCGAATCAGGCCAAAAAATCGCTCCTAGGTGCTGGTGAGATATCATCGATCTGAGTGCATATCCGAGATGCCCATGAGCTGCTAGTGACAGATCTGTTAATGGTTCATCAAGACTTTGCTCCGATTACCCGATATCAGCCAATTTAGTTTAGGCCGTCCGATGAGCATCTTTTCTGTTCGATCTCCGATCAAGGTGTAATTAGTGTTCAAACGAAGCTTGAGGAGTGTATATCATGATCCCTAGGTTCGATCATCTAAAATGGCCACCGAGTGGTCGAGATCTAGCTAGAAAGTTACAAAAACCTGAAACTTCTCTTCTATTGATCTCACTTGTCTGACCACCAAACGCAGCAAAATTGGTCCCAAAAGAAAGCTCACGTAATAAGCTTTCCAACACCACAAAAAATCTCTTGATTGGACTTTAGATGAAGCCAAAATCATGCCTGGAAGTTCTCCCCCCTACGCATGTGTTGAAGGAGAAAAAACAACCATGTGCGCCATTGTTGGCACTACTCCGACTGGCAGATGGCTTGCCAACATCGCCTGGGTGGTGGTGCTCCTCGCCGACCATCATTGGTGGCTGGGGACTTGCCGGCCATAAGCAAAAGAGAGGGAAAAGTAAGGTAACGGGAGAAAGAGGAGAGAAGGAAGAAGAGGGAGAGAGAGAAAAGAAAACTGTTGTTTGTTGTTTTTTTTTTACTTTTAATTATGCTTTTGGTTCTCAAACTTTTCAAAGTTACTCAATTAAGCCTTTTCCATACTTCAATTTAGTCCATTTTGCTTTAATGTCTTTAAATTTAGTTTTAATTAAAACAACCATAATACTAATGATAATTACATTTAGATTAAATTTAAATAAAACATAATTAATAATAGTATTAATAGCATCAAAATATTTCCACCAAAACTTCTAACAAAAATATATTAAAATATAATTATACTTTAATAAATGAATGTCATACTTAAATAAATATCTAATATAATTTAAAAAAAAAAAGATGTTATAAAATTGTAAAGTAGTAAAATAATATTAAAACAACCTAATGAGTGTTGTTGGACGTGGGCCGGATAACCCATGGGTATGACAAAAATGAAATGACCTCTGCTTAGACCCTAATGGGTATTGGGAAAGCCTGAAAATGGAAAGAAATGAAGGAGGAAAATGGGGAGCAAAAATTGAAAGAGGTAACATAATTTTACGGTGTGTTTGGCATTATTATTATTAGAACTATAGTCGAGAAATCACTTTTTTAAATATATTATTTAAAAAATATTAAAAAATAATTTAAAATTAAATTTAATAAATTTTAGTTATAAGAATACTAAAATAATAAAAAAAAATTTAAATTATTTTTTTCTAATAGTATTTAAAATAGTACTTTTATTCAGTAAAATAGTTTTGGCCCTCCAAACATAATGCCAAACAGAAATTTATTCTCTTTATTTAGATTGAAAGGCAAAAGATGGAATAAGAGAAAAGTTTAAGGCTTCATTTTTTTTTTCAGAAAATAATTTATATATTAAAAATATATTTCCATGGAGATTACTTTTTAAGAAAATGTTTTTATAGAAGTATTTTTATTGCTTAGTTATAATGTTAAATTTATTATATATGTTTATATTATTGATTTATAAGTAATTTTATACTTTAATAAAATTGTTAAAGTTTAGAAAATCATTTTCTCTCTTAAAAAGAAAAAATTATTTTCTTTGAAAATGAATCCGTTTGTTTCACGAAAATTAACTTACATATAAAAATATTTTTCATCAAAATTATTTTATAAGAAAATATTTTCGATTATTTAGTTAAAACATTGAATGAATGATAAAATTAGGTTTTTTAATTTTATTTTCAATAAACAATAATATTTAACACTATTAAAAAAACTTTTTTTAATAACGACATAAAATCATAAGATACATATTTATTGTAAATTAAAATTAAGATCCTAATAACGTTATGTTTGGAAGGAGTGTAAGGATTTTGTAAGGCATTTTAAAGTAAGGCAAGGTGAAGTAATAAAAAGTAAATGAAGATTTTGTAATCTGATTTTATTTGAAAGTTATAGTAAATGTTGGTTTAGTAATTTATACTGTTTGGAAGTAAAGAATAGGAAGGTAAGGTAAAGTATAAAAATTATAAAATATTCTTATTATATAAAGATATATATTTTAATATTTAAATTATTCATAATTATTTTTTAAAAATATTTTTCTACATAAAATATAAATTAAATATATTAATTATAATAATTATTATTATTATTTTCTCAATATTGATTGTTTAAATTGTATAAAATTATTGTTTACAAAATTAGTCCTAAAAATAAATGGGTATTCCTTATTAAAATATATAAAAATTATAACTTAAAAAAAAATTTTATAAATTTTAATTGATAAAAAAATTGCTCTCAAACATTTTAATTATGTACACATTACCTTTAAAGCTCATAACTTACTTTCAAAAATCTCCTTTTACACATAGTGTCGAAATAAATATTTAGATATAACATGCGAATTTGACATGAAAATAAAGAATTTAAATTAAATTTATTTATTTTTATGTTAAAATGTGTTAAATAAATTAATTTGTGTTAACTTATATTAAATAAGTCATATCATATTAAATTATTTCATAATAATTTAATATTAATTGAGTCATGTAACTTATATAAAAAAATAGTTAAATTTATATTTTGATTTTTTTATAATAAATTATATCATATTCATTTCCATCATAATCACATTGTGTTTCCTGTTTGCAACGTGTCATCACAAGCATAACCCAATATCCTGAATTATTATCCTAGTAAAAGCATATTATCATAGTGTATTTTTTATATTTTTTTTCAAAATAAATTATTTTAAAATTTTCCCATTGATTGAAACTCCAAAGACCAAACGCCGTCCACAAGAGGAATTATTTAGCTACGGCCAGCGCGATCACACGGTTTTAAAAAAAAAAAAAACAAAAAAAAGAGAAAGACTATTTATTTCACACTCAATTGTGTCGCGTGGGGACCCAAAAAGACTATCCATTTTACACTCAATTACGTCATGTGGGGACCGCAAACGTCAAGTGGTGATTGCATTGTACGGACATATAGTACAAGAAGAGCAATTTTGACATGAAAGATTCTCTTTTTGAAGAAATGTACAGTTGGCATCCACGCACTAACGGGGCGTGAGTTCACGTTCTCTAATCCACTCACTCTACAGTCGGTACACACCCATTCAACTGGGCCCCAACCCATACAAAAAAAGGTCGCACATTTTACTTTTGGGCCTGCCCAATGCTCACCTCTAATGTGGGTCAGACTAGATACAGAGCGCCCTTAAAAAATAAATAAATAAATAAAATATGAATATTTTATTAAATTGGAGAAAATTACACGATAGTAAATAATATTTTAATTTAAAATTAAATGAATAAATTATTTTTATTTGAATAAATAATTTAAATCAATTCAAAAATTGAACATAATTTAAATTTATCTGATCAGATTAATTATTATAATAAAAAAGTCAAAATAAAATATATTTTAATTAAAAAAATCTAGAATTAAAAGTGGTGTGCAATTAAATTAGATAAATGAACTCCTCTAAGAAGAGATCTAATATCAAACACAGAAAATATTTAAATTTAGACTTGATTTCATTTTTTCTCTTTTTCCTTTTATCTTTTATTTGGACAATTATCTGTGAGTGTTTTTATTTACTCTTTTAACTTTATTATTTTAAAAATTGGTTTTCTATGACATTTAAAATTTATTATTAAAAAAAATTATAATATTATTTTAAAAATAATTTTAAAATTTATTTAATTGTTTTAAAATTTTATAATGAAAACATATCAAATTTAATATAAAATAATTTTTAATAAATTGTAACAAATTTATGTATTTATTTACATTTTAGTGAGAGTGTAAGCAAGTGGGCAGCGGATGAGAAGGAAACATCGTGGAGGTTTCTTTTGACTTTTGAGGATGCAGCTTTCGTGTCAACACACTACAGGTGACTAGTTTACGCGTTCGCCACATGTCACCAATTTATATCACAGTACACAGGAAGATAACGAAGTAGAGGATCAAATTTTGTTTTCCAGCTAAACCAGGCATGAAGCTGAAACCAAAGGCTGCTGCAAATCACAAAAAAGGATTAAAATTTTACTTCATGGAAATGCTCATGCCCAATACAAAGCCAACGGAGTCAGAATTTGGCGAAGTCAGCCGTAGAATGGAAGCTGTCAAGGCCATAACAGAGCCACGCTTCAACAAGAAAAACGCAAGCTTAATTCCCAAGAAGAGAAGCTCCGTTAAGAAGATGATTTTTCTTGTCTTATTCTCATCTGTTTCTTCTCTTCTCTGCAAACACACCCCTGCATCTCCATCTCCATCTCCAATAAAATCAAGAAATCCTGTTTCGGTTTCAGTACCTCTGCTGTTAGTCCCATTTAGAATTGTAGAATTAATTCCCACTCCGGGTATTGTCTTCTATTGTTTATTTTGACAGAATCTAACGACATGAGATTTAGTTGCTTTTCTCTTTCTGTTCATCTCCGCCGCTTCATTTTTTTCGTATATGAACAATAATCAAAAGAATTAGTATGAAAGTTGATAACCCATAATTGGGACTTTAATCGTTTCCAATATCTTGATGCCAATATTCTGGTTAAAAACAAGTTTCCGGCCGGAGATGAGATCGCCGTTGCAGCCACCAGGAAAGTTTGTGTTAGGCCTTGGGCCTTCTCTCTATAAGAAAGAAATTAAAACCAAAATATTAATGTGCTAAAATGTATAATTAACGGATTTAATAATTTTGACATTGACCTTTATTTATTACTTTTTTTACAATCAACTTTGATTTATTCACTATCATATGAAAACAGCTCAAGGAATATCTTGTATTTCATTTTTACTTGCAAATGGGTATAAAAGTAATGTTTGCATTAAAATAATTAATTTTATTTATTAATTATTTTTATTATTTTTACACCAAACAAGTAAAAAGAGAGTATTTTTGTTTTTTGCAATGCCTTCTCCCATAATGAGAGGAGAGAGAGTGGATACTGAGACAGAGTGCTCCAGCCTCCGTGCAAGTGGGGTTGTAGATAGTGAGGAAACTAAGTAATTTCCAATTTTCTACACGTCACAACACTTGGCCTTGACCATTGTCCATGACCTGCCGATTTTGAAACTCACCGCTCTTCATCTAGCTACTAACTCTGACGTGTATCATATACCTAACTGAGGGTTGGTAAGAAAAGAAAATTTTCTTTTAAGCTTGTTTATTTCGGCGAATAATAATTTATATATAAAATATATTTTTATTATTTAATTATCATATTAAATTAATAATATATATATGTATAAGTGTTTTTAAAGTTTAATAAAAATTGTTAAAGTCATAAAAATAACTTCATCTTTTTTAAAGATAAAGTTATTTTTATTAGTTTTCTTTTTAATAAAAAAAATATTTTTTATTGACTCTTTAAATATTAAAAAATATGAAAAATATTTTTTATAAAATAAACAGGTCTTAACATCTAATTTATTTATTATTATTTAATTTATTAAATATTCTTTAAATATGAAAACACATGAATTGTATTAATTAATTAATTTTTATATTTTAAAAAATATATTAATTAATTTATATAATTTAATTTTATATTGTAGTGATCTATTATAGGGACCCGCAATGCCAGCGTAGTGATCTATTGTACGGACTTACAAAAAGAGTAATTTTGACATGAATGATTCTTAATGATGGAACATTCTCTTTTTGAAGAAAAGTTGGCATCCACAGCGCACAAGCGGGGCGTGAGTTCCCCGCGCCCTAATCCACTCACTCTACACTCAGTATGCACCCATTCAGCTGGGCCACAACCCAGAAAAAAAAAAAAAAGCAGCAAAAAGGTTACGCATTTTATTATTGGGCCTGCCCAATGCTCACCTCTAATGTGGGTCAGACTAGATATTGAGTATTTTTTGAAAAAAAAAAAAAAGGAAATTTTATTAAATTAGAGAAAATTACAGGATGATACTAGTTAATGGTTATTATAAATAATATTTCAATTTAAAAAATAAATAAATAATATAAATTTTTTCTATTTATTTTATATATAAGTCTATTTGATATTGAGATTAAAATCTATTTTTTGAAAAATTAATTTTAAAAATTATTTTATTATTTTAAAAAAATTAAAATGAAAATATATTAATTGGTATAATTAAAATAATATTTTATAACAATAACAGCTTAAATAATAATATAAAATAAAAAGTGTATACGGTTCTTAGACTTTTGAACCGAATGAAAGAGTCTTATCTCCTTCGGCATGTTTCCTTTACACTTTTTTCATAATTAATGCAACATGAAATTTCGTAGTAAAAATTTGTATATATACATTCAATAAAATAAATAAATAAATTATAATTTTAAATAAATTTTATTTTGATTTTAATATTTATAAATTTATTGAGTAGGGTTGAAAATGCATCAAACAGAGCTTAGATGGTGGCCAGTTGAGCGTGAAGCGAGATTAGACAGAATTTGATAATAATCCTTCTGCCCCTAATTACAGAGAATCCTTTTATTTTGTTTTATAAATTATTTTTGGATATAAAAATGAAATCATTAATTTTAAATTAAAATTAAAATTTATCAAATTAATTAATTCTTAATTTTATAATAATTAAATTTAAATAATTCCAAATTAAGTTGGAATTTAAGCACGTTAATTTAAATCAGATTGGAGGATGGGATGAAAAATTGACAACTAAAATCTAAAAATAAATTAATGAGCCAAAACTGAGCAGAAGCCGGCGAGCGGTTTAAGCAAGTAGGCAGAGTGAGGCGAAGAAACATCCTGGAGGTTTCTTTTGACTTTTGGCCAGGCGGATTTCTACGTGTCACCATACTACAGGTGAGTTTACTTCTTCACCACAAGTAATCAAATTATTTATTTTCCGTTAACGGAGTGAAATGAACAAAGCAGAGCAACCGAATTTATATGACACAAGTGAGCCCCCTCCATGGAAGTACTCGTACCTATGACAAAGCCGACGGAGGCAGAGAAAATGGCGAAGGTCAGCAATAGATTGGAAGCTGCTGTCACGGCCATAACAGAGCCACGCTTCAACAAGAAAAGCGCAAGTTTAATTCCAAAGAAGAGAAGCTCTGTTAAGAAGATGATTTTTCTTCTCTTATTCTCATCTGTTTCCTCTCTTCTCTGCAAACACAGGCCTGCATCTCCATCTCCAACAAAAATCAAGAAATCCTGTTTCGGTTTCAGTGCCTCTGCTGTTAGTCCCACTTAGAACCGTAGGATAAATTCCTATTCTGGGTTTTATCTTTTATTGTTTATTTTGACAGATTCTATTGGTATGAGATTTAGTTGCTTTTCTATTTCTGTTAATCTCAGCTACTTCATTTCTTTCATATATGAAAAAAAATCAAAAGGATTAGTATGAAAGTTGATAACCCAGAAATAAATAAAACCCAAAATTGGGACTTTATTAATCGTTTCCAATATCTTGATGCCAAGATTCTGATTAAAAATAAGTTTCTTGCCGACGATGAGATCGCCGTTGCAACAACAACCAGAAAAGTTTGTATTAGGCCTTAGGCCTTCTCTCTGCAAGAACGAAAAGTAAACCCAAAAGATTCATATGCTGAAATATATTATTAAAGGATTTTTTACAATCAGCTTTGATTTATTCACTTTCATATAAAAAAAATCCAAGGAATATCTAATATTTCATTTTTGCTTGCAAATGAGCTCGCAAGGCGTGAAAGTAAAAATAAAGGGAGTAATTTTTTTTAATGCCTTCTCCCATAATGAGAGGAGAGAGCGTGGACATATTGAGACACAGTGCTCCAGCCTCCATGCAAGTGGCCTTGATTAACTATTATGAATATTATTATGTCCGACTTAGGAACCAACACGAGAGGACAAATGATATTCTTGTCCATCCTACTAAAAGGGAAACTCAATATTAAATATTCATGTGACATAAAGTACTGTTAGGATAACAAGGATATCTTTATCCTTTGTTTAAGTAAATTCAATAATTAATTTTGTATATAGACTTTTGTTTGTTTTCTACATTCTTATTTTGTATGTAACACGTCGATAAACTTTCATTGTACACATATTTAATTGATAGAGTTAGTAAACAATTGTTTCAATTCTAGACCTTGACAAGTACCATAAGCCTATCCTAATAAGCTTTGATAGACTTTCTTCTTAGTCTTAGAAAACTGACTTAACCATTAAAGGATCTCTGGTAAGAAACCCATCGTGTAAACTATTGTTAATTCACTTTCTTTTTCCCTAATTATCCTATCTTTCAAAGTATGGTTAAATAGTTAAGAAGTTGGATTTGTCTTTTGAATAATATGTGAAAAAGTTATTTAGTTGTAGGCATAGAGTTATAGAATTAATATTTGATTGAATTTTATATTCGCCCATTAAAATATCCTGTTAGATTTTGACATGCCTTAGAACAAACATATTTGGGCCGGCCCAATTCTACTGGGTCCTCAAAACTCGTCCAATTAGATTTAAGGCTTCGAGTGGTACTCACGCACGCACGTGCCTTATTCTCTCACTTTGATGGGATCCACGTCAGAACTAATCATTTTTCCTTAAAAGGCGACAAAGTGATTTTATACGAGCGACGAAGGCTAATAGCCACAGATTTTTCTAGACAAACTGATCGTTGTACTCGCTCTATCCCGCATCTTTTTGTTGGCTTTCACACTCGTTAAGCTATGCTGGATCGTGTTTTTCACGCTCTCATCCACGTGGCAATAATATGTTATGCTTGGTAGTGTTTCTCACGCGCTCTTCCACGTGGCAAGTCGTTTCTTCTTCTTCTTCTTTTTGCCGTCATGAATAGTTGAATTATTTTAAGGCCCTTCTGCTTGTAAAAACTAATTTGATTTCCTTTTTCTTTCTTTTATTTTGTTAATAATTTCATTCTAATTTTACAGTTTTGGCATTGTATGAAGAATATAATGCAAGTTACTGTACTAAGAAAATCTTGAGTAAAACTAAGAGAAAGTTGTGATAATCTTAATGTTTATTTGATTGGGCGATTATAAGTTAATTTTTAATTTACTTTTTAAAATTATAATTGCATAGTTAAAAATTATAATCTTAATTAGTAGCTTTTAAACTCTTTCAATCATTAATCATTGTCTGTCAATATTTTACTATTAATTAGTTATCGTTAACTAATTATAACCATTGGATCAAACACATTCTTTAAAAAATGTACAAAATTTTTTAATAGATCTAATACATTTGAAGCTGTGAGGACACATTTACTTGTTTTACATTAACGAATTAATTTTCATAAGGGAAATTGTTGAGGGATAAACTTGATTCATATTTAATGTGAATTAATGGGGATAATAAGATCATTTCATGTATGGAAATTAAGTCATTTTATTATAATACACTCTAAATTATTTTTATAGAAAAATATAGAGATTGAAATTTTGAATTTTAAATTATGTTTGTTGTATTTATCGTAATTACAAATTTTAATACAAGTTATAAGTCTCATTTACTTTTTCTCTCTCTCTTTTTTTAGTAAGACAATGATTTTCCTTTTTTTTAATTAAGATTATATATTTAGAAAAAAAATATTTATATAAATTAAAAATGATTTAAAAATCAAAATAAATAATATATTTTTATTTAGATGTGTCAATTAATATTAGAAAATAATACGTCATTTTACTTTATTATATTTGAACAATTGATCGACATAAATTTAAATTGATTAAATTAACTTGATTAGTGTATACATGGTAAAATTAGTTAATTAATATTATAATTTTAAATAAATTAATTGACTCAATTAAAAAAATTTAATTCTCATAAATATATTATATATTTTTAAAAGCTCAATTCTCTAAAAAATATAATTAATATGAAATTTCACATAGTTAAGTGATTCAATTAACTAAAATATATATTCAATTGAATTATTTTAATGATAATTGTCGTAATTGACACAAAATATATTCGATCATTGTGATATTATATGTAATCAATTGATTCAATTTACTCAATTAAATGCTCAATTGACTATAATTTATTATCAATATGACATTGTACATAATCAATTGATTCAATTATCAATTAAAGACTTAATTGACTAAAATATATTAACAATATGACATATTGTATGCTCAAATTGATTCAATTGAATAAATTAAATAATAACTTTCACAATCGACTCGAGTATATTTGATAAATGTGACATTGCATATAATCAATTGATTCAATTGACTTAATTAAAAATTCAATTAACTAAAATATATGATCAGTGTAATATGTCAATTAAATCAATTAAATTATAATTTTTACAATTGACTCAAATATATATATACACAATGTGACATTGCAAATAATTAATTTGATTCAATTGACTCAATTAAAAATTCAATTCAATTGACTCAATATATATGATTATGTTAAATATTCAATTTGATTCAATTGACTCAAAGATATATTCAATTGAATTAATTAAATAATAATTTTTATAATTGACTCAAATATATATGAATAATATGATATGTCGCATATTCAATTGATTTAATTGAATAAAATATATATTTAATTGATTTTGTATATATTCACCCTATCCACTCAAACCAAACAAGCATATAAATTCATTTGTCACAGTCTAATTCTATTTCGTATCATAAATCAAATTTAAATTAATTTTAAATTGAATAATAAATAATTTATTTATTTTAAATTAATATAATTTTTTGTTTAAAAAATAAATAATTAAATTTAATTAAGTCCATAAATAAAAATTAAAAGTGAGATGACTTATTTGATTTAATTACAATTAATCCTAAATTAAGCATCTATTTCTTTTTAATTTAACTAGCCAGATTAAATGATAGAAAAAATATTATACTATATCTTACACGTTTTATATAATGCACATGATTCAACTGGTGTTAAGTTGAAAAGATTAAAAAAGTCTCCAATCGATAAATATTGAATAAGGAAAAATTATTTCCTCACAAATATTGGATAAGGAAAAAATACACGTAGATTATACTCTTTAAAGTTTCAATAAAGTAAAATTAAAATCACTTTTCAAAATTAAAATTTATTAATATATATATATGTCATTAAAATTCAAAAAATTATATATATGTTTTTTACCATGTGTATAAAGAAGACAAGTGTAGATAAGAAGTTTTTTTTCTTTTTCTTGAAAATTAAAACATAATTTATCATTGTTTGTTTAAAAATGAATGTAATTAGAAGAAAAATGTTGAAGGAGGGAAAAGTAGAGAATGAAGGGAAATTTTACCTCAAAAATATAAAGGGTAAATAAAATATTTTATATCGCTGAAATCTTTTGATCCACGTTAAATGCGGATCTACTTGATCCCTCAGTTATGATCCTTTCAATAAATAGATTTTTTTAATCCTTGTATTTGCCACTTTTGTAAAATTGGGGATTCAATTTTAGAAAATTATTATTTAATTTCTATATTTTAATAAAATTAACTATTTTATCCTTATATTTTACAAAATACATTATTTAGTTTATTTTTTTTATTTCCGTTAAACTATTAGTCTCTTCATCAATATTTTTGTTAATTAATATCAGTTAAATTACTATTTAATCATTTTTTTTAGTGAAACTAATTAGTTAGTCCATATACTTAAAAAAAATATTAGTTAGTCCCTATATTTAAAAAAATATATATTAGCTAGTCTATGTAATTTAGTTATGTTAGTTATTTAGTCTCATAATTATTTTTTAAACCTAAACTATCTTAATTCTCTCCCATTTATTTCTAATATACTATCCCTTATTTCTCTCTTTTAGTTTTTCTTTCCCTCAGCCCACACCTTTTTCCCCCTCATTCTCTCTTTGTTTTATATCTATTGGTAAGAAATGATACAAGTTGTCTATGTAAAAATGTTAATCAGTACTCCTAGATCTCTAAATAACTAAGAAAAATTATTTTCTAGTGGAAAAACATAAAAATGACATTCAGTAAATTGAATGAAAATACTTGAATAATTTAAAAAATATATATTTAGATTTAGTTCCCACATAACAATTTCCATTTTTATCCAACAATATATTTTTCAAAATATTATGTTTTTTAAAATATAAGGATTAACTAATTAATTTTACTAAAATAGATATATTAGTTATATTAATTATTTAGTCTCATAATTAGTTTTTAAACATAAACTATCTTAATTCTCTTTCCCTTATTTCTGTTTTACTATCCCTTATTTCTCTCTTATGTTTTTTTCCCCTCTGTCCACACCCTTTTCCTCCTAATTCTCTCTTTGTTTTATATCTACTGGCAAGAAATGATACAAGTTATATGTGTAAAGATATTAATTAGTACTTCTAGATCTCTAAGTAAATAAAAAAATTATTTTTCAATAGAAAAACACAAAAATGACATTCAATAAATTGAGTGAAAATACTTGAATAATTTAAAAAATGTAAATTTAGATTTAGTCTCTACATACCAATTTCCTTTTTTATCTAAGAATATATATTTTTAAAATATTGTGTTTTTTAAAATAAAAATAAAACTAATTAGTTTCACTAAAAAAGAGAGACTAAATAGTAATATTTTATAAAATATATGTATCATCTAATTAGTTTTATTAGACTAAATAATAGTTTACCAACATTAACTAATAGAAAATTTGATAGAGAGACTAAAGAATTTAACGAAAGTAAAATACAAGAATTAAGTAGAGCATTTTTAAAATATGGAAACCAAATAGTTAGTTTCGCTAAAATATAAGGACTAAATAATAATTTTCCTTTAGTGTTTGAATATAAAACATTTAAATAATATTTCATTGTGGAATTATTATTTTTTGATATGCATAAAACTCTTACTAATATTTATCTATCAAACTCAACACATGAAACTTCTTACACCTCAGTTTGGAATGATTCCTGTGATATAATTCAATTCAATTCTATAAAATAAAATTCAAATAAATTTGTAAGAAAATTAATATTTAGAATATTTTTCAAAATAATAAAATTCAAATGAATTTTATTGTTTGAAACAAATGATAAGTGAAATGAAGGTATTTATTTTAATATTTACACAGAAGTAAATATAACTTAATTAGGTATGCTTTAGACATTTTATAGTAAACTTCATTAAATGAATTGAGTTCTTGCAAATTTTTGCCATTTTTGTCTTGAATTCATTTCTTTTAAAATAATTTTTTAATTAAAAATTAAATTATAACAATTTTAAACTTTTCAAATACGGAATTAATAAAAAAGAACTTAATTGAATCAAACTTTTTTTTTTATTTTTAGATTTTCTAAATACACCTTTAATTTTAAAAAATAATGAAAATATTTCATCTAATAATTAGAATGGGAATAGAATTTAGTACTCTCTAATATCTAAGATATTTAATATTATGAATGACTATATATGTAAATCAATTTCTTTCTTAAAATTAAAATTAAATTTTACCTCTTAACTTTTTCGTCTCCAAATTAAAAGCTAACCAATAAAATGTACTAATTATTTTAAATAATGTTTAAATAAAAATTGAAATGAATCGGTTTGAAGAATAGCTTGGGCTCCGCTAATGATCCGATAAGTTTCGTCCGATACTCAGCCCAAATCAATTATATATGTCAATTATTGGGCCTTAATTTCAGCCCAAAGAATCTGAGCGTTAGGTTTTAACGACTGATAAGCATATTTAGGTTGCGCTTGAAATTAAGATTAAATATTAAAATATATATTTTAAAAGATGTGATTAAAAAATAATTCTAAAAGTTATTTAATTAGTTTAAAGTTATAATGATTAATTTTTTTATTTAATTTTAAAACATTCTAATTAATATATTTAAAAATATTTTTTTTTCAAATATAATTCTAAACATACCATTTCTGTTGGAAATGTTAATTTGATAAAAATTGATGAAAAATAAATAATTCTATTCAAGAGTGAGAGGAAACCACTGTCCAGCTAGGCATCTCACCTGGCTATGGAAAATAATTTTCTATTTTAGTAATTTTATGTTTAATTGAGAAGAAAATAAGGAGAAGAAGAAAATAAGGAGAAGAAGAAAATTTGAAAGAAAAATAAATTTTAAAGCCAATTTCGTTTTCCTCTCAATTTTCTCTCTAAATTAAAAAGAAAGTTAGAAAAATATTGAAAATTATATATATATCACTATATTTTATAATTTTTTTATTTAAAATTTAGAGGTAAAATTATAATTCTATCATTTTAAAAATGTTTTCTCTTAACATCACAAAATTATTATTATTATTATTATTATTATTATTATTATTATTATTATTGTTGTTATTTTTTTCCTTTCTCCAATTTAAATATCTCACTTATCTCGAACATCTTGACCTCCTTTCATCAAATAGGAATTGGGTGTCGCCAAAATAAATGTAGCGCTTGTTTGGCTTTGTTTTTGAAAGGTCAAAATAAATAAAAATATTATTTTAAATATAGTTAAAAAAAATTATTTTATTATTTTAATATTTTTATAATTAAAATTTATTAAATTTTATTTTAAATAATTTTTTAATTTTCTATAATTAATATATTTTAAAAATATTTTTTAAATAATAATTCTAACAACAATACTAAACGGGACTTTGTATATTAGAAAATTGATGAGAAATTTCTTATGGTAGCACTAACGCATGAAATTTATAAACCTATATAACGTGCAACAAAGCATACAAAATTTTTTTTAACTAATATATAAAATTTTTTTCAAGACTTAGATTTTTTTTTTAAATAAAAAGAATCTCAATTAACTTCTCATTTATAAAAAATATATCCGTCATTAAAAAACATATTTTAATAATTAAATATATAATAAATTAATTTAAATACATATATAAAAGAATAATTTAAAAATAATCATTTTGAATCATTAGCATTAGAATCGAGATTTCAAGTTTGAGTAGTAGAAATTATTTGTTAAAAAATAACTTAATTTTGGTTAATACTTTATACATCCGCGTCAGGGAAAGGCAAGGAAAGTCTTCCTTTCTGGCCCACATTTCAAAGGTGGTTTCATTCCTCGAAGTTTGCATTGTAAAGAATTAAAAGGTGAAAAGCAAATGGCTAATGCTGTTTTCTAACCATAATCAGCTTTTAGTTTTAATTGCATATATAATACTTCTTTTCTTTCTTCCCTACATCACTAATGGCATGTATAAAGATCAGGCGAGAGAAGAAGGTGGCTGCAGGGGTGAGCCCTATCATGGGCAGTACTCAGCAGGCAGAGAAAGGTATGGAGGTAATCGTGAGCCCCAGAAAGGAAAAGATCAGGGCCAAGATGCAGAAGGTCAGAGCTAAGATACAGACAATCTTTGAAAAGAAGAGTACTGCTACTGTAATTCCCAAGAAGAGAAAGTCAGTTAAGAGAATGATATTTGAGTCCTTGTTTCCTTCTGTTGCTTCCCTTTGCCGCAAAAACATGGCTGCATCATCAAAACCACTAAATACCCAGCAGGCTGTTACTTCCCTGTAAACCTAATAGCTTACTTCGAAGGATCTTATGGAAAGCTTTAGCTCTGTATCTTTACTTCAATTCTCTTGTTGAGCAATGTAATAGAACCCAATGATTTATGATTTTGTTCACTGTTTCTCTCTCTCTCTCTCTCTTTTCTTTTTGCTCATTCACCAACTTAAGATTAATTCTATATTGATCTAGGCCGTCTCACGGGGTGCTTTATTTAAACAGATGAATTAAAAGCTATGGAAATCGTGTTTGAACAACCACAAACTGATGCAGTGTAGTTTGAACATCCACAAATTGATGTGTATCTATGTGATTGGAGTTCTATGGCTTCTCTTCTTTCTTGGAATGTCAGGGGGTTGGGGCCTGCTAGCAAGAAAAGGCATGCTCAGAAATTAATCACTGCCGAGAATTTTGGGTTTTGTTGTTTCTTGAACTAAAATGGATACTTGTCTCTTTCATCATATTCCGAATTATTTGGGGAAACGCCTGAAAGTGGGTGGGTGGCATAAGAACCAGTGGGTAATTCGGGTGGTATACAGTCTTACACACTGGGATAAATCAAAATTTTCATCTGGTTGGTTGCAAATCTGTTTACAAGTGAGAAGGAAGCTGCAAATCTGTTTCAAGCCTAACAATTTCCAATCAGAACTCTCAGGTTAGTTGCTATTATCTGGTTGGAGTGCCTTTTGGAGTCCTCTATAGTATATGTGGTACTGGCTTGAAAGTAAAGGTTGGAGAAGGGGATATTATCAAAGAGTTGTTTTTATGCCCTTTTCCTTCTCCAAGGAGTACCCATCCAAAACAATGTATATATAAATAAATGGCAATTATATCTAAATTGGAGAGAAATATAATATTTTATTAATGTTTATTTTGTTAATTGCTAATGAGGCATGTATGCAACACAAAGAAAATATATATACCTTGTATAGGCTAAGTGTGAATGGGATATACAAACATAGGTCCCATAAGGCCATAATCATTACGCGAGAAAGAAAATTTCAACATTGCCTAAAAAAAAGAAAGATACTGTTTCTGCAAAGCCAGAAGGCAACCGTTTCATGAATACCCTTCACCATTGATCTCTCGATTGTGCGTGTGGATTAATTAAAGAAGATTCCCTCTGCCTGAACAAAGAACATCAAATTCTTGGGTATGAAAGCTAGCTAGAAAATTCTACTCCAGTGTTCTTCAACATCTTTTACTGCTGTCAAGCATATCAAGAAAGAAAGAAACAAAAATTGATAATTAAAGGTAAGTGAGGTAGGGACAATAGTCTCATCTCTATCTTTGTTTCCTTCCAAACTTCCATAATCTCATCATCCTCTCCTGCCTTTGCCTTTATATATATATATACATACAAGGAGAATTGGTTAGGGCTCCTGTTCACTTTCAATTTGAAATTTCTGTTAAAATTATTTGCAAGGGATGATAAGAGAATTAAAGAATAGTGACTGAAATTTAGAATTCAAATCAGTGTCAAAATGAAATAGAAAAAAATTTAAAAATGATTTGCCAACATTTCCACTCCTATATCTAAATTAGGTCCATATATGGAGTTTGTTAAATAGGATGAAATCCCTTATATATATATATATATATATAGGGTAATACCTTTTTATTGATATTCAATTTTTCTCTTTTGGGTTAGTTTAGGACTTCTACAAAGTTAAAAAGAAAAAATAAATTCAAGGATGACATGTGCTAATTAAGGTGACAGACCTGGTATATGCCATTGAAGGTTAAAGTACTTTCCAAACTGAATTTGATAAATAATATCATTATGTTGGAGTTTCAATACGTTGCATTTAATTAACTTTTATTTAATTAATAATAAAATTGAGTATGACTATAAAGAGTCTAAACTCATATAAAGAAGAGATTAATAATAATTAAATTAAATATTTATATTTAAATTTATGTATTTATCATATATATTTTAATTAATTTTATATAAATCTAAATATAAATATACGATGTAACAGCATTAAACTTATTTTTATATAAATTTAAGTTTATATTAAATGCACTCAATAAAATTTTTAACATCACATACATAAAAAAGGAAGGTTTAAGAGAATTTAATTGATATTGCTCATAAATTATAGATTTCACCCCAATATTTTGACCTCAGCCAAGTGTGATAAATCAGGAAGAAATGAATATCACTGTATATTTTGGGTTTAATTATAGGAAATTATTTAAAATTTCCAGGAATGGAGCAAGTCTTAACCTCATGTGAACACATCCTTAATATTCGTTGATTGTTGATATGATTTTGATTTTATTCCTAATGATTAATGAACAAGAAAAAAAAAAGGTAGAAAAAGATGGTAGATTTTGCATCTTATTTTTTGAAACATAGAATTGTGCGTGAATGATTCATCATTGAGGGCTTTAGAAGACAAATAATGGGCTCATGACTTATTGCAATTTCTTTAACAAAATTAAAAGAGACTTGGTCCACACGTGTTGGCAGCCATCGTACATATGGATCACAACTTGAATTTCCTGCGGAGCAACTGCGCCATTAATGCTATGCTACACATGCTTTTCTTCAATCAAGAGAATGCAGTTTCAGGGTCCCTCATTGTCCCAAAAGCGTCCCTGATTTTCTCCTTTGATTTCCTACTCGTTGTTACTCTCGAAATCACCGAGCTCAATAGTTTTTCGAAAGCTTCTCTTAACCTTCAAGGTAGGGGAAGGTGATGGTCTTCCCAATCCAATTGAGATTCACTCTTCCTCAACTAGTTGGAAGTAAATAGTGGTTTTGTTTCTGATTTGGTAGGTTTGGGCGAAAGGAAGAGACTTTCTGGATTGACTTGCATTGTGGCCATGTTATTTGGTTCTCTGTGCTCTGCTTGCCATCATTTTGGCTGTGGTGTTTAATTTGGGCATTTGGTCTGCTATACGTGATTGAGGACGTCTCTTGCACTTGACTGTTCGCAATTCCCGGATATGCTTCTTCATTACGGTTGGGAAAGTTCTCGAGAGTTGATGATGGTCAATGAGACTCTATGGCAACATCCTTGACCATGGTAGAGCTCTATTTATGGAGATATCTGTGTTCAACACGTTGTTGAGTAGGTTGCGAGGCTGTTATGGACATTTGCTCTCTGTGTGACTGGTTGTGTCTAGCTTTGATCGTAGTGCAACTTTCGCAGTGAAGGTGAGCTTGAAGCAGTCAGTAGTGTGCTTCCTCCATTTTGGTATTTGTCTTTGTAACTAGGGTTCTAGGTTAGGGATGGAAAAATTGTGAGTTTGAGTTGATTTCTCTTGAGTTTATTTCTTATCGCATAACGTAAATTAAATTCTTTTTATTTTATTAGACTCTTTTATATTTCTTGCCTTTTTAAGCTTTTTAAGCACAAAAATGCATGTTAAAATAAATAAATAAAGAGTATGCAGTGTCGGATATATGCTCGATATGCACAATTATGACATATATTTATATATACATGGTGTGTTGTGTATATTGATTTTTTGAAAATATATAAGAAAATTACTTATATTTGTACAGTATCCGGATCCCTGCAACCTACATAGGCCCATCATATCACACGCACAAGCTTAAAGTTCTTTATTATTGGCATTCTTTTTGGGCCTAAGAGCCTCTAAACTCTTTTGTTTTTCTAACAAAAGGCTCTAAACTTTTGTGAATATTATATTAACAGAGAATTATTGATTGCTCTGAGTATGTAACAAACTTTTACTCACTAGCTTGGGCTTGAGAGTTGTTTGTGGCTTTGGGTTTAGCTAGCTTATTTTTAGGTTTGGGCTCCTGTTTATGTGTCTCTTGGATCTAACTGGATCCTTTTAGTTGTATTTGAATCGATAAGACTTCAGAACAAGTCCTTGCGCTATGCATTTTTCAGATAAAAAGGTAAATCCCCCTGAAAGGAAAAAGAAAAGAAAAGAAAGGAAAATTGTACTGGAAGGCATAGAAATTGCAGCAACTGCAACAGGCGGAAGTTGAAGAACATGGAAACAATAACTTGTTTAGCCATGCAAAACACATCGACTTATTAGGTCAGTGAATAAATTCAGATATATTATTGATAGATTTTCTCCTTATATGAAATTGATTTCATTATTAGTTTTCTTTTCATCATTGCTTTTATATAAAATGTCAATTCATTTCAAAATTATCATAATTATTACAAAAAATTTTACTAAAAAATTTGAAGCATTAAAATAATTTTTACACAATATTTTAAAATTTTTATTTTATTGATTAAATAATAATTTTTTTAATAAAAAAAATTAAAACATCAACTATTAATTGATACCTAGAGTCATAATCATAATTGTATATTTATTGTATCCCATAAAACACACAGCAATTATTAACCTAATTAATTAATTTCTTCCCTCTTCTTTCTCAAAAGCTGAGACCAGAAAAGTCTTCGAAATCCTTGTTAGATTAGCAACATTTATTTTTTTAGTGCCCTAGAGTCAATAGAGATATCAAAGATCGTAACCCAAATCAGAACTCCTTGGTCTTCACCTCAGTTACCCACTGAATCGGCTGGTCCTCCACGAATGCTGTCACCTCCATTTCGTAAGACACTTTACGTTCAATTGCATGAAATCTGTGCTCTTTCCTTTTCTTCTGCTTCAACCAGACAAAGCCAGTGGTGCGGTTATAGCCAATCTCAAGGATGTCATCTAGGGTAGAAGTCCACTGGGGAGATGGATCTCCTGGAGAATGTCAAGGAACTTTTGCTTGCAGAGGGAGTTGCCATGATAGATCTCCGCTACTTGGTGGTTTGCTACTCGTTGAGATTGTATATCAAATTAATAAAATATTCACATTCATATTATATATTGATTGGATACGTTGAGAATACTCAGGACACACTTGACTTCTTTTTCTATATTTTATAGGGATTCATCAATTAGAGGATATTGGAAAGTGAATGCATCTCGTATAAAAACGAGCTTAATAATTATTAGATTAAATATTTATAGTGAGATGTATGTAAAATTATTTAAAGTGTATGAAAAGAGTATATAAATCTAACTATAAATATTTAATTTAATGATTTAAAAAATAGCCACACTTTTAAAAAATTTCCAAAACTTATACAATTAATTAATATATTAATAATGTGAATGATAATGTGGTGATAATTATAATGCTATGTGCTTTTTAAAGTTTTCACAAGAATTAAGAAAATGATTATATAGTATCATTTAAAAAAAAATTAATAATTGATCAAAATATCCTGAAAATGTAGAAAAGGGATAAAAAGAAATAATTATATTAAAAATAAAAATAATTCAGAATAAAATTAGAAAATATAATTAATATTTTCTTAATTTTTCTAAAATTACAAATAAAATGAAATATATATATTTTTAAAACATCATCACTTTTATAAACATTCAATACGAAAACTGTTGGTGGAAATTGATTCTTATCATTAAAAAAAAATTAAATAATATGTAAAAAAGTATTAATGGTTAATTAATTTGACAAAATCAATCACTCTCCTGTTTAATTAATAAATATATCCACGCCATTCTTTATATCAATATCGAACAAATGATAATGTGGTGATAATATTAACAGTTCATTGTGTAAAATATGTAGTTGAAATTTTATCAAACATTCAATATGAAGTAATTTGGTAATTTTAATTAAAACAAAGGGTAAAGATAAAAATGTAAAATTAAAAGCCGGTTTCCTCGAGTTTATCCATACATGATTTTGGTCTTAGATAAGCAGTTGAAGATGAAAACAAACAAGAAGAAAAAAAAACTTCAAGGTAAACTTATGTGATTGATCTCCATGATGTACAGTTATACACACCAGACGAAAAATCCCAATTGAAGATATAATACAAATCACAAGATTAATTTGTTTTTCTGTGTCAGAGTACCAGCAAAAGCAAAATTACAAAGGGTAGAGTTAAAGCCGGCTGGAACAGGAATGAAGCGATGAGGTTGCATGAATATATTGATAATTCTTAATATCAAATTAATAGTAAATAAATAAATATATTTGATGGTTTTTTTTTAATAAATAACACACATGATTACTTAATTTAATGAATGTTTTAATTTTTTTCATAAAACTCACTGAATTTCAATTTACTCTTTGTTTGGATTGAGAGGTTATGGTGGTAAGAGAAAGTAAAAGATGGTTTTAAGGAAATTTAGGTTGTTTGGAAAGGAGGGTTGGGAAGGATTAAGGAAATTGAGGGTTTTTGGGACATTATTTGGGGGGTTGAAAACCCCCCAAAACCCTCCAATTTCCAACCCACCAATTATTGGGGAGGGTTAAAAAAAATTTTATTTGTTAATTTTTTATATTGTCCATATCAATTTTAGAAAAAGTCAAAATTATCCCTTCTTACTATAAAATAATAAGTTTCATAAAAAGGATAATTTTATAATTTTCATATTTAATCTTACTATCTAATACCATCCAACCAAACAAAATAAGATTATAAAATTTTCATTTACTTTATCTTTCTCCTTAACATAAATAAAATTATTATTGTACCTTATTATACAATGCATTCCTTTACTTAATTTTTCTTACATTTCTTTTATTAAATCTCCCTTCACCCCATCTAAACGAACCCTTAATTTCATAAAAGTCATTGTAAAAGTCTCAAGATAACTTTGTACCTATCAATAATAAAGAGAAATTATTATGTGTATCCGGTGCACATATACTATCTCTAATAATTATATGAGATTCACTCTAATTATTATAAAAAGAACTCACTTTTCTATGAAAGAGGAAATACTATTTTTTAATATTTCAGTATATTTAATAATTACCCGTTAATAAAATCACATTGTTTTATTATCTTTTAAAGAAAAAAAAAATAAAATACATACACATCTATGCTGTTAAATCTCTCTCATTTCTTCGTTACATCTCCATCAATAATTATTAATTAAGTAATTTATTTATAAAATAATTAATAAATCAATAAATTAATTTAAAAATTTTTAATTTTTGATTAAAGTAATTTTTATAAAATAAAATTAAAGTTTAATGAATTCTATAAAAAAAAATAAAATTTAATAATTTTTATAAAAATACTTATAAAATTAAATGATTATGGTAATTATCCCTATCTAAATGTATTTTTTTTTTTTTAAAGATATGATATTGGATGAAAACTCTAATCTAAACAGAAAAAGGAAATAATTGCGACCTAAACTCTGGTTTAAAAATTTCATATCAACATCAGCCCAATAAGAAATATACATGTAATTTCCTACATTAAATTTAAGTTCCATCCATCTGGGCCAGCTCCCAGCAGGCACATGCTATGGTACAGGAGCTGTCTTTAAAGCTTTATGTTAACCGATTAGCTAATTAGCATCCACTGATTGGGACTTCAAATAGTGCTCCACCTGACGCGGTGGGGTTAAACAAACGACGATGAGCGAAGCTGCGCGCACCAGCACTCAAGGAAACGCCGGCGCCTCTACTGGTAGTGAGACTCGCCAGGGCCAAGGTAGATCCGGTCAGGCAGTCCGTCCTCCCATGCAGAGAAGAATGGCACCGCCCAAGAGAGGAGTTGTCATGAAGAAGATTTGGGCTGACATTTGCTCCTCCACATCCCCGCCTTCTACCTGAGATTACACCAAATAATTAATCGGATAATGGGTTTTGTACATATGTAAGTTTATCTCTTTTCTTCTTTGAACTCTGTTAAATTTGCAATGTTTATCATTGGTTACATTGCTAAGCCCGTAATTATGGCTTTAGACGGCCTAGGGTTAAGTTGCATGCTTATTAATTTTTATCAGTTCTCTGCTGCTCTTTAGTCTTTACCATGCTTTGATTTCATGGTATTTTACTTGTATTGAGCTGCATCACAAAATTTTGGCTCTCATAAATTCAACTAAAAAAATTAGAATTTTTTAAGAAGAGAATTCTTTTCGACAAACTTAATAATAACGGGTATTACCGTGATGAGTGCAATGTGTCAGTCCACCCATTTGCCTTGCCTGCAAGTAAAAATTTGGAAATTGAAGTCCTCTTTGCTGCTTCTATGCCAATCTGACCTCTTTATTTGTCCCCTTCAAATCAATAAAGATAAAGGGTCACAAATTCAATGGAAATTAATGAAATTTAAATTGTATAAATTTTAATTGAAACATGTAATTAATATTAACAAATTTTTATTAAAAATTATATATTAGAATTACTACGTTTTTATTAATGTTTATAATAAATTGTTAAAATGACTTCACTCAAATTTCAACATGATATATAAATTTTCTTTTAACATATAACTTAAAATTTTTTTAATATATAGTTAGTTAAAAGAATTTTAATATAGTTCGAAATATTACTATTATAATAGATATAAACAGTAAAAAATAAAGTTTTAAATCACAAATTAATTTGTTAATATTAATGAAAATAAAATTAATGAGTACTATCATACAAAATTCAAAAATTCTAAAGTGCAAATAAGTGTATCACTTAATGCAACTCAGGAAATCAATTATTCTTAAAATGAAATTCAACACAATGATATTAAAATCGTCTATAACATTGTTAGATCTTGAGTTTAAATTAATTATATATAAAAAAAGTGATTAAAAAATTTCGTGAAAATGAATTAAATATATAAAAAAATCGTATATATATATATTTTTATTTAATAGAATAAATAAATATAATTTTAAATAGACTCTATTATTATATTATAATATAATATTATAAATTAATTGATTGTATCCATCTAGTTGTAGATAAATATTTGTAATGTACCTCTAAATCTGAAGGAAGAGAGAAAATTCCAACAGGCAGAATTTTACATGCATAGGTATAGGGAAGAAAGATCGAAAGTGCTGCGTGCTTGCAATAATTAAAATTATAGATGATAGAAGTTATTTATTAAATATATAAATTTTATATATTTATGTCTTAATTTATAATAGATCAGCTATAAAACAAAATTTCCCATAAAATTGTTTTAATGCCACGGCTCCATATTTTTTTTTTAAATTTTTAGCTTTGAGATGGAAATTGTGAGGTTAAAATTGTCTTTTATCAATTAATGCCATTAAATTAAGGCCACTAATTAAATTTTTAATTTTAATTTATAAAGCAATCGTGGACTTATATTACACTGCAAATAAAAGACACAACAACTAAAATTGAAAGCTTAATCTACGTTTAAAAAATTAAAAAATTAAAGTTATTCTAAGGCATATGATAAAGCAGTCATCAAGAATTTATACGGTGTAAGAATACACTCTGTACTCTAATTATAATAGAAATAATTCAGTATGTTTATGGTTATAATACAACAATTATACATAAAATTTTTGTATTTTAAAATTTTTCCCATCATTGCCTTGTTTTAAAGTTTTAAGTTTTAACCGTTATACAACGGATTCAATACCAGGCAACCATATTCAAAAAAACCTGAAAAAGAAGCACAAAAGCAAAAGCCACCCTTTGCCTTTCTCTTTACTTCGTTCAGATTCAACTATCGAGGCTACAACAATTCCCATAACCGTGCTCCCTAAGCCTATGCTCCTGTTCTCCTGTGCTTCCTCATCCTTTTCAATTCCTAACAATGGGATGTTGCATGAGCAAATGCAAACCCAAGAAACACTCCATGCAAGATTTCAACAATGTTCAAGAAAAGCTTGCAATCTCTCAACCTTCAAAATTAACCCTTACAACTCCCATCATTTCTCCCTCAAACAAAATATCCCCATCTCCTTCTTCACCTACAACTTCTTCATCTTCCGTTTCTTCTTTCACTTGTACCAGCAATTCCAACACTACTCTTAGTTCATGCTTTTCGCTTTCTAGCGGATCTTCATCGATCTTGACCACAAAAGATCCGTCCTCCAATGAGTTTTTGTGGTCTTGTGTTAAGGAAAATCCGCATATAATCCGCATCAATTCGATTAAGAAATTCTCTGAGTTGCTTGTTCCTCCTGATGTATATGCACGGAACATGGACTCTGCTGCGCCAGCACCGAAGCAGTCATTCCCTACTCAAAGAGTATATGGATCATCTAAGCTTCAGAAAAGAGTTCGTTCTAATTCACCGGCCCCACTAAATCGACAGAAGAGCTTTCGCAGAGAACATGAGAGAATTAATTCTTCATATTCTGTACCAAGTAGAGCTCTGAGGTCACCATCTCCTAGCAGGCGGTTAAATGGAGATAGTGGCAGAAAAATTTTGACAGGCACCCCAAAGGAAAGTTTTTCCAAACGCATGGTTGATTCCAAGGCAAATGCAGCATATAGCTCTGTTTCTTCTTCTCTGAGAAAGGAGAATTTGAGGCCAATGAGTCCATATATGAAAAGTCATCATCTTCGTTCTTGCTTGAAGAATAGAGAGACTAGCATTCACCGTGCAAGTTCTAAAATAGATGGAGTTACAGTAGAAGAAGCTCTAGCTCACACTGATACCGACGTTCCCATGGAGGATATTGATAATCCTCTTATTTCTTTGGATTGTTTTATATTTCTGTAGAAAATAAAATTAATGGTGTGCGTTATTCATAATTATAACATGTTTCTAAATGATCAACTAGATCACGTTTCTGTAATGACATGCATTGATTGGATATTCGTTGATTTATAGAGGATGTAATATAATTTTCTGCTCATGTGTTTTCAGTTCTTACTAATTAGCTTTCTTGGTAAAACTATTATGCTTGGTTGAATTTTCAACATCATTAATTCAAAGCTCATCAATAAAATTTATTATTTTCTGTTAGTTTATTTCATTGTTAAATCAATTAAAAACATTTCAAGTATAGTGAATCACTACATATGTAGTATTCTAACAAGTTGTCCTTTTTAGTACAATTTTTAATTTAATTTTCTGTAATTTTTATTTTTTATATTCAATTGATTTACTTCCTATAATAATCTTCTAAATATTTTACTCGATTTCTACGATCACTGTGAATAATTTCAAAAAATGTATTTAATATAAGCTCAATTTTGTTTTTGAAAATTTTGCAATCACTTGATTAATTATTTGTATCAAGATTTATATATAATTAATTAAAATATTTATAATAAGTACATAAATGGGTGTAGTTATTGCAAGCTTGAATTTATATAAAAAATTAATTTATTAACCATTAAATTAAATGTTTATATATAAATTTATGTACTTTATATATATTTTAATTAATTTTATACATATTTTAATATAAATATTTAATTTAATAATTATTAAGTTCATTTTCACATAAAATCAAGTCTATGTTAGATACATCCATTCTTGAACATAATTTTGGTATAAAGATTAATTAATGAAAACAGCCATTGAGATTTGAGACTGAGGGACGGGTGGGTGTGATTCGGGTCTCAAGCTACTCAAACATCGTTACGTTGAAAAGAAGATTATTAAAGCTCAGACCAAAAAACCTCAAACTGGGCTGGGCCGATGGCAGGTTTTAATATTTCTATCCCAACATTAATGCTTCTTTTCCAGAAATAAAGTGCAGCCTATTGAATTTCATTTCAATATGCTAACTGGGTTCACAATTTTTTCAGGCTCTGATTTTGGGAGGCCACATTATTTTTAGTGAAAAAAAAAATTGTTTGGATTCAATTCAAGTAATATTGGTATAAATTTCTCTCCCAATTAAAGAAATCCAAGGGTCGTTACTATTAATTAAGAAAAATTAAAAAGAAAAAAAAAAGAAAAATTTAAATGTTGGATTGAACTTCTAATTGTAATGTCAACGTTAGAAACCCATTTTTGGGTGTTATATTGGGCTTTTCTTTGTTAGGCCTATGAATACCTTAACTTTCCTCTATAGGAAAAGAATTCATGCGTTACAAAACAAAATAAATAAAAAATAAATTAGAGGAGATAAATTATATAAAAAAAAACTAATAAACCAAATAGTAATGGAGTTGATTTTATTACTGTGAAATTTTGAGTTTAAGTTTCAATCGAAAATAATTATAAAAAAAAAAATTAAAGTATCAATCATATATTCTTATTTTAATATTGTGTCAATTAAGGTGAATATAATTAAGAGAGAAGCATGAGTGCATAAAATATTGAAACAAGACAAAAAAATAATGATAGAAGTATGGATAAAATAAAACATTTTCCAAATTAAACATAATGGATATGATACATATTTAGTATTCAAATTTTTGGATGATGGGGAAAAAATTGAGTATTCCAATTTCAAGGAGAAGAAAATTGAAGGGTTACTTTGAAATAAATCATTTATAAAAAAAAAGTCAAAAGAATTTTTATATAATTATGTATGAATTTTATTTTTATTAATAATTATTTTTTAAAATAAAAAAATAAATTCTTTAATTCTAAATATAAAAATTGATAAAAAATTAAATTAAATTAAATTATTACAAAATTATAATTTCTAGACGGGAAAAAAAGAGAGGGAAAGTAAAATGATTTAGTAGATACAAGCTTTAAACCCACGCGATGCCGTGTCATGCAATTATATTTTTATAATAATATAAAACAATATACTTACATCTTAAAAATAAAATTATAATCTATTAATATTATTAAAATCATTTAGTCATTTCAATTAAATAAAATTTTAATCATTCACTATATTGCATATTAGTTAAGTGTATATAGTTAGTTTAAGATCAACTTATATTAATAATATAATATTTATTATTTATTTATTATAATATATTAAATAAGATATAATTTGATAATAAAAATATTTAATAAAGCCTAGTTACAAAAGAATATAATAGTAATATATTGGCTAAATTACACTATTGATTTATAATTTTGCTTGAAATTATCTTTTAAAAATTATTGTAATGTCATATAATATGCTCCTATCTTTTCAATTTATTTTATCTTAGCCTTTTATTATTAATATTGTATATGATATAAGATTATAACACACCTAATATCATTTTGATTTTCAATGATCTATTAATTTTATTCGTTATATTCCTAGTTACAAAAGGATATAATAGTAATATTGATTAAAAAGAGTAAATTAATCAACCTTTCTAAAAAAAGCCCAACACTATTCTTATAATAATAGATTTAATATATAAAATTAATGCATGTGCATATTATTTTAATTTTTTTTAATTATTATAGAATAAATTAATTATATTATAATTACGTTAGAATTTTCACAACAAAGTAAATTTAATTATTAGTTACTTACAAAATAAATATACTAACAACTCTACATAGATATTATAAAAAAAAAATTATAAACATTATTTTTTTAATATTTTTTAGATAACGATGATAATAATTACAATTTTATCATAAAATAAAGAAATCTTAAAATTGATTAATAATAATTAATGTAAATTTAATAATTAAATAGTAAATGTAAAACAATTAAAATAACAGAGATGAAAACAAATAGTAAAAAAAAATGAAATCATACATGAACACTTTTTAAGATTTAAAATAAATAGATAGAAATTTAAAAATTAATTAAAAGAATAAAATACTTTAATAAAAGTTTAAAGGGCACTTAAGCATTTCTTCTGGTTTAGAATATTTGACTAATTAAAAGAAAAATTTTGGGGTAAGATATTAAAAGATTCCATGATATGTAAAAATAAAAAATAAAGTTTTTATTTTTAATAATAATTTTTTTAAATAAAGAGATAAAAAATAAGAACCAAAATTATAAAATGATTGTAACACTATTAAAATTGAGAATTACACTTTATTAGAAATAAAATTGTTTCAAAATTATTTTAATCAAAATAATAATAAAATAGTTTAAATTAATTTAAAATAAAAAATGAAATTATTATTATTAGTGGGGAATGAGTGAGTGGTCTGGAATTGAAATGATGGGAGGGGTGAGTAAGTCTTTTTGCTGTTGTTAGTAACAGTAAAAGGTAGCTCCATTTTTGTATATAGTAATAAAAAAAAGGTAAAATTGTAATTTTATTATTTTTTAAGAACAGTAAAAATATTGTGTGTTTTAGTAATATACAATAACATTTTGAGTGAGAATGAAACCAAAATGCAAAAGTGATGGAGACGGAGACGGAGATGGAGATGGAGATGGAGATGGGAATCCTAGAATTGAAGTAAGGATCCTAAAAGGTATCTGAAAAGAGAAGAGGAAAACAAGGGAAGATGGGTTAGTGGCTACCTAGGTTTCTCTTCAGCCAAAAAACCAAAGATATTGCGGGATTTGTTGCCCTCAGCCCTCCAACCATGCTCTCCTAGCTTTCTTGTTAGGGTTTGATTTTCCAAGAACCAAATAAAGTTAAAAATTTATATTATTATATATTTTAATTTTATTCTTTTAAATGAGAGTTAAATATAATTTAATAAAAATTACTATTAAATGTCTTTATTTTAATAAAAATAATTACTTAATTTTTTTATTTTTAAAAAATACATTAGTTTCCATTTATTTTTTAGTAATTTCGGTCATTTAGACATTAGTTTGAATTTTATTTAGTCTTTGAAATTTAAAAACACAACTATATAATCTATCTATTTTTTAAACCTTGAACTATTTAGTTTTATAACATTTATTTCTTTCTCATTTGAATACAAAAAATTTGATTCAAACTGGACAGAAAAACTTAAAGAGTAGACGGAATAAAATACATGAATTCACTAATGTATTTTTCAAAAGAATAGGATTAAGTAGTTAATTTTATTAAAATAGAGAAACTAAATAATAATTTTCTCCATAATTTAATATAACATTATCATTACTACATTTTAGATTTAAGGCAATAGTTGCTTTGTAGCGTTATAAATGTTGTCTTTTATGTGTAAGGTAACAGTTCAAAACTATTGCAAACTAATTGATAAATTATGTAAAAAATTTAACAAAATTGCTACTAAAATTGTTAAAATAATAATGATTTACACCTATTCAAGACAACTGTCACGACCCAACCCATGGGCCGGACCGGCACTAGGACCTGGGCCAGCCTAAAGCCCCCGAGGCCCGTAGTAAGCCTAACTATTCACTGAACCCAACTCTAAGGCCCATTTGGGCCCAATATCAAGAAATCAACCGGACGGAGTCTGGCCATAAAGTGGACCTTTCAACGGGGAGTTTTTGGCTCACCCGACCTGTAAAACAAAATATATCATCAATTGGGGAGCTCAGCTCACCTTCCACATACTTATCAGCATAAAAATAAATGGGAGCTCAGCTTCCTCATCCAATCCATCAAACAGGCATATCATTATATGTTTACAGGTCCAACATGATAATAATATTACAGACCAAAATCAAATAAATACTTTTAACACATACGGAAATTCTAGGAGTTAATAAAATTATACAAACATTGATAAACAACCTGCGAGGAAAGGAAGCAGGTTAACCTCAAAAATATCCTCTTGTGGCCTGGAAAAATATTGAACAGGAGTGAGCGTTCGACTTAGAGAGTAAAATATCAATTTTAACCATAATCTCTATAACTATCTAGAACTAGTGCACCTTGTAGAGTGAAATGCAGCATCAGCAATAAATTCACATCATAACATCAAAAAGGTAATTTGGAGCACTCACACACCCAGTAACATCAATCATAATATATATGGGAGCTGATCCCCTATACAGCTCTCTTAATTCCAACTGTGCCAGCGAAGAACTCAGCTCGGACTTCCACTTAATAACCAAATTGGGGTCCCAGCGAAGAACTCAAGCCATGTCTACCTCGAAGGACCGGGTCCCAGCGAAGATCTCAAGCCGTGTCTACCCGTCCTATCCATAGTCCACACCACATCACACGCACGCCAACGCACACACACTGCTCCAAATTACCACAGCAACATATATGGTACTTTCACAGTTATGAATGCAACATAAATCGTGCCTAAAGTTTATCTACATAGATATATGCATATAAGTGATGCATGGGCATGCTTGAACATATAATAATAGTGAAATTACAATTAAAATTAATATTTTACTCACAGACTTGACAACGGTCACTGTGGCGGCTGGGCGGAGGAAGAAGGCTGTCCCGGCTCACCTGACAATTACATTACAATTATTTAATACAAATGACTCAATACAAATCAAGAAAAGACCAAATACGTCCTAAGTCGTGCCGAAAATCCGGCAGAGTCTCCCCTATACCTAGGACCTACCCAACCTGCAAAAGGGCTCAAAACGCACTTCTATATTCACAATCCATATATCCACAACTCAATCACATCACACAGCCCCTCCTGGGCCCATCAAATCAGTCATTCATCACAGTATGTAAAATTTCAATTTAGTCCTTATAATTGTTCATTTTTGCAAAAACTACCCAAACAAGCTCTAAAAATTCTAAAACTTTGCCCTGCGGTCCTTAGCAATATTAATAGGCTATTGCAAAAAGAATCATAATTTTCTGAGCTACCACGAATATTTTATGAATTTTTAATCCTATTTAAGCACTAGAAAATTACGAAAAAGCAAGGTTCGGGTTTACCTTTGCCGATTCCGACTTCTGGAACGCGCTCGGGACGTTTGACAATGGGGGGGTAGCCAAAACTTCAGTCCAATTCAGAGACTTTTCCGGTAATAGGTATGTCTGGCCGGAAATTTACAGACCCGGTCAACTGTTGAATTTCTGCGAATTGAGGATACCTATACGAAGCCCACAACACGGGAGTTAGTACATAAATTTTTCAGAATTTTCTAAGCTCACTTAATGCTCGGAAAAACACTGCGAAGTTTCGTGGGACCCACCGAAAAACGGTGTCGAAAAAATTCGAAATTTATGTCGCCGCGAAGCTCTCGACGAGTGGAGCACTCTGGTACTCTCGGTTTTCTCGTGGGATTCACGGTTTGCGAAAAATCTAGCCCGAAAGTCAAAATGGGCTAAAACTTCCTAAGCAAAAATTGGACAAATCACTCGATGGATTTCGGCGTTCTTGGTGTATATGGAAAGCTCTCGCCGAGTAGATGATTTTAGACACAAGACCTAGTCCAATTGGATCGGCCGGATTTTGGACGGGAAGTCCAGGCGTCGCGCGCGCACTGCGCGTCCTTTTTGAGGCCTTTTTCTGGCGTTCTAGGCGGCGGCCGGCCGTGGGGGAGGACCGAGGTGGGGCGCCGGCAAGGTGGGAAGGCAGGGGAGGCGGCGGCGCGGCAAGGGGAGGAGGGAGGAGAGAGAAAAGGGAGAGAGAAGGGAGAGGGGTCAGACGCGCGCTGGAGGAAGAAGGAAGAAAAAGAAAAGGCCGGTCCGATTCGGCCGGTCCGGTTCGATTCGGCCGGTCCGATTCAGGATACAAAATTTTGAATTTTTACTCTGCCTCGGGACCGAAAACGAGGTCCAAAAATTCTGAAAAATTTTCAGAAAACTCAGAAAAATACGTAGACTCCAAATATATTTTTAGTTTTGCCACGTGGTCTTTAAATTAATTTTTAAAAATACCAAAGTTTATATTTTCGAAAAATCAAACCCGATTTTTAAAATCCGAAAAATCTCAAAAAAATTCTTAAAATTTAAATAAAATTAAAATAAAATTAAAATACCAAAAATGCTCATAAAATAATAAAATTTGAAATTTTTGGGGTGTTACAACAACGGTTTTTGTCAGTTACGAAAACATAATTAAATCATTGGTGCCTCTAAGAAATCTCAACATAAAAGAATAATCCATAAGCATTGGGTAGAATTTGTGGGTATTGTTGAAAGTAAGTGTGAGTGTGAGTTGGTATCTTTCTCTGTAGTAAGAAATATTTGGGGAATGGCTAATGTTGACTGGGTCTCTATTCCATCAATTGGAGCTTCGTGTGGCTTATTGCAATTTGGAATAAGGATTGTCTACAATTTAATACAAAAACCTGCTTTCATAGGTGGATTCTTTTATTTGGATCTATTATCTTTTGTGATTTTGATTTTCATCTTGGGCTTGTTTATGCACCAAGTGATATCAGGGATCAGAGTGTCCTTTAGGACAACATCTATAGTGAACTCAATTAGGTGAATGGTTTGATTTTGTTGTTGGGAGACTTTAACCAGGTTCTTCATATTTCAGAAAGAAGTAGTGGAAGAGTTTCAATGGAAGGTATGGACAAATTTCAAACCTTTGTCAATAGCCTAAATCTATTGGAAACTAATCTCTCAAGTAAGCGGTTTACACAGTGAAGTGGGTGTTCTATGAGCATAATTGACAAGGCACTAATCTCATATCACTGGACTCTTAAGTTCCCTAAACTTACCCTTCTAGGCCTACCTAGAGGACCGTTAGACCATAACCCCATACTGTCACACCTTACCCCTCTGTAAGGCATCACATAATCCCGTAGAATACCTAATGAACTACCGCACTTCACCTACCGATAACTCATTAAGTACCCTACAAGGGATTTTAAAACAATTTTCCTATTTTTGATAAGTGGTGAGCATTTCTAATAAGTGTTTAAAACATTTAGTTGAAATTAAAACTAATTAATATTTTTGGCCATTTTAGTTTTCCGCAAATTTTATAAAAATTTTGACAGAGTTTCCTCTGTATTTTGAGAAAACCGTTCTTCGAATACCTGTAAAAAGCACTTCTAAAAGTTTTTCTCAACCACTACTTCAGTTTCACAATCAAACTCAATCAATTTCTCAAGATTCACAAGTTCAATAATTCTCAAAATACTGTCAATCAATATCATTCATATTTCATTAAAAACAAAACAATTTGTACACAACCTTACAAATTTATATCAAAAGAAACACAAACTAAACTTTATTACAAACTTCATACAAATTTGTGTACAAGCTGCTCAAGACCCATTTTTACATGTCCATACATTTATGTGCAATATATACATCAAAAGAAGTATTTACAGTTAGGGTATAAATTATACCCGAAAACTTTAGGCTGGTAGCTTCTCACACCTCAGCAGCTCAGTCTGCTGCTCCTCTAGTTTCAGATCTGCAATGATAAAAGCTATCGCTGAGTACTAGGACTCAGTGGTGCACAATATACTAAAATAATCTTTATGCAAAACTTAAAGCACATTCATTCAAAAATTTGGCTAAACATGAAAATTTAATACAATCATGCATTGTAAGATTTTACATGTAAACCAAGTTCATTTCAAAGTATCAAAACACATTTCATAAAACCCACAGTTAGATCACGCCATTCGAAACAAATAGAATCTCAATAGCCAGAGGCTAAAGAGAAATCACATGAATCTCAATAGCCAGAGGCTAAAGAGAAATCATATCACAGGCTAGCTAGCTCAAATATATGGATATCCATTCACATCCTCTTCTACTGGCACACCTCAACACTTCTCCAGAGAAGGAATCAAAATTCGAAACTAATTACCCCCACTAGTCGTGCTAGTGAGGTGTTCAAATATATGGTCATGACACTGTGGTTTCAAAACTTATCTTAACAATTGGCTAAACATTGTCATTTCAAATATACACAATAACTTTCACAATTTAAATCAAACATCATAAAAATGCTATAATCCAATATTTCACATTATTCAAAACATTATGCAAAAGATGATTATAAAAGTATATGTTGTGCACAAACCTCAAACGAGTCGCCTGTTGGCCTTGACTCGACTCCTCGGGTTCTATCCCGGTATTCTTTTCCACTGAAACACGAAATTTTCCAATGTTTCAGTACTAAAACTTAAAATAAATCCAAAATAAACTTAACTTCACATTTACCTAGCTTTAACGTGTTAAATTCGACGTTCTCGAAATTTTGTGTTTCGGGTTACTATTCACTGCACTATTCAAGTCAAATTATTGACTTTGTAAGGCTTAATGGGTATGGGAACTCCAACTTCACCCACATACCACATTTTGGTCACCAAACTTGTTGGTTTTGGTCATTTGTTTAAAGCTTAGGTCATTTTGGCAAAATTGCCAATTTTCGGTTTTGGTTCTCCGAAGTTGTACTGTTCCATTGGTCGATCTACTGTTGGAATTTGACAAAACTTCCTTCATAGAAAATGTTCCTTATTGTCTTAAGTGTATTCTCATTTTTGGATCACCCCAATCGGAGTTTTGTAGCTCAAGTTATGGCCAAAATAAATTTACTGTTCACATGTACTGTTCATACTGAGATTTTAGTGCTGGCAGATTTTTGGTCCAACTTTGGTTAATAATTTGACCAAGTTAAGTTCATAACTTGGTCTCACTTTCTTCATATGAAATGTTGTACTATGTCTTAGGTTTCCATCGGTTCAAGAATCGCCTAAATCCGAGTTTTCTAGAGAGAGTTATAGCCATCCAAACATTGCTGCTCAATGAAAATTCTGCAGAATCTCAGTACAGTAATTTAATTTTGCTCAATGATTTTGAAAGGGTTAATGGCCTAATTTGGGTTGGTGTTCTTCATGAAAGTTTTAGGTCTATATCATATCTAATTGCTGGTAAAATTTCAGGTCAATTTGACCTACCTAGCTCGAGTTATGACCAAATGAACAGTTACTATTCATTTGGTCAGTTTAGTGCAGTGGCAGCCTACAATCAATCCACTTTGGTCAATTGTTTCACTAAGTTTTGGTCAGTTTTTGGCCATGGTTCCTTAATGAAAATTGTGCTCTTTTATGTCTATTTTCATCTCCAATTGGTGGCATATCAATTGGACTTGTAAAATTTGAGTTTTGGTCCTTCAAAGTGGGTTTGCAGCATGACCATTGACCTACGAATTTGATTTTTATTCCAACAATTCCCACACAACTTATTTGGTCATAATTGACCATTATTTCACTTCACAATAAGTCCAACATGCCATTTATGCATTTTTCCCAAAATTTGGTTCACAACCCTAGCATTTAAAACCCTAACTCATCAATTTCACTACTTTGTTGCAATTAATCACACTTAATGGTTTTAATACTAATCATTCAACCAAGAAAGGTTTCTAAACTCATTCAAATGTATCATATCCATGCAAATCATATTCCTCTCAAGCTGCCCAAAATTTCAGTTTAATTCTTCCCCCATATTTGTTTCATTTAAATCAAGTTCTAAGCTCACTTTCAACCATCACATGTGCATTTGAATGGATAAATGAAGAGTTTAGCATACTAACCTTAGGTGAACCTTAAATCTTCACTTTTTGTTCTTCTTCTTCCTTCTTCTTCTTGCTTTCTTCTATACTCTTCAAGATGCAATAATGAAATTCATGTGGAGAATTTTAGGGAAAGCATGTTTAATTTAGGGTTTCAAAAGCTTGGTTAGACTTATCCATGGTGGAAGATGAAATAAGTGAGAGGGAAGAGTGAGTCACGTTTTTCCTTTTGAAGATGATGAATTTAATTTTTTTTTCTTTTGTTTCTTTTATTTATTTTGCTATGGAAGACCATAAATATCAAATTTAATAAATATTTAATAAATTTGTTTATGACATCATTAATGATGTCATCAACTTTGACTTTTCCAACCTCTTCCCTTTTCTTTTTTTTTTTCTATTTATTTCTCTATTAGTTCTTTAATTTTATTCTCGATTCCGAAATTTTCTTTTCTCCGATTTTATTTGACAGTTAAGTCAGGAGTCAGCTCTCGGGGTCAATTGACCAAATTGCCCCTCGCCGGTTCATCCCGGTTTGCAAATAATCCAATATTTCTTCCGGCTCCCTGACCTAATTATTTGACCGCTTATGCTTCTTTTCGTGGTTTTCTCTTTTCCACTTTGTGTTCATAAGGGTCCTAAGGACCGCATGTCACTTTACGGTTCGAAATTTGAGTTTAGAATGACTTGTGATCATTCCCGAGGAGGTCACTCATCGCTGTGACTCTCGGCTCGTTTAACCTCTTATGTTCTGTTTTTGTTATTTATAGTTAACTAATTAAACATTACTAATTATTTGTGTTTATGGCTTCTCAAATTGTCTTAAGTGTGGCCCTAATCCCATTAATTGTCCGGACCGACACCGGTCACCGGAACAGTGAAATATACCAGGCTATACAACGGGGGTGTTACAATTCTCCCCCCCTTAAATAAATTTTGTCTCGAAATTTTTACCTGGTATCAATCTCTGAACAGCTGTGGGTGTTGTCTCCTCATGTCCTCCTCTCGTTCCCAAGTAGCTTCTTGGCTCGAATGATGGTTCCACAGCACTTTTACCAACGGTATCTGCTTATTCCGTAGCTGCTTCACCTCATAAGCCAGAATCTTTATGGGTTCTTCTTTATATGTGAGGTCTGGATTCACTTCTATTTCTTCTACTGGTAGTACATGAGATGGGTCTGATCGGTACCTCCTCAACATGGACACATGGAAGACATTATGTATCTTCTCCAACTCTGGAGGTAGTGCCAACCGATATGCCAAAGGACCCACTCTTTCTAGAACCTCATATGGCCCGATAAAACGAGGACTCAGTTTCCCCTTTCTGCCGAATCTCATAATTCTCTTCCAAGGAGAAACTTTGAGGAAAACTTTCTCACCCACTGCATACTCAATATCCCTTCTCTTCAGATCAATGTAGGACTTCTGACGGTCTGATGCAGTCTTAAGTCGATCTCGAATCACCCTGATTTTCTCTTCAGTTTGTTGAACAATTTCGGGTCCAATTATTTTTCTTTCACCCACGTCATCCCAACACAACGGGGTTCTACATTTCCTGCCATACAAAGCTTCATATGGAGGCATCCCAATGCTTGATTGGTAGCTGTTGTTGTAAGCAAACTCAATCAAAGGCAAGTGTGTATCCCAACTACCCTCAAACTCAATCACACAAGCCCGTAGCATGTCCTCCAAAATCTGAATTACCCTCTCGGGTGGCCATGCATGCGTGGGTGGAATGCGATGCTAAAGTTCAATCTAGTTGCTAGGGCTCTCTGAGACTACCCCAGAATCTAGAAGTGAACCTAGGATCTCTGTCTGACACAATAGATACTGGCACTCCATGCAGTCTCACAATCTCATCGATGTATAACTTGGCCAATCTTTCTAAACTGTAATCCATCCGGACTGGCAGAAAATGGGTAGATTTAGTCAATCTGTCAACAATGACCCAAACTGCATCATGACTCTTCTGTGTCCTCGGAAGTCCCATCACAAAATCCATCGTTATTCTCTCCCATTTCCACTCTGGTACTGGTAGTGGATGTAACAATCCAGTGGGTACTTGATGCTCTGCCTTTACTTGCTGACAAGTTAGGCATTTGGACACAAACTCTGCCATATCTCTCTTCATACCCATCCACCAGTAATGCTCATTTAGCCCTCTATACATTTTTGTTCCACCAGGGTGCATGGCAAAAGGAGACTCATGTGCTTCCTTCAAAATGATCTGCCTCAAATCAACATCATTAGGAACACACATTCGCCTGGTGTAGCAATGAGACCATCATCTCCGATTGAGAATTACGGTTTCTTGCCACCGGACTTCGTCCATCAACTTCGATACTTCGATCATTACGGCGACCATTCTAATCTGATCAATCAACACTGGCTGTACATGCCATGCAACTGTTGTCTGCCCATCATCACTAATCCCTAAGCTGGCATGCAATGATCTTAACTCATGTACTAAAGACAAAGGAGTAACCCGTAGACTTGCCATAGTCTTGCGACTTAAGGCATCAGCCACAACATTAGCTTTCCCTGGCTGATAGTCTATCAGACAATCATAGTCTTTTATCAACTCTAACCATCTCCTCTGTCTCAAATTCAGCTCTTTCTGGGTGCCCAAATACTTTAAACTCTTATGATCTGTGTAGATATAACATTTCTCCCCATACAAATAATGCCTCCAGATCTTAAGAGCAAACACAATGGCTACAAGCTCCAAATCATGTGTCGGATAATTCCTCTCATGCGGTTTTAGTTGGCGTGATGCATAGGCAATGACATTTCGATCTTGCATCAACACACAACCTAACCCGTTGTGAGAAGCATCGCTGTAAACTGTATATTCTTTACCCGGTGTGGGTAAAGTTAGGACTGGAGCTTCAGTCAAACATCTCTTCAATTCATCAAAACTCTGCTGGCATTTATCCGTCCACTGAAATTTCACATCTTTTCTAAGCAGCTTGGTCAATGGAGATGCCAACATGGAAAATCCCTTCACAAATCTACGGTAGTATCCAGCTAAACCCAGAAAACTACGAATCTCTGTGACATTTCTGGGTGGCCTCCAATTAAGGACAGTTTAAATTTTACTTGGATCTACCTTGATGCCCTCTTCTGATACTACATGCCCCAAGAAAGATATCTCCTTCAGCCAAAATTCACATTTCGACAATTTGGCATATAGCTGTTTCTCCCTCAAAATCTGCAGTACAATCCGCAGATGTCTATCATGCTCTTCTGCATTCCTCGAATAGACCAATATATCATCAATGAATACCACAACAAACTGGTCGAGGTATGGTCTGAAGATAGTGTTCATCAGATCCATAAAAGCAGCCGGAGCATTAGTTAACCCGAATGGCATAACCAAAAACTCATAATGGCCATAGCGGGTTCTAAAGGCAGTTTTAGAAATACTCTGCTCTTGTACCTTCAGCTGATAATAACCTGATCTCAGGTCAATTTTGGAGAACACAGCTGCACCCCTCAACTGATCAAACAAGTCATCAATGCGGGGTAATGGATATCTATTCTTTATTGTCACCTTATTCAACTGCCGATAATCAATACACAAGCGGAGAGTGCCATCTTTCTTCTTTACAAACAACAGCGCTCCCAAGGTGACACACTAGGCGGATAAAGCCCTTGTCAAGCAATTCTTGCAATTGCACTTTCAATTCTTTCAATGCGGTGCCATTCTATATGGCGTTATGGAGATTGGGTCCACACTGTGCATAACATTAATCTCAAATTGCACTTCTCTTCTCGAGGTAATCACGGTAGTTCATCAGAAATACATCAGGAAAGTCACATCTGATAGGGATGTCCTTGATCTTTGGACTCGCACTTGGGTGTCTATCACATGTGCCAAATATGCTTCACACCCCTTTCTAATCATTCTTACGGCTAGTGCGGCCGAAATGATGTTTGATGGCGATAAATGCCTCTCCGGTGTATTACCACATCACCGTACATAAAGGAGACCAAAAGTGACGTCTTGATCTACAAGAAATCATAGCGTGATGCCCGCTAACCAATCCATGCCCAAGATAATATCATACTCTCTGAAGGGCATTTCAATCAAGTCTGACAGGAAAACATGTCCTTGGATCACCAAAGGACAATCTCTATAAATTCTGTTGACCCGGACTTCTTGTCCTAACGGACTAGTTACTAGCACTTCAAAATCCATTTGCACACATGGAGCGACAAGTGAACCGACTATGCTAGCACTAACATATGAATGGGTTGAACCGGATCAAACAATACAAATACTTCTTGATCGGAGATAGAGAATGTACCGGCTACCACATCGAAGTCTCGGCCTCTTCTCATTGTCTCATCGTGTAGACTCGGTGGCGCACTTCCTTGTGCAGATCGACCAATTGTGCCTCGATCTGCAAGCGGTGCCTACCTCTGCCTCTTCCTCTGCCAACAGACTGTGAACCTCTAGGAGCAGGACTCTGAATAGATGCCTCAACAGTAGTAGGAGCTGGACCATATATCGGAGCACTAGTACAATCTTTAGCCATATGGCCTTTGCCTCCACAGTTAAAACAGGCTCCAGTGGCCCAATAGCATTCCCCCCCATGAATCTTGCCACAAGTCTCACAGGCGGGCAGAATGTGAACCCCTGCTTGACTGCTGACTAGACCTAGGGGGTCTCGACTGTAAAATCTGCCTCGCCAAATCGCCACCTCGACCCTGCTGGGTCCACTAAACTTCTTTTTCTTTCCGAGGTAGCACGAACTCGCTCAACGATTTTTCCCCCTTGTCTTTTTCTAATTTCTCGACTTTTTCCTTCACTGGGTTTGCTTCTGCTTCAACTCTCTCCAATTCAAGTGCTTGAGACATAAGCTCTGAGAAGTTGCTGTGTCGAAATCCTACAACTTGCATCCATATGCTGGGCTTCAAACCCATTTCAAATCTGATGCACATATTTTGCATAGTCATTTAGGTCTAATTTCACAATCATTTTATTTGGTTATTAGTCATTTTTAGCTAATTTCATTAGTTATTTAGTTAGTTTTCCATAATTGTCAACTTTGGATTAATTTGTAATTTTTGCTTTGTATTGTAGGAAAAAATGGTGTTTTTGAAGGACTAAAGAGAATTTTGCCATTGAGGAGTGTCTTCTACAGCAAAAAGATGCCAAAAACAAGTTTTCAAGCTGAAATATGCATTGATTTAAACTGCATAACTTGTCGCATAAGCTATGCGCTCGCATAAGGAGGAAGAACACTGCTGCAATCCAAATTAAATGTGCATAAGGAGATCGCATACTTATGCACATTCTCACCTCCCTTATGCAGATTCACGAAATTGTGCATAACCTATGCACTAAGTCATGCAGCCGCATAAGTAACCTTAATCGCTGAATGTATAAGGGATCGCATAACTTATGCACCACTTATGCAGCCCCAAAAGAGCTCATTAATGAGTCGCGTAAGATTCCCTTAATGTATTCCTCCTAGAACATACTATTTTAGGGCTCCATGTCGAAAAATGATATAAATAGTCCCATTTTCTCATTTTAGAAGGAGGAGGCAAGGAGCAAAGGAAGAAAGGAGGAGGCTAAGGCATTTGAGGAGTCATTTCACCTTCCACACCATTTTCAACTAAGATTTGCAGATTTCTTTCTTTCTTTACACTTTTCTACACTTCTAGTGTTTAATTACTTACTTCTTAGCCTAGATTAAAGCTTTATTTCCATTTAAACTCATCATATCTTGTAAGCATTATGGATAGTGAGTAGTTTACTTTTGATTCTGGAGTAAGGGTTGTAATATTTGGGATATTTTGTGGATTTTGATTGGGTAATCTATATTTTGTGGTCTTAATGAGTTTTATTCATTTCTTGTATGCTTAATGACATGCTTAATGTAGGATCCCATTGAGTAATGTTCTTAATCCATGGTTGAAGCAATCAAAGGAGAAGGCCTTGTGATAGATAATCGTGAAATTGACTTAATTAACTTAGACCTAGAAATAGGCTAAGGATTAAGAGGATTCATAGATTAATTAAAGAACTTAATGGGTCTTAATTAATTCTAACTCACTAAAGTAGGATTAGTTTGATTAAGGCACTCTTTGTCTCACTAAAGGGAATTCAAAGGATTTAAGAATTAATCTCCTTAAAACCCATTAGTTTCACAAGATTGATAACCAATTTAAAATCCCAAAATAGCTCGAATATGAAATCCTAACTCCTAATCGCTTTTTACCATTGTTAATTTCTAATCGAATTTAATCATTCGCCAATTTAAATATTGCCATATTTGAACTTGCTTATTTCTATTTGATGCAATTTTAGTTTAATTAATACATTGTTGAATAGAATATTAATTTTGCACAATTAGATTTCACACTCCATTACCCATTAATTCATCATTTTAATATCATAAATAATTCAATTTACTCAACTTTTATATCGAAAATTCAATCATTAACACAACTCATCTTGGTATCGATATTTTTCTATACTAGTTGTACGACTTCGCACTTGCGGTTGGGACGCATCAAGTTTTTGGCGCCGCTGTCGGAGTTGTTTGTTTAAGATTGAATTCTTGATTATTTTAGTTGTTTTTAGTTTTATCTTTGTTATCTTTTCATTTTGTGTTTGTTTGTTCTTTTCGTACTTTAATCTTTTATGAGAAGAGCTAGAAGCTCAAGTGACACAACCTTACTTTTCAACTCAAATTGAGAAATTTTGCAAGGCCAACAAGAAAGAAACCGTAAGAAGGAAGGAAGCTTCGAGAGAAACCGAAATTGAAGCAAATATGGTGATGAAAGAATTAGAATTGGTGTTGGTAATGCCGAAATGGTCAAAACAATGAAAATGAAGCCCAAGGAGAAGAAGTTGTTAATGCAAACGTGCCTAGGGAAGTATGATGGATCATGCTTTTCCTCGCTTTGATGACTTGAGAGAGAGCATAGCAAGACCAAGGATTGATGCAAACAGCTACAAGATGGATTTTGGAGTTCTTCAAATGATCCAAAACTCTCAATTTGGAGGACATCCTTCCAAAATCCACACACACACTTGAAGACATTTGCTAGGATTTGCGACATGCAAAACCAACCTGGAGTGTCCTATGAGGCAGCAAGATTGAAGCTATTTCCATTCTCTTTTACAGATAGAGCATTGGATTGGCTCGATTCTTTACCTCACAACTCCATTACAAATTGGGAGCAACTAATCGATGCATTTCTTGCACAATATTTTCCACTGAAAACTCAAGAGTCGAGGAATCAAATGACATCTTTCGCATCAAGAGAAGATGAAACTCTCTATGAATCATGGATGAGATGGAAGGAATTGGAAAGATTGTGCCCACATCATGCCATTCCAAAATGGATGATAAATCGTAATTTCTACACAAATGTCACTCCCGCAATCAGAGGAATTATTGATGCTCAAACAGAGGAGAATTTATTATAAAGCATGAAGATGAAGCTTATGAGTTATTAGAGAAAATTGCAAAGAATACTCATCTTTGGAGTAGTCCAAGAGGACCACTCCAACTCGTAAAAGGCAAGTCGGGATGTATGATCTTGATCCATTCAACATGATTAATGCAAAGTTTGATGCACTTACAAATGTCCTTGCTAAGAAGATGGAAGATTTGAGTATGTTGGTTAGTTCAACATCATCACCGGAAGTTCACAACAAGTGGCTTATGCAGAGGAAACTACCACCGTGGAGTAGATTATGGAGAACAAGCTGCATATGTTGGTAATTATGGAAACAAGCAAATGGGGAATCCTTATTCTCAAACTTACAATCCAAATTGGAGGAATCATCCCAACTTTTCATGGGGCAATCAGAAAATCAAGTTCAAAATCGAATTTTCAACCACAACAAAGAAAGTCAAGTTCCATATCGCAAAATAGGCAACCATTGCCTAATTTTCAGCAGAAAATATGAACCTCCACCAAAACAAAGAAGAACGAAATTCCACCATCAAGCTTTATTGCAAATGATTCTTGCCAACCAAAATAAGCATGATGAGGAGATGAGAGAGGTGAAAGCAAGGCTGGAACAAATGCAAACACACAATGTATCGCCGAAAACCAGATTGCACAACAAGCATCTTCCTCAAGTGCCAAATCTTTTGGAAAGCTTCCAAGTCAACCAGAAAATCCAAGAGAGCATTGTCAAGCTATTACTTTAAGAAGTGGTAAAGTTATAAATGATGAGAAGAGTGAAAACAAGTGAGAAGAGAGAAAATGAGAAAGGAACCGATGAGAGTGGAAAACAAGAGAGTGCAGAAAATGTAAGGAGAAATTTGAAGAAAAAGAAGAGAAGTATATACCTCCCGAGCCCTACAAGCCACAACTTCCCTTTCCTCAAAGATTTCACAAAGCCAAGCTTGATAGGCAATTTGGGAAGTTCTTAGAGGTTTTGAAGAAACTTTACATAAATGTGCCTTTGTTGATGCTCTTTCACAAATGCCCTCTTATGCAAAATTCTTGAAAGAAATTCTCTCAAATAAGAGAAAACTTGAAGATGATGAAACCGTAGCTTTGATGTAAGAATGTAGTGCTATCCTCCGCAGGAAACTTCCTCCAAAGCTTAAGGATCCAGGGAGTTTTTCAATTCCATGCCACATTGGAGAGTCTTGTTCTACAAAAGCTCTATGTGATTTAGGGGCCAGCTAGCCTTATGCCCCTTTCTATCTATGAAAAGCTCAACATGGGAGATCTAAAGCCAACCCACATTTCTCTTCGCTAATGACGTAACAATCAAGTATCCTCAAGGGATTTTGAGAATGTGCCCCAAGGTTGGAAAGTTCTATATACCGCTGACTTTGTCATCTTGGACATGGAGGAAGATTCTAATATTCCAATTATCTTGGGAGACCCTTTCTAGCTACAAAGTAGAGCATTGATTGATGTGAAAGGAGAAAAGCTTACTCTTAGAGTTGGTGAAGAGTGCTTAATTTTCAATATCAATAACACTATGAAAAAGCATCATTCAAGTCGATACTTGCTTGAGAGTTGATATTATTGATGAGCTGGTTGAAGAACACTTCGTAAAGAAATATCCGTAAGATCCACTTGAAAATTGTTTGGTTCATGGAGGAGGCATAGACTATGACAACCCTCATGTAGCCGCATATACTCAACACTTAGAGGGAAGTCCACCATTCATTTCTCGCTCCAGCTTTTCAACTCACACAAAAGGAAAAAGCTGAATTTAAGCAATCATCATTCAAGGAAGAAGATGCACCTAAGGTAGAACTTAAGCAACTTCCTTCTCACTGTATGAATTTCTTGGCACTAATAACACTTATCCAAAGAATTGTAAATGCAAACTTGAGTACTTTAGAGGTCGATAAGTTGTTAAGAGTGTTGAGAAAATTTAGGAAAGTTTTGGGATACACCATAGATGACATTAAAGGAATAAGCCCACATTTTTGCATGCATAGAATCGCTTTGGAAGAAAATTGTAAACCATCTATTGAACATCAAAGGAGGTTGAACCCAAATATGAAAGAAGTTGTTAAAAAGGAAATTTTGAAGTTGCTTGATGCAGGATCATATATCCCATCTCGCATAAGATTTGGGTAAGCCCAGACATGTTGTCCCAAAGAAGGGTGGAATGACAAAGGTCAAAAATGAAAATAATGAATTAATTCCCACTAGAACGGTGACTAGTTGGCGAATGTGCATAGATTACGTAAAATTAAATGTTGCCACTAGAAAAGATCATTTTCCACTTCCCTTCATTGATCAAATGTTGGAAAGACTAGCTAGGCATTCTTACTTTTGCTATTTAGATGGATATTCGTGTTTTTTCAAATCCCTATCCATCCAAATGATCAAGAGAAAACCACTTTTACTTGCCCATATGGAACCTTTGCTTATAGAAGGATGCCATTTGGGTTGTGTAATGCACCACCACTTTTCAGAGGTGCATGATGGCAATCTTCTCGCATTTCATTGAAGACATAATGGAGGTTTTTATGGACGATTTTTCTGCTTATGGATCTTCTTTGATATATGCTTGGCTAACCTTTCTAAAATTTTGCAAATGATGTGCGACATCGACCTTGTGTTAAATCGGGAAAAGTGTCATTTCATGGTTCAGAAGGGATAGTGCTTGGACATTTGGTGTCTAACAGAGGAATAGAGGTTGATAAAGCCAAAGTTGAAGTGATAGAGAAGATGGCTCCTCCTACCAATGTCAAGGGAATTCAAGTTTCCTAGACATGCCGGGTTCTACAGACGCTTTATTAAGGATTTTTCTAAAATAGCTAAACCTTTGTCTAATTTGTTAAGTAATGACACACCATTTGAATTTGACCAAGAGTGTTTGGATGCCTTTTGCAGGTTGAAGCAAGCTCTCATCATCGCACCAATCATGCAACCACCGATTGGAGCCTACCTTTGAAAATATGTGTCATGCTAGCAACTATGCAATTGGGGCTGTTCTTGGTCAAAGAAAGGACAAAAAGGCTTATGCTATTTATTATGCTAGTAGAACACTGGATGAGGCTCAAACAAATTATGCAACAACTGAAAAGGAATTTTTGGCAATTGTCTTTGCATTGGAAAAGTTCAGACCTTACATTATTGACTCAAAGGTGGTTATATTTTCAGATCATGCAGCCATCAGGTATTTGCTCCGTAAAAAGGAGGCCAAACCAAGGCTCATTAGGTGGATTCTGATGCTACAAGAGTTTGATTTGGAGATTAGAGATAAGAAGGAGCCAAAATGTAGTTGCCGATAATCTTAGTAGGTTGAAATTGGATGGTGAAGAATTGGATGAAATCCCTATTGATGAGTTTTTCTTGATGAACAACTTTTCTCTCTTGTTGCTAAACTACCTTGGTATGCAGACTTTGTGAATTATCTATCTTGTGGAGTTTTACCTCTAGGTATGACATGGCAACAAAAGAAAAAGTTCTTGCATGAAGTGAAGTTTTATAGATGGGATGATCCTTTACTCTTTAGGAGATGTTGTGATGGTCTAATTAGAAGATGTATTCCTGAAGAGGAAATCCAGAGTATTTTGCATCATTGCCATGCTTCTGATTATGGAGGACATTTTGGCATCTCTAAGACAGCTAGTAAAATTTTGCAAGCTGGTTTCTTTTGGCCAAATCTTTTAAGGATGTGAGGAAATTTGTGTTGGATTGTGATAAATGTCAAAGGAGTGGAAATTTGTCAAAAAGAGATCAAATGCCCCTAAATAATATTCTTGAAGTGGAATTATTTGATGTTTGGGGAATAGATTTTATGGGGCCATTCCCTCCTTCATATGGTAATAGATACATCTTAGTTGGGGTTGACTATGTGTCAAGTGGGTGGAAGCTATTGCAACTCCAACTAATGATGCTAGAGTGGTAGTAAAATTTTTGAAAAAATTTGTCTTGAGCAGATTTGGAGCTCCTAGGGCTATAATTAGTGATGGGGGTTCCCATTTTTGTAATAAGCAATTTGAGAGCTTAATGAGGAAGTATGGTGTAGTGCACAAGATAGCTACCCATACCATCCTCAAACTTCGTGACAAGTTGAAATTTCTAACAGAGAGCTCAAGCATATTTTGGAGAAAATCAGTGAACAATTCTAGGAAAGATTGGTCTATCAAACTAGATGATGCTTTATGGGCATATAGGATCGCCTACAAAACCCCTATAGGAACTACTCCCTTTAGGTTGGTGTATGGTAAGTCTTGTCATTTACCCGTGGAGCTAGAACATAGAGCATATTGGGCCATTCAGACCTTTGAATTTTGATCTTAAGCAAGTCGTGAGAAAAGGTTGTTACAACTTAATGAGCTTGAGGAATTGAGGATGGATGCTTATGAAAGTGCCCGTATTTACAAAGAAAGAACTAAAGTTTGGCATGATAAGCATCCGAGGAAAAGGAATTCAAAGAAGGTGATTCAGTTTTGTTGTTCAACTCAAGATTGAAATTGTTCCTGAAAACTCAAGTCAAGGTGGACTGGTCCATATAGAGTTTCTAAGGTTTTCCTTATGGAGCAATAGAAATTTGGAGTGAAAATCTGGGAATTTTAAGGTCAATGGGCATAGATTGAAGCATTACATAACCGAGACCCAATACTAGGAGCAAGTCACATAAGCTCTCCAATCCTCACCTCTTTTCAAAGGAAATTCATGAAAAGTCCAAATAAGGACTATAATTAGCCCTCTTGGGAGGCATCCCAAGTCCTTTTATTTTGCTTTTGTTGATTTACTTTCATTTTCATTAATTTTGTTTTTTATCTTAAATCTCCCAAATTCAATTTTTGACATTGTTAAATTTTGTCTCTTGTAGATGTAATTCAATGAAGAAGGGTCAGAACTATTGGGGAAGTAATTTTAACTTGACAAATTTAGTCCTTCAAAAGAATCGATAAGCTTTTGTCGCATAACTGCGGCAGAGCCGCAATCTAGTTCATGCAGAGGAAAATAAAATCTGCAGCAAAAGGGGTGTCTGCAGCCAATGACTTGTATTTTTGATGAGGTTGGATGTATATCAATGGAGAAAGGTTGGTGAATCGCTGAAATTGCTATCCGGTTTATGCAGAAAGGTAACAATAAAATCTGCAGCAGACATATGTGTTTTTGGTGAGGTTGGGTGGGTAATTTTCTAATATTTGTGCTTATAATGATATTATGGTGGTAAGTGAGTCATTTTTGCTTTGAGCTTCTTTGGGTTGTAGGATTCAAAGTAGAAATGTTGAATTTTCTTGGCAAATCTTGGAGATTTCATTTCTCATTTGTGGTTTGATGCAACTTTATACAGATTTTTATGGAGTTTTATGTGCTAAATGTTGATTTGCAGAATTTGAGTCAAAATGGCATAGCTCTCAAAGGTCTTTTATGTAGGATCCATTTTTACATGCTTATGTGATGCACTTTTGATGAATTTTGAATATATTGATGTGTTTTTGGTGAAAATTTCTCATGGTTTGTGCTTCATAGAATTATATTTCATCATTCCAGGGTATCTTTCACACTTGCAATCCATGTTCTATTGCATTCTTGATCTTGTTAAACTTGTGCATAAGCAACTGCATAGCTTATGCAATCCTGCATGACCAAAATTCTTGCCATTTTTCACCTTTATTGCAAGTGCATAAGGAGAGTGCATAGCTTATGCAACCTCGCATAACCTCATTTTGTCAAAATTCATATCTCACAAACTTGCATAAGGTGAGTCCATGACCTATGCACAATTGCATAACTTCAAATCCTTCATTTTCTCTCTCTGCCGAAGTTTGCATAAGGAAGGTGCATAAGCTATGCACTTCTGCATAACCAAAATCCCACAGCTCCAATTCAGCCGAAGGTTGCATAAGCAGAGTGCATAACCTATGCACTTCTGCATGACCAAAAACCCAGAAAAATCATCCTTGCCGAGGGGTGCATAAGGAAGGTGCATAGCCTATGCACCTCTGCATAACCAAGATCTCCAAAAAAATCAATTCAGCCGAAGAGTGCATAAGCAGAGTGCATAGCCTATGCACTCCTGCATAACCAGAAAACAGAAAATCCCAAAAGTTGCCGAGACCTGCATAAGGAATGTGCATAGCCTATGCACTTCTGCATAACCAAAATTTCTGAATCCCAAAAATTGCCGCAGAGTGCATAAGCAGAGTGCATAGCTTATGCACATCTGCATGACCCAAGTTTCTGAAAAACAATTATTGCCGAGAGATGCATAAGGGGAGTGCATAACTTATGCACTCCCGCATGACTTCGCTCCTCACCATTTCAGGGTCACCGAAACATGCATAAGGACAGTGCATAACCTATGCACTTGTGCATAAGCACTTTTCTGAAATATAAATCCTTTTTGAAACACGCACAAGTTATGCATAAATCATTTTCTCCTTATGCAATCTCCTACAACCCGATTCAAATTCATTTTCAGCAAAAGCCATTCCCACCACCTCCACTTCCCGACTTTGAACCCCACGACCGCCTCTTCATCCTCCATTTCTTTCCAAGATTCTCGCTGCCTCTCTCCCATCTTCTCCGCGCCTAATCACAAAAACCCTAAATCCCCTACATTTCCATCTCTTCTCCAATCGACCATGGATTCCTCCCCATTCCCGCCCCGCATCTCCTCTTGATGTCACTCCTTTGTATTCGATACTTCCACCTTCCATTCGTCCACAACAATCGACACCACCTCCACGTCCATAATCCAGATACAAACGAAAAATTAGGTCCAAACTGCGACCCATGCCCTCTCGCTTCCTCCTCCGCCCAAACGCAAAGACCCACCCACCCCATTTTCTAACCACCTCCTAAAAACCAAAGGCTCCAGCCTCTACACCTTCTTCCAAGAGAAGGACAGCCAAAGAACCCCATTTGTATCCAAACTGCCTTGGCCTCTCCCTGATACAATTCAAAAAGCCGCTTTCAAAAGACTCAAGGATAGGAAAGTACAACCTACTAGGTATATATCAGCTGATGCTCTACAATCTCTTGGTTTATTTTATAATGTAGTTGCATTTCTTGACGGTATGGGTTGGACAGTAATTTGTGCATAAGCAAGAGGTAGTTTATCCAATTCTAGTTTTGGAGTTTATTTCTTCATTCTCTGCTACCCTCAACTTGCATGATGTAGACCATAAGCCAATTATGACATTTAGATGCTTGGGGCAACATAGAGAGCTGTCATTGGATCAATTTCATAGCATTTTTGGTTTTGCAATTGATGGGTTCTTTAGAGTACCACATACTGGAGTAGAGGTAGCCAATAAAGGCATCCGAATCCCGCCAATTTTGGAGAATCATAACAAATCAACCCCAAACCTTCTCTCACGGTAGGTCCAAAACATCCCAAATCCTTGACCCGCACTTAGGTTTATTCATAGGTTGATGGCTAGCACCATATTGGGCAGAGGGACTAGTTCTCGTGTCAGGGCAAATCTGAACTTTTATGTTATGGTGTGCATTTCACAAAGTTAAGGTGTCTCTGTGTTACTTCTTTGCGAACATGTGTCGCATATTGCCACCAAATCCATTGGTGATATTGTTTTGGGTGGACTCATCACCGCCATAGCCAAACATTTTGGCTTTAATCTCGCAGAGCACTCAATCCCAAAGACTTGAGGACACTTCCTATTTTGATATCAAGACACTTAACCAAAACAGTGGTTCCATTTATCATATTTTGATGACACTGCCACCCCGCACTAAATCGAGCCTATTGCACAACCGTAAACCCAACCTTTCACACCAGCCCCACAAAGACCCTACTACCCCTACCCCACCCCTCACCCTACTCAGACACTCCAGCCTACTCGCCACCCCATTCCTCCTACACCGAACCTACCTCATCCACAAAGACCTCCTCCATTCAACACTAAAGCCTTATTCACCTACCTCGACAGCTTAGTGATGATATCTACTTTGTGGATAGGAAGCTTGACAAAGGTCTTGATACACTAAAGGATCGCCATGAGCAACTGCTTGACCTTGTCATGGAAACCAGTGGACAAACAGAAGAATCAAGGAAATGGTGAAGCAACTCATGATTTTCCCGGGCATGCCACCCCCACCTCCATCACCTCCTCCCGCACCATCATTTCGACAAATGCAGCAGCCTACCACCCTCTTAGCAACATCCTTGGACAAAGGAAAACAATAGACATAGATTAGTGTTTAGTTTACTTTTGTTCAATCTTGTAGGACCTTTTCTTTGTAAATATGTTCAAACATTTATACTTTGTTTTGGATTTTGTTGATTTGCTCAATTAGTTTCTTTTAAATTGCTTTCCTTTGAAGTTTTATTGAATAGCTATTACATTCGCTCTTCTTTGATTTTTATTGCACTTATTGCCTTTTTGTACATATTTGCCCATACTGCCTATATTCCCATACTTTTATCGCTGGTTGTACATTTCTCACAATTCCTATGCAAGCAGCTTTTTGTATACCCCGCATACTATGAATTTCTCATGCATAACCTTTGCATAGCCCAGGTAACCCTTTCGCTACTTCGCAGAATCGCATGTTGTATTTCCTTATGCAACTGTCCCGCATAGCCTATGCCACATCTATTGCCTCTTATGCAAAGATCGCATGGCTTATGCACCTTACCTATGCACATGTTCTGATAAAGACTTAACTCCGCATAACTCAGGCAGCCTTCTTATGCATCCCTTTACCTTGAATGCTCTATACCAGGTAACTCTTTCCTTTTGCTCTTAAATTTCACAATTCCTGGTAATTTCTCTTTACTTTGAATTTTGATAATGCACTACTTGAGACATTGAGGACAATGTCCAATTTTGAGTTTGGGGGTGCACATTCATTTTGATTTTTGCTTCATTTTTTTACATTTTGAGTATAGGAACATCTCATCCCATTTCATTTACATATATTGTAAATATTTTACATATACATCCATACATATATATACATAACACATCTACACACACATTATACATCACTTAGAAATTATACAAATTGCATACAAATAGACTTCCTCCATTTAGTTCATGCATTACTCATTTTAGGAATCATGCATCATGCATTAAAATCTTTTGCCAAATCCCTTGAGTATTGAAAAGTTGCCTATGAGAGTGATTTGACTTACCTTTAGTTGGGTTTGTGGATTGAAAGTTTCCTAAGAGGTGCAAAGTTTTGAAGTGTCTATCTCTTGCCTATATCTTCTTAGCCAAAAAGCCACCCAATTAGTCATTTGGAGATGGAAGTGTTTAGAGGGAATTATTGGATATAAGGTAGTCAAATGATGTCTCACCAATCCTAGAACAAATTTTCTAAACCTTTCAAGGCGAAATACCACTTTGTACTTGAAAAGAGAGATGATTAGGCATTCATTGATTTAAACCTTCTCATTTTAAACCTTTGGCCCTTTTCCTAATTAAAATTGACCCTTGCAAACCCCTTTGAGCCTTTTTACCTCTAATTTTTCTTGAAATCCTTATTGTTACCTAGCCAATGAACCAAACACTCCAACCCTTTTCATGAGAATAATTATTTACAATATTAGGTACATAAAAAAAAAAAAAAAAAAAAAGAGAGAAAAAGAAAAGAAAAGAAAAAAAATACAATAAAAGGGAGAAGAAATACTTGTCACCTTGTAAAAGTGCTAGTATATGTGCTTTTCACTATTGCCATTCAAAATGAAAGAAATCCACCCAAAGTATCAAAAGAAATGAGTTTGGGGGTGGCAATTTTAGGGACAATCATCAAAAGAAAATACAAAATACAAGTTAAAGTATCAAAATGTCCCTCCATTTTATGTGTTTTGTAAACTATGCTAGCACTTGACAATCCTCATTGTGTATTCTTCTCTCCCATATAAAAATATATATATATATAATAAAGTGTACCTTATGTTTCAAAATTGAAAATATTCTCATGCTTTGAATCCTTTTTTACCTATCTTTCTTCTTAGTCTCATTTTGAACCCCATGGCCCCACTACATCCCTAAAAAGACCTTTGATCTCTTGATAGTACTTGCTACATTAGTGGAGATAGGAGTAGGGAATTTGCCTATGGGATTGGAAAACTATTCATCTATTCATTCAATTCTATCATTCCATGTTGAGATACTTTGGTTATCAATTGTCCTAGAATTCCTTTTGAGCATGACTCTCTCTTTGACTAGTTGGTTTGGGGATTTGAATGATAATTGACTTGATGGCTAAGCGGTGAAAGCTTGGATAAGCATTAAATTCTTTGCATTTTGAAGGATGGGTATATGGATTGTTGGTATGGCTAAAGGTGTGTTAAGTTACCTTAATGAGTGATTTTCATAACTCTTTGGATAAGGCACCCTAAAAACTTTGCATCACATTTTAAAGTTTGTTTGAGGACAAACAAAAGCTTGAGTTTGGGGGTATTTGATGCACATATTTTGCATAGTCATTTAGGTCTAATTTCACAATCATTTTATTTGGTTATTAGTCATTTTTAGCTAATTTCATTAGTTATTTAGTTAGTTTTCCATAATTGTCAACTTTGGATTAATTTGTAATTTTTGCTTTGTATTGTAGGAAAAAATGGTGTTTTTGAAGGACTAAAGAGAATTTTGCCATTGAGGAGTGTCTTCTACAGCAAAAAGATGCCAAAAACAAGTTTTCAAGCTGAAATATGCATTGATTTAAACTGCATAACTTGTCGCATAAGCTATGCGCTTCGCATAAGGAGGAAGAACACTGCTCGTAATCCAAAATGTGCATAAGGAGATCGCATACCTTATGCACATTCTCACCTCCCTTATGCAGATTCACGAAATTGTGCATAACCTATGCACTAAGTCATGCAAATCGCATAAGTAACCCAGATCACTGAATGTGCATAAGGGATCGCATAACTTATGCAGTCCACTTATGCAGTCCCAAAAAGAGCTCATTAATGAGCTGGCAGAAGATTCCCTTAATGTATTCCTCCTAGAACATACTATTTTAGGGCTCCATGTCAGAAAAATGATATAAATAGTCCCATTTTCTCATTTTAGAAGGAGGAGGCAAGGAGCAAAGGAAGAAAGGAGGAGGCTAAGCAGAATTTGAGGAGTCATTTCACCTTCCACACCATTTTCAACTAAGATTTGCAGATTTCTTTCTTTCTTTACACTTTTCTACACTTCTAGTGTTTAATTACTTACTTCTTAGCCTAGATTAAAGCTTTATTTCCATTTAAACTCATCATATCTTGTAAGCATTATGGATAGTGAGTAGTTTACTTTTGATTCTGGAGTAAGGGTTGTAATATTTGGGATATTTTGTGGATTTTGATTGGGTAATCTATATTTTGTGGTCTTAATGAGTTTTATTCATTTCTTGTATGCTTAATGACATGCTTAATGTAGGATCCCATTGAGTAATGTTCTTAATCCATGGTTGAAGCAATCGAAAGGAGAAGGCCTTGTGATAGATAATCGTGAAATTGACTTAATTAACTTAGACCTAGAAATAGGCTAAGGATTAAGAGGATTCATAGATTAATTAAAGAACTTAATGGGTCTTAATAAATTCTAACACCACTAAAGAAGTATTATTTTGATAAAGGCACTCATTGTCTCACTAAAGGGGAATTCAAAGGATTTAAGAATTAATCTCCTTAAAACCCATTAGTTTCACAAGATTGATAACCAATTTAAAATCCCAAAATAGCTCGAATATGAAATCCTAACTCCTAATCGCTTTTTACCATTGTTAATTTCTAATCGAATTTAATCATTCGCCAATTTAAATATTGCCATATTTGAACTTGCTTATTTCTATTTGATGCAATTTTAGTTTAATTAATACATTGTTGAATAGAATATTAATTTTGCACAATTAGATTTCACACTCCATTACCCATTAATTCATCATTTTAATCTCATAAATACTTCAATTTAGTCAACTTTTATATCGAAAATTCAATCATTAACACAACTCCTCGTGGGATCGATATTTTTCTATACTACTTGTACGACCCGTGCACTTGCGGTTGGGACGCATCAAAATCTCTTGCACCTTGCCTTACTGGTAGTAAGGAGACTCTCCGCATAGTGACTCAGGCGGGAGAACTCCCTCTCATACTCCGCCACTGATCGATTTCCTTGTTTTAAGCTCAAAAATTCTTGCGCTTCGATCAACATATGCATCCGGGATGTATTGCCTAAACTCTCGATGAAGCCATCCTGTGTCAAGACCGGTGGTTCTCGCTAAGTCGTGGGGATGGTCTTCCACCAATCATATGCATCCCCTTGCGATGGCGACACGTAATATTCAAACTTCAACTCATCCGGCAAGCAATTTCTTAAACACTCTGTCCATTCTTTCAAGCCATTGCTCGCCTCTAAAGGGTCCACAAGACTTTAAATTCTGCAGCCCCATACTTCAATAATTTATCATATTGTCCGGTTGGAGGCGGTGGTTGTGCCACGTGGTTGGGGTGGAGCTTGAACGGCATACCTGACCATTTGTTGAAACATCGCGACCATCTGGCAGGCGAATCGCGGCAGAAATCGCGCATTTGTGGGGTCGGTGCCGTGACCCACTAACATTCTCGCAAAGTCGGGCTTCCTTGTGCCTCGGCTTCAACAGATCGCTCAATCGAGCGATCCCCTTCTTCCATTTCATCAAGTTAGGTATCTCTGAACAAGTAACACATGGAGATTTCTCCGTTAGTTCATATTCATGATGTAATGCAATCGTATGTAACAATTATGGACATTGAGCATTGTACTTAACAAGAAAGACACAAATTTATATGTTAAAACATACTTCAAAAATTTGCTCGATACCACTAAAATATGTCACACCTACCCTCTGTAAGGCATCACATGATCCCGTAGAATACCTAATGAACTACCGCACTTCACCTACCGATAACTCATTAAGTACCCTACAAGGGATTTTAAAACAATTTTCCTATTTTTGATAAGTGGTGAGCATTTCTAATAAGTGTTTAAAACATTTAGTTGAAATTAAAACTAATTAATATATTTTGACATTTTAGTTTTCAGAAAATTTTATAAAAATTTTGTGAGTTTCCTCTGTATTTTGAGAAAACCGTTCTTCGAATACCTGTAAAAAGCACTTCTAAAAGTTTTTCTCAACCACTACTTCAGTTTCACAATCAAACTCAATCAATTTCTCAAGATTCACAAGTTCAATAATTCTCAAAATACTGTCAATCAATATCATTCATATTTCATTAAAAACAAAACAATTTGTACACAACCTTACAAATTTATATCAAAAGAAACACAAACTAAACTTTATTACAAACTTCATACAAATTTGTGTACAAGCTGCTCAAGACCCATTTTTACATGTCCATATATTTATGTGCAATATATACATCAAAAGAAGCATTCTGATAGGGTATAAATTATACCCAAAACTTTAGGTCAGTAGCTTCACACCTCGAAACTCAATCTGCCGCTCCTCTAGTTTCAGATTCTGTGATAAAGAATAAAGCTATCACGAGTACTAGGACTCAGTGGTGCACAATATACTAAAATAATCTTTATGCAAAACTTAAAGCACATTCATTCAAAAATTTGGCTAAATATGAAAATTTAATACAATCATGCATTGTAAGATTTTACATGTAAACCAAGTTCATTTCAAAGTATCAAAACACATTTCATAAAACCCACGCTTAGATCACGCCATTGAAACAAATAGAATCTCAATAGCCGAGGCTAAAGAGAAATCACATGAATCTCAATAGCGGAGGCTAAAGAGAAATCATATCACAGGCTAGCTAGCTCAAATATATGGATATCCATTCACATCCTCTTCTACTGCACACCTCAACACTTCTCGAGAAGGAATCAAAATTGAAACTAATTACCCCCACTAGTCGTGCTAGTGAGGTGTTCAAATATATGGTCATGACACTGTGGTTTCAAAACTTATCTTAACAATTGGCTAAACATTGTCATTTCAAATATACACAATAACTTTCACAATTTAAATCAAACATCATAAAAATGCTATAATCCAATATTTCACATTATTCAAAACATTATGCAAAAGATGATTATAAAAGTATATGTTGTGCACAAACCTCAAACGAGTCGCCTGTTGGCCTTGACTCGACTCCTCGGGTTCTATCCCGGTATTCTTTTTCACTGAAACACGAAATTTTCCAATGTTTCAGTACTAAAACTTAAAATAAATCCAAAATAAACTTAACTTCACATTTATCTAGCTCTAACGTGTTAAATTCGACGTTCTCGAAATTTTGTGTTTCGGGTTACTATTCACTGCACTATTCAAGTCAAATTATTGACTTTCTAAGGCTTAATTGGTATGGGAACTCCAACTTCACCCACATACCACATTTTGGTCACCAAACTTGTTGGTTTTGGTCATTTGTTTAAAGCTTAGGTCATTTTGGCAAAATTGCCAATTTTCGGTTTTGGTTCTCCGAAGTTGTACTGTTCCATTGGTCGATCTACTGTTGGAATTTGACAAAACTTCCTTCATAGAAAATGTTCCTTATTGTCTTAAGTGTATTCTCATTTTTGGATCACCCCAATCGGAGTTTTGTAGCTCAAGTTATGGCCAAAATAAATTTACTGTTTACATGTACTGTTCATACTGAGATTTTAGTGCTGGCAGATTTTTGGTCCAATTTTGGTTAATAATTTGACCAAGTTAAGTTCATAACTTGGTCTCACTTTCTTCATATGAAATGTTGTACTATGTCTTAGGTTTCCATCGGTTCAAGAATCGCCTAAATCCGAGTTTTCTAGAGAGAGTTATAGCCATCCAAACATTGCTGCTCAATGAAAATTCTGTAGAATCTCAGTACAGTAATTTAATTTTGCTCAATGATTTTGAAAGGGTTAATGGCCTAATTTGGGTTGGTGTTCTTCATGAAAGTTTTAGGTCTATATCATATCTAATTGCTGGTAAAATTTCAGGTCAATTTGACCTACCTAGCTCGAGTTATGACCAAATGAACAGTTACTATTCATTTGGTCAGTTTAGTGCAGTGGCAGCCTGCAATCAATCCACTTTGGTCAATTGTTTCACCAAGTTTTGGTCAGTTTTTGGCCATGGTTCCTTAATGAAAATTGTGCTCTTTTATGTCTATTTTCATCTCTAATTGGTGGCATATCAATTGGACTTGTAAAATTTGAGTTTTGGTCCTTCAAAGTGGGTTTGGTCATGCTGCCAGCAGCATGACCATTGACCTACGAATTTGATTTTTATTCCAACAATTCCCACACAACTTATTTGGTCATAATTGACCATTATTTCACTTCACAATAAGTCCAACATGCCATTTATGCATTTTTCCCAAAATTTGGTTCACAACCCTAGCATTTAAAACCCTAACTCATCAATTTCACTACTTTGTTGCAATTAATCACACTTAATGGTTTTAATACTAATCATTCAACCAAGAAAGGTTTCTAAACTCATTCAAATGTATCATATCCATGCAAATCATATTCCTCTCAAGCTGCCCAAAATTTCAGTTTAATTCTTCCCCCATATTTGTTTCATTTAAATCAAGTTCTAAGCTCACTTTCAACCATCACATGTGCATTTGAATGGATAAATGAAGAGTTTAGCATACTAACCTTAGGTGAACCTTAAATCTTCACTTTTTGTTCTTCTTTTTCCTTCTTCTTCTTGCTTTCTTCTATACTCTTCAAGATGCAATAATGAAATTCATGTGGAGAATTTTAGGGAAAGCATGTTTAATTTAGGGTTTCAAAAGCTTGGTTAGACTTATCCATGGTGGAAGATGAAATAAGTGAGAGGGAAGAGTGAGTCACGTTTTTCCTTTTGAAGATGATGAATTTAATTTTTTTTTTCTTTTGTTTCTTTTATTTATTTTGCTATGGAAGACCATAAATATCAAATTTAATAAATATTTAATAAATTTGTTTATGACATCATTAATGATGTCATCAACTTTGACTTTTCCAACCTCTTCCCTTTTCTTTTTTTTTTTCTATTTATTTCTCTATTAGTTCTTTAATTTTATTCTCGATTCCGAAATTTTCTTTTCTCCGATTTTATTTGACAGTTAAGTCAGGAGTCAGCTCTCGGGGTCAATTGACCAAATTGCCCTCGCGAGTTCATCGGTTTGCAAATAATCCAATATTTCTTCCGGCTCCCTGACCTAATTATTTGACTGGCTTAACAGTTCTTTTTCGTGGTTTTCTCTTTTCCACTGTGTTCATAAGGGTCCTAAGGACCGCAGCGTCACTTTTTACGGTTCGAAATTTGAGTTTAGAATGACTTCGCAGTCATTCCCGAGGAGGTCACTCATCGCTGTGACTCTCGGCTCGTTTAACCTCTTATGTTCTGTTTTTGTTATTTATAGTTAACTAATTAAACATTACTAATTATTTGTGTTTATGGCTTCTCAAATTGTCTTAAGTGTGGCCCTAATCCCATTAATTGTCCGGACCGACACCGGTCACCGGAACAGTGAAATATACCAGGCTATACAACGGGGGTGTTACACATACTCCTCTTTACTGAAGATCTTGATTGAGGTCCAAAACCAATTTGATTTGTCAATGCTTTGTGGTCATGGCCCACCTTTTTAGAAACCATTCAAGTTTTTTGGTTAGACATATCAATGAATACATCCTCACTCCCTTTGAAACTAAGATTGTTGGGGTACACGCTACAAGATTGGAATAAGAATGTCTTTGGAAACATTAATTTCAAAGTTTCTTCCATTAAAAAATAACTTGATGAGTGGAAAATGCCTTTGAGTAAAAGGCTTTGTCACCCTCTGAAGTGGATTTCATTTGCCAGTTAAAAGTTGATCTGGATTTTCGGTCTATAAGGAATGAGAGCATCTAGAGACTGCAGCTTAGCTCGCATGCACTATGGGCATCTATTATCAAATCGCGGTATCATTTGCAAGCAAAGAATGGGATGCACTTATGCACTAAATAAAAATGTGTGATACAGTTTCATCTTCAGCAGAGCACCAACAATAGATATTCTGTGACGGCAGAATCATATTGACATGATGGAGTCATTCTCTTGTGCACAAATGATCTCTGCATGCTAACCATACCAAGAGCTCAACTTTTGGTGGAGCTAACCCCTGCCAAATTGCTATTGTAGAAAGAGGTTCAGAGATTGAGGCATTTAGCAAGCAATAATATAGTGAATTAAAAGTAAAATCTCCTTTTGTACTAAGCTTCCAAATCAAACGATCTTCCCTGTCATTGTAAATTTTCACCGAATTCAAAACAATCATCAATTGACCAATTTATGCAATAATCTGGTCTATGTGGCTTGCGAGAAATGACAAAATTTTTAAAGGGGAAGATATTTCAATTTTAGATTTGTGCTTTATTGTCCTTCATTGTAACATCCTCATTTTAGCTAGTCCGTACAGTCTACTGTTCCGGTGACCAGTGTCGGTTCGGACAGCTAGAACGTTCGGAAAAATATTTAAACTAAAGTGAGGAACTAAAAATTAACTCAAATAATTAATAAAAAAAATTTAGGAAAAATTATAAAATAATTATTGGGACCCCAGAGAAGGGTCATTGAGGTTCTTATGGCATTAGAATACTAAGAAAATATTTAGAAAAAATTTTCAATCGGTACAGACAATTTTGGCCCGTTAAGCCAAACGGAGGGCATTTTGGTCATTTTATCTTCAGAGATGATTTTTGGGTCAACTTGTCCAGTTAAATAAATAATTTATATAACATAAAATATGATTAAATGTTGTTAAAAATTTAATTGAAATTAATTGGGCAAGAAAAGGATGAAAAAATGAAAGAAATTGAAATTATGACATCATAAGGATGCCATTAAAAGTCTCCAACTCAATCAAGTGTTGACACGTGTCACCAAGGTATATAAAAGAGGTAAATGGGCTGGAAAAAGAAAGAAAAAAAATCAGAACTCCCTTCTTCTTTTCTTCTCCTTAACGTAAAACCTCTCCCACCATAGCCCTCCATAGCCAAGCTTTACCCAAGCTTGATTTCTTGGGTTTTCATCAATTAAAACTTAAATTTCTCAACACAAAAACTTGCTCCTACACCTTGGTGATCCTTTTGGAAGCAAAAAGAAAAGGAAAGGAAGAACTTTAGCAAATTGGAAAGCTCACTCCTTTAAGGTTAGTGACCTAACCATGAATTTTTCTTTAAATTCATGTTAAGAACTTTGAATATGTGTAAATTGCAAAGAAAAAAATTGTTGAATACATTTGGATGGAAACCCTAGATTTTTGGTAGCCATGGTTAGGGTTTGATTGTGTTGAGTTTAACGAAATTAAAAGACTATCATGGCTGCCCACAACATGTATTTACTAAGTGGATTGATGAAATGAAGTGAAAATGCATGTGGGGTAATGTTTGAGATGTTAGGGTTGGGGTTTGGGGTGGAAAAAGGGGACTTTGATCATGTAATGATGAAAGTGAATTTTAATGGTCAATTAGTGACCATTTGATTATGTGTAAACAAGAAATGAGATGGTTTTATTAGTGGGAATTGCAGTTGGTGTGGCTGCCCATGGTGACCTGCAGAATTGGATATGAGTCCAGCAGGTTTGAGCAGCCATAACTTAAATTGTAGAGGTTTAATTGGTGCAAGGCCAATTGGACATGAAACTAGACACATAATGGCACAACTTTGATGAAGAAACCATGCCCATAAAACCAAACCAAGTGGACCAAAAGCTTGCCTTAATCTGGGTAACCTGCAATCTGATTCTGCAGAATGACTAAATGAATAGTGATTGTTCATTTGGACATAACTCAATGTAGAAAAGTCCAATTGACTTGAAATTTTACCAACAATAAGCTGAGATATAGACCAACAACTTTCATGAAGAAACCTATCCCAAATTATGACCAGAACCTATCCAACAAGTGAGTTGCAGTCACTGTTCACTGCACTATAAATATGGTCAGCCCAGAAAAATTTCAATCCGGCCAGTTGTGGTTTTTGGACCATAACTTGAGTTACAAAACTCCAAATGGAGTGATTTAAAAAAAGGAAATTCAACTAGACAAAATAACGAACAACTTTCATGTTGATCATTTTATTAAATTCCCACTGCAAAAATGACTAATGGAACAGTAAATATAAGGTATGAAAACTGAAAATTCTGCTCAATTAACTTTAAACTTAGAAATGGTATTGGCAACCAATACCAACAAATTTTGAATGCAAAATGTGGTATGTTGAGAGTATTAAAACCAATGTACCTATTGTCTATGCAAAAGTCAACATTTTGATTGACTAATGAAGTGAATAGTAACACCAAAACTTGAAATTCAAAAATTGTAAAACTTAAAAATGTAATATGCCCTAGTATATCTAGCAAGATTGGTTTGGATAGCTTGGCATGCCAATAGGGTTCTGTTAGCAGTACTGCATATGGCTTCATGCCATTCTGTGTTTCATGGCTTTCCCATGCCATTCTGTGAAATAATAGCCTTTGGTTATGTTATTTGAGTTGATATGCTTGGGTTTTGACCCTGATAATTATTACAGCTTATTAACTGTTCTGTTGCACACCGGGAGACACAATGTGACCGATGGTGTGATGGTCTGAGGTACTTAGTATCCAGTGCCGGTTTACCCGTTTATCCAGTCCAGTCAACTAGTATGGGTTACTCGGGCAATGATAATAAACCTTATTAAATTTTAAAATAATACTACAAACAATACCAAAAATTAAGTCTACCCAAAAATGAAATCATACATTCTGCATAATTATTTTATTCTATTTTATTTTATTTTATATTGTCACCACTAAGCAGAATTACTTAGCGCGTCGCTTTTGCCACGCGCAGGTACTGGAGACCTAGCTGGGGAGCCCAGTAGACATCAGACGGGGTGAGCCTTCAGAGCTGCATCCGGGGTCCGGAGTCATCTCATATCTACACTGCATATGGTAAGACATTAGGACTATAGGTGGCCCTTTTGTATTTTTTGCATTTTGTATTAGTTTAGATTGTAACTATAAATTCCTGTAATTATGTATTAATGTAAATATATGAAATTTCATATTATTGAGATTTTCTGCATAATGTATGTTGATAAATGAAATGTTGAGAATTATTTGTGAATATGCTTCAAGTGATGAAGTGAACAGAAAAGTTTTGAAAATAGTATTGTGATTTTGAGATTGACTTGAATGTGTATAATGGAGTTTGGATTTGGAAATTATTTTGGAAGTGTTTTTAAACAGGTTCAGAAGAACTGTTTTTTTCCAATTTACAGCCGGCACTTTGCCGGATTTTCTATAAAATTGCGGATAAATTCAGATTTATCAAAATTGAAAAATAAATGAATTATAAAGGAATAAATTGTAATAGAAATATAAATTAGTGCTCCGATATATTGAGTGACATAACTTGCTCGGCTACACTGTAGATGGGTAAGGGGTGTCACATTCATCGTCTCTCTTTATGGATGAAACCATTAGACCCCGATTTTCCCTTCTTGGCCTTAGATGTTGGTTACCTCTAAAACCATAAGATGATGGACTAATCCAATCAAGCAACAAAAGATGATGAAATGGTTTGCACCTCCGTCTCCCTTTTATAAATGGAATATTGATGGTTCTTTTTGGGTTAAACCTGGTTTAAGTGTTGTTGGAGGAGTGATGCAGGATTATAAGGGTAATTTCCACTGTATTTTTTCTTGTCTTGTTGATAAAATGGACTCAAACTCGGTAGAATTTTTACAATTCGTAAAGCTCTTAAAATCTTAACATCTTTACCCTTTCTACATGGTAGTTTGTTCTTCATCTATCTATGTTAAATTAGATTTGACAATTGCAGTCTCTTGGTTCAAGGACCCACTATAAGTGCCTTGGAAGCTCACTCCTATTATTAATGAAATTATTAACTTCCTGAAAACTCTACCTCTGGTTGTTTACTCTTACATCCTTCGTGAAGGTAATTATATTGCGGATGCTTTGGCTAAGCAAGGACTCTCTCATAACTCAGACTTGGTTGCTTCTTTTTGATTTTCTTGTTTGACCCTTTGTGCTAAGTGGACCTTGCTGCTACATTGACTTATATTGTTGATGCCCTGACCATGTTACCCTTGTTTTTATCATTACCATATATGTTTTTGAACTTTTAAGGCAACTTCTGTTTCAAGTCAGCTTGATGTTATTGTTGCAATTGGTAGTGCTTGCAATAGCTTCATTGTTGTACCCTTTGTTGTTTGTATCCTTGTCCATCTCTTTTCACTTAGCATGCCATTGTCTAGGACGGGTGTATTAGGGAGACCTATTGGTCGGGGTTTAGTTGATGACGCTAATGCTATGTTTTTCCTGGAGCCTTTTTAATTAATGAAATTATCATTTATAAAAAAGGAAAACACATAATTAAACCGTTGTTTTATCCTATGGCAACAGAAACAAATTTAGCGGTTCTTAAACCGTTGCCATTGACTTTTGATTATAGTTTAAGCATATAAGATAACAGTTTTTAGGCGTTGCTTTTGATCCATTATGTAATAGTATACTTACAAAATAGTAAAGTGGTGAATAGTTTTTTCTTTTTATAACTTTCACTATAAAAAAAAAATAGATTGATACATAAGATAAATTTTAAAAACTATAATTATATGATATTTTATAAATTAATGTAATTCTTTTGGCATAATACAAACTTTTGAAGGAAAGAAAATATGAAAAATTAAAATTTTATTTTCTTGCGGTACAAAATAGTTAAACTAACATTGTATTGCTTATTGAATTATCAGCTATAATCCTTTAGCCTAAGTACAATTAATGTAATGTTAGAGGATGGCAGGTTTTAGGTTTCTTGGGTTTTTTTTTTTTCTTTGTCTCTTTATTTGCATTTCTAAATGTACTTGAGCTTCTTTGGTTGAAGATAAGCTGCGGACAATAAATAGAGTGAGTATTTAAAAAAAAATGGTGAAGGAAACCAATGGCAGAAGCTAGGAAGAAGAAGAAATAGAGAGATAAAGCTTTGATTATTCAGTGAGAGAGACAAAGACATATAGAGAGAGAAGAGAGGAGTAATGTGTGGGAAAAAGAGCAGATAATTTGAGGGCATTTAGTGTTGAGAATATTCAAGTGTTAAAATTCTGGGTTGGATATAATGTTGCCTATGATTGTGTTCTTTTACAAAGCTCATCAAGAAGATTCTTTCCAAATGTAATTGGGCTCTCAAATCTCTAGCAAGTGGTATTAGAGCTGATGTTTGGTTGGGATGAGTATATCTAGATGTAGTGGTTGCTAATTCCCATGGTGCCTCAACATGTGAATAAAAGAACAAGTGGACTCTCGATAAACCAACGGAGTAGGAAGGCACTTTTCTAAAGAAGAGTAGACCGATGGAGTCGAAAATTCTCGGTACACATAATGGTTCTAGCATGACTCTTAGAGGTGTATGCTTAGGTGGGTTTGGTATAGTGATTAGGCTTTTGGTGATGCCGTAATATTTGAGTTAAGAGAAAGATTTCTGCTTAAGGAGGAGTAAGCTCAATAAGCCTAATATGGAAGTAATTCACACTTAAGGAGAGTTTATTGGGCATATTGAAGTGTTAGACTTTTCACATTGAAAAAATATTGAATGAGTAAAAGACATATAAGTGGAAATGATTTACAAACCCATTACTTTATGGTTTTGTGCTAGATGTGATGTCAAATCCATGAATTTTATCTTTAACAAGGCTTATCAGGAAATATTCTCCCTAGACGTAATTGAGCCCCCTAAATCTTTAACATTTAGGTCATTTTTGTTTTCTTACAATAAATTGATATCGAGTTAATAGATTAATACCACTATAAAAAACAATCAGTTTTGCAACCAATTGAAATTCATTACTATTAGCAACTAATTTTGCAATAAATTAGTGATTTCAGTTTTTTTAGTAAAATAGTTAATTTTTAAAAATTTAGCAATTCATTAAAGAATAGATTATTATTAGCAACCTATTCTTTGTCATTTGTTAATAACAATCGATTTTTGCAACCAATTATAAATCAATTACCAAACTTTCTCCTAAAAAATTCCTACCATTTTTTTTATTTATAATCAATTTGAAATCAGTTGTTAATAGCAATCGAATTTTATAACTGATTAAAATCGGTTGTTATTAGCAACCTATTTTTTTCCCTAAAAATCCCCCCCCCCTAATTTTTTTTTTATTTGTAACTGATTTGTGAATTTAATGCAAAATTTTTTCCCTAAAAATTTTGTCTAATTTTTAAAAGAAATTAGTGATCGACAATCGGTTGTTAATTTGCTTATATAAACCACTACTCATTTTCTTTTTTTACTACCCCTTTTTTTTCTTCTTCTTTCGTTCTTCTCTTTTCTCTCATTTTATTCATCATCTTTTTCTTCCTCATCTTTTTTATTTAATTTATTATTATTTATCATAAAATTAAAATTTTTGTATATATATATATATATATATATTAGTAATTTGTTTCATAAATATCTTTTTATATTTAATTTTTTGTTAATATTTTTATAATAGTTATTATTAGTAATTTTTTGATAATATTTTTATATTAATTTTTTTAGTTCTAATTTTTCACCAATAATTTATTATTTTATTTTTTTTGAAAAATTTATTTATTTGAATTTTTTATTTTTTATTTGAAAATTTAATTTTCTTTATAATTTTTTAAAATTAGCAATTGACTTTTCGATTACTAAATTAGTTACAAATATCAATCAATTTACAAAATAATTGTAAAATTATAAAATTAAACACTTTAAATTTTTTACAATCAATTATGTTTCGGTTAGTAAATCAGTTTTTAGTAACAATCGATAGTTTTTTACCTTTTTTTAAAATTTAATTAATTCATCAATTGATTTGATTGTCGGTTGCTATTGGCAATCAATCTTATTACAATCAACTGAATTAATTGTTAAATCGACAAATAATCAATTTGATCAGTTGCTAATTCAATTTTTTTTTTATATACAAACTCACTGTATTAATAATTTTTTTATACATTAAATTAAAGCGTAAAATCTTTTATAATATAAATTAATGGTAAGAAATAATCTTAATATGTTCATCTAAATTAAAATATGATGAGTGGATTCAACCCTAATGTAACAACTACAAATAATATCTGTCAGCACCACAAAACACAAACATCATGCACCATTTAAATTGGCCCCCATATGAAATTTAATTAACTTTTAGCAAAAAGAGCAAAACATGTAGAAAAAAAGCTTTATATTAATGGGCACAAGGCAATAGCATAGCATGTGTGACTCAAAACTATTATTTGTGGGGGATTATCACCTAAAAATAGAGATGATTAAGGGTTGGATTAACATAGGTGACATGTAGGGCTAGCATGTTAGAAGGAGCCTCCAAGGAAATAATGTCCTTATACAATAATGATAAAACTGATTAATTCACGGGATGTGGTTTCTGTCTATTTGGTACAAATAATACAAATTAGGTTTGGATGTTCATGTCGGCCAGAAACACATCATTCTTCTCTGGGTCTTTTTGTGTTATCTTCTCCTAAGGTAATGAAGCAGGAGGGGCCTGTTTTGATAGAGACCCGGAGAATTGATGGCTCACCAATTACATTTCATGACCACACCAGAAATTTTACAATATATCTTTTTTCATAGCTTTCACTTTAATCACAAGGTTCCTCCGACAATTGGACGTGGGCCACTTGTATATTTATATATATATATAGAGAGAGAGAGAGAGAGAGAGAGAGAGAAAGAGAGAGAGAGAGTACCAATTGTGTATTCCCTTGTTGGGAAATGCCCATGATCTTATTACAATAATTATGATCTTTACCTCTAATTCAAAGCTTGAGGGAGGAATTTTCAAGAATTTAATGGGGTTATCATTATAGGTTAGACGCGCTTTTACATGATCTCTTCTAGCTAGCTCTCTAACTACACGTATAGGGATATTATTAATCGTTGAAACACTTGAAAATATGAAAATATTGACTATTAATTCCTCCGAGATTTCAAAGTAATCATGAGTTTAGAAGAAAATAACCCCATAACACCTTATAAATGTGTTGAAAAACGAATTCAAAACAAAATTTCTCTATCCTAAAACAAATGAATTTCCAAGATTATGGATTCTTCTTCATCTAAATTATTTGCTCACAGAAGGTATCTAGTTTAAGTTGTCATGATGCATACATAATTATACATCTAGTCTATTAATAATTATAAAAAAAATTCAAATATTCATGTTAATTTATAATTTTATCGAAACGTTTCAATGTTAAACTAATTATTCAAATGTTTTAATTTAAAAAAAAATTAATCAAGTTAAAAATTAATTGACCAATTGACAACAGCACACTTTGAATCATATTTATGTATGCTTAATAAAAAACCATTTGATCTTGTTTCCCAAAATTCTCATAAGCAAAATCAAGTTATCCTTAAATTGGATTTCAATTTTCGCTATTTTTTTTTAAATTAAAATGTTTGAATGATTGATTTAAAATTAAAACGTTTTGATAAAATCAATAAACTTTTGAATTTTTTTAGTTTAAAAGGCCATAAAAAAATAAATATTTGCAGTTTTACGAAAGCTAAATTTAGTGGAAATTAAAAGAGTCTTGAAAGAATTTTATTTTTCGACTAATTTGTAGTCATTATTTCAGTAATATGAAGTTCCATATTTGCTTTTGGCAAATGCACACTGATGATTCATTTTCCACATCTGATACTAAATAAAATCTATCAATAAAAAATTAAGTCATTTTAAATTGTTTTAAATAGTTGAACTCTTAAACTTATTTTATTAATAATAAATTTCATCATCATCTCTAAACTTAATTAAAACATTATTTTTAATTTATAATATAAAACCTTTTAAACATTAATTTGAGTGAAAAAAAAATTCTTTTAACTTGTTATAATTAATTTCTTATTTACAAAGTTAATTAATATCACTTCAAAAAATAATTGAATATTCTAAAGTCCTATTGGCTAGATAAATCCATACGTTTGCGTTTGTTCTTATTTTGTTCAAACCTTTTAATTTTGAACAATTAAATCAAACTATTCAAATCAAATTCAATATCAAAATTAGAATTTAGTAAATTATAAATTAGTTCCTAAGATTTGACAATACTTTACAACTTAGTCCTTATATTTTCAAAATCAAATCAAATAATTCAATTCATGAAATTTGACAAAACCTACAATTTAGTCTCTTAATTTAAATTTATATTTAAATAGTATAATAAATATATTATTCTTCCCAAATTAATTCTTACTCTTGTCAAGAATTTTCTAGAATTGTTTTGGAATTTTTCTTAAGTTTTTCAATATATGCTTTTAGATTTTAATTTGTGAAATTTTGATTTCTTGAGATAAAATGAAAAAATTCTTATGCCAAAAAAATAAAGATCCAGTAATGTTGGGTTTACGGATCGTGACTTTACCGTCAAGATCTCTCCTTGAAGCTTTGATCTTCGGGTTTCCAATGGATGAGTTGGTCTACAGACGAGCTGATGGAGGGAGGTGTATTTTGACTTGATCGTAGCATGTGAAGAATAGATTAGGGGCAGGAAAGCTCTTAACTTCCTACTTCTGTCTTGTAGAAAATATATAGAACTAAAGGCATTTTGTTCATTTTTGTTATAATTACGGTCAATTGGATGGGAAAACAAAGTTATAAGTTTTGCTAAATTTTAAAAATTATTTTTTTTTCTTTTAGTTTTGAAAATATATGGATTAAGTTGTATAAGTTTTTTCAAACCTTAAGGACTAAATTATAATTTACTTTTAGAATTTGGCCAAAAATTTGGGTATTGGTTAAGATTTCTTCAATTTTGAAACGTTTGATTCAATTGTCCAAAATTAAAAGGTTTGAATAAAATAAATAATAAACTTAAAAGTTTGGATTTTTTCAATCAATTGGCCTATCAAGAAATATATATATATATATATAGCTAAAATATAAAAATGGTCTCATAAAATTAAGTCATTGGGTTTAGTAATCCACCTGGCTTAATGATTTGACAAATAATATACACTTGGCATAAACATTAATTATTTTAAAATTTAATTTGTCCTCTTTAATTTTAAAATTTAAATTCTCATTTTCCTTTTTCTTTTTATTCATTTTACTTCTTTCAAAGTTGTAACATTTTTATTTTTTTATTTCTATTTTTAATCCTTTAATTGGTAAACATAAACTAATTTAAAATATAATAAAAATCATTTATCAAAATTAAATGGTATTTATTTCAGTAGGTATTAAATAATTTATTAATTAATATTAGAAAATAAATTTATTTCCCATTTCTCTTGAATATTGAGTATATAATTTATTGAGATCTCTCACTTTTTTACCTGCTTATATTGACAATTTAATTGTTTTATGTATATATTTTTAAATTTGTATGATTATTTTTAATTATTTATTATGTTTTATTTTTCAAATCCATTATATTTATGTTTATAATAATAAACTGTTTTTCAAATGTTTTTGTTGTTTAAATAATTATAAACTATATTTCAAAAAATAAATATTCCTATGAAGGATATAAAGTTCGAAAATCAATATTAGAATAAAGAGATATAATATTAACTATACAAAATTTCAGTGATTTATATAAGAAAATAAATGTTGTTTTAAAAAATGCAAAATATTAATAGGAAAATTTGTAATTACTGAGAGAAGAATAAAAAATTCAATTTTCGAATAACAAACTTAAAACTTAAAAAAAAGAGAAAAATAAAATGCAAATCATAAATTAAGAAATTATTTTACATAATGTTGTTATTATTATTATTATTATTATTATTATTATTATTATTATTATTATTATTATTATTATTATTATTATTATTATTATTATTCTTGAATATTACCATAATATTTAAGATTTTTTTAGCATATTTATTATTATAGTTATTATGGACAAAACTATTTTTTAAATGCAATTATACTCTGAAAATATTATAACATTTACATTTTTATGAAAGAATATTTAGACGAAAATAATTAATAATCATTTTGAAAATAAAAATTTAATTTAATTTTAATAGGAATAAAATTATTCAAATTTTAATAAAAATTTTAATTTTATTTAATGTAATTAACCAATAATTTTATCATTAACAAAAATTTATAATATGGTTTTGAAAAATAAAATTATACAAAAATAATTATTAAATTATATATTAAAATAAAAAATAAATAAATTATGCAATGCGCGAGTAAAATGACTGGTTCTAAATAAAAGTCTAATCATTTTTTCACCCATACCCCTCTCTCTATTTGCTTTTTTATTATTCATCATTGTGATCCAACTCTTTTTTCTTATTTTAACAACTTCTTCGAAATTGATATATCTATCTATCTAACCCTTTTGAAATCGATATATTTCAATTTGAAATCTCAAATCTATCTATCTAACTCTTTTAAAATTGATATATTCCAATTTGAAATCTCAAATCTATCTATCTAACTCTTTTAAAATTGATATATTCCAATTTGAAATCTCAAATCTATATCTTCATCTTCTACTTCCATATCTCCTTTTGACTTTTTCCTAACCACCCACCTGATCCAACCCTTTCTTCCTATTTATGCATCCCTTTCAAATATATATGTTCCAATTTGAATCCTTAAGCCTATTTTCTTCTATTACATCTTTCTCTTTGACTTTTCCCCACCCATCTACCTTTTATAACTTCCCTCTCTGACTTTTCCCACCCTTCATCTTCTATTACATCTTTCTCTTTGACTTTTCTCTACCCACTCACCACCTGACGCAACCTTTTCTTCCTCACTTCCGCAATCCTTTCAAAATTGATATATTCCATTCTGAATCCTTAAATCTATTGATCTATCCATCTTTCTTCATTGGGTTTGTGTTATTGCTGAATTTTGGTTTGTGTTGTTAGCTGGATTGAAAATTTATTTGTTAAGTTTTTGATGTAGTATTTATAAGTTAGTGTTTTTGATTTCTAGGGTTGTACTTACTCATAATTTATATTTTTATGAGTAATTTTAGAAAATTTTTTATATTAATTAATTAATAAACCTTAAAATTGGCCTGCAAGTTACCATTACTTCAACTCTTCAATTGGCTTCCTTTTTGAGGGAGCCGATGTTTCCAGTTTCATCACGACGTTACTTTCATTTAGGCTCTCATTGATTAGCTTTTATTTAAAAAATAAAAAAAATAAAAACAATGAACACAATATTTGAAATTAAAAATTTTCATTTTTATGAAAATAAACTTAATGATTTATATCACATAAAAAAGATATTTTTTCTTCATAAATTTCTTAATTAATATGGTTAATTTACCTTTAATTAAATCGAAAATAAATTTAGCGCAGTATATAAAAACCTAATCTATAATGGCATTTTACCACAATAAAAATATCTTTCTTATTAGCTCATCATATGTGAATTGAAAAATTAATATTTAACATTTAGACTTAATTTTAAGAATTAATTCAACATGTTAAGTAAAAATAATAGTTAAATTATTAGGGAATACTTTAATTGGTTTTCCTTTGATTTTTAAGGTATAGTGAGTGGAGAACATCTAAAAATTTGAGTCCCTCAATTTACTTATTATGAGATTTATCACCATCTACTATATTCTCCAAAGCAATTATTATTGAAGTGTATATATATAAACACAATGACAATTTAAAATTGTTTTATTTAAAAAATCTTAATCATATACTTCAAAATGGGGCTTTGGTGGGTTTTCTCTCTTTCTTCGTTCCATTAAACAAAATCCATATGCTTATTAAATAATAATAATAAAAAAAAAAATCGACAAGAATATATAAGAGAATTTTCATTATAATAAGAAACTCATCGACACAATGGGTTGAAGGCGGAATCACTCCTAACCTCGCTCCATAGAATTTCGGGATCAGAACGGGGACTTTTTCATTAGGAAGCAGATGAATTTCTCACGGGAACTTTTCTTTTTTTATTTTTTTTATTATTATATAATATAATTTATTTATTAAAAAATAAATTATAAATTAAAAATATGAGTTTTAAACATAATTTTAATAATATATTTATATTTTATTTTTTTATTAAAATTATAATATTTAAATACATAAATATAGAAAAAATAGATTTTTTTTAATAATAAATAATTAATAATATATTATTATGAAGGATGAATTATGAGAATTTAAGATAAGAAAACTTTCTCCTGATTTTCACCCACATAATATCGAAATTAAAATAAAAAAATTAGATTCAAGAAGAGTCAAATGGGATTCAAGAAACATTTTCATATGTAACCGCAAGGTCCAATTAGGACATGGCTGTCAAACCAAGCCCTCGATGTTGATAAAAAAGAAGCTTATATACCATATGTAAAGAGATAGCTTATCACGACTCCCTATCAAAATGGGTCTTTTGAAGATCAAATAAAAAGGAAAAACTCATCTATACACTTTAGCTCTCTCGCCCCTTCATGTTTTTCATGCACGAAATATTAACTTAAGTATCAAAGTGGCCCCACCAGGTCACAAATGGGTCATTCTTATTCTTTTTCACTTTTTGCAATATTCTGAACTCCATCAAATCAATATTCATTAATTGGAAGAACTAATCCTTGAAAAAAAATGTACTATATATTAATAATACTTCGATTGTAAACCCTGAAAAGATCCCATCCTAGAACATTTTCCACTGAAATGACCACTTAGAACCACCCAAATGAAAGAGGAGATGCCGACACTCATGGAAATCAAGATCTGAAACCTTCCAACACAAGAAACCTCATTTTTCTCTCTCCTGAAAATACTCTTAATGTTTTTTAAATTGTCTCTTTCGTTTTGGTTTCTTCATGTGCGTGTGTATATATATATTGTAAGGGGCTTTTTTATGGAGTTATTAATTTAAGCGTGGATTTTGAGGCGTGAAGTGACGCATGTTTTTTGGTTAATTATTATTAAATAATGTTTAAATCAACTTGAGCATTTTATCAAGAGAATGAGAGGCGTGAAGGAAGAAATTAAACCAAAAGATCATTAGGTCAACTGTATATATTTCACTTAAATTAAACTAACTATTAATAAAAAGAAAACAAGTTAAGATCATAGAATTGGTCAAGTGATTAGAGAAAGGCTACAAATAATTTTTTTAATTCACTTTGTTAATTATTTAGGAGTCTCAAAGCACATTTTTTATATACTGATGGCCTTTATTGTTTTATTTTTATATATTAATAATTAGTATATTTGATATATTAAAATAAACATCATGTTCAAAAAATATATTTAAAAAAAAGTCTATAAATATAGCGTCCTAGGCTATTCTCACTCTCGAGCTTTTTTCTTTTTTCCACCCAATGGATTCAACTGCCACCACACTTCTCTTGTCTTCGCCGAGAGAGAGTTCTATTTTTGACGGTTCTTTTCTGCACAAACAAGGCACTCTATCTATGGAATTTCGCTGGCCAAAAGATGAGTTAGTTAGTGCTCATAAGGAGCTTATGGAGCCAGTAGTTGATCTTGCGGGGTTCTTCACAGGTGATGAAGTGGAAACATGGAAAGCTGCCACCATGATCAAGGCTGCTTGCTTGAACCATGGTTTCTTTCAGGTGATCAATCATGGTGTTGATCTCAATCTCATCAGCACCGCACAATATCATATGGGCCATTTTTTTAAGCTTCCAATTAGCCAAAAACTAAGGGCTCGGAGGATGCCAGGCAGCTTGTGGGGCTATTCTGGTGCCCACGCTGATCGATATTTGTCCAAGTTGCCCTGGAAAGAGACATTATCTTTCGGCTACCATGAAAATAGTTCGTACCCCGTTGTGTTGGATTTCTTCAAAACGACTCTAGGAAAAGATTTTGAACAGACAGGGTAAGAATTACAGGACATATATATAGTATCATATTCATCTAGTTATAGTATAAATTCCATAACCCTAGTATTTCCTCATTTTTCTTTTGCATATTATATTTGAAACTAAATTTTTTCACCCTTTTGTAGAATGGTCTTTCAAACATATTGTGAAGCAATGAAGGAGTTGTCTCTTTCCATAATGGAACTGTTGGCAATGAGCTTGGGACTTGATCAATCCCACTATAAGAAATTCTTTCAAGAGAGCTGCTCTATAATGAGGTGTAATTTCTACCCAACATGTCAAGAGCCAGGTCTTGCACTTGGCACGGGACCCCATTGTGACCCAACATCCTTAACCATACTTCACCAAGATCATGTTGGAGGACTTGAAGTTTTTGCGAACAACATGTGGCACACTGTTGAACCTCGTCATGGTGCCTTAGTTATCAACATTGGTGACACGTTCATGGTAGGTCTCCGAAAAGTTGAAACGCATCTTGTTTTTAGTTCCCCCTAATTTTGACAATTCCATCATCACATTGACATGATCAAGTTGTACAGGAGAATATATCAGGTTAGAAATGAAATGTTGCACAGTTCCCTCACGTACACTAGTAACAGAGATTTCTTGACATGACCATCATTTAATTGTTACCTTTCTGTACCATTTTTTGCCAACTAGTACGAGAAGCATCTTTTGTGGACTCGCTGGGAGGAAATGAATTATGCCCATTTTTGCATTTCAATATTCGTGGTCAATTTATTGCTTAGAATTGAAGTATAAAACAAATTTCCCTATTATTTCAAGGACATTAAGCACTTCTTTTTCTTATTTCTCTTGTTTCGCATTGTGGTCATTGGTCTCTTCGGAAAAAAAATAAAATAAAATAAAAGACCAGATGGTCTCTTGAATGCCGTGTTCACAGTCAATAGTCCCCCTTCACAACTTTTATTATAGAGTTTTATCCTCTAATATAATTTCTCATTATTGTTATACTAATAAGATTATAAGACCTGGCAATAACTTCATGCATATCTGATCATGGTCATTGCCATTTTTTGGGATTAAAAAACAAACCCCACCATTTTTAGACTGGGGAAGCATTTGAGAGCAATATAGTTGCAATAATGCCCTTGTACCATGCAACAATTATATATTAATTTCCATGCATATGAGTATGGTCTTTAGACTGCCATTTGTTTTATTGATTTTGGTGGATGTGCAGGCATTGTCGAATGGTATATACAAGAGTTGCCTGCACAGGGCAGTGGTTAATAAGTATGAGGCTAGAAAATCGTTGGCATTCTTTCTTTGTCCAAGAGAAGACAAGGTGGTGAGACCTCCCAAGGATCTTGTGAGCAGAGAAGGAAAAAGGATGTATCCGGATTTCACATGGTCAGATTTGCTTCACTATACACAAAAGCACTATAGAGCCGACGATGCAACCCTCCAAAACTTCTCTAAATGGCTCCTCTCTTCCAACTCAGGAAACGTCTAGCCGGCTACCTTGCCCATTAATTTGCTTCTTATCATGCTTAACAATATTATGATTTAATTCCTTACAAAAAAAAAAAAAAGATTTAATCGGGTTCTGCATGTTTATCTTTGTATTACTGTTGCTTTGCGGTATTATTTATGTATATTTGTCTTTTTGTTTACTGGTACTATTATCTTAATTATTAATTCCCTAGCTAGCTAGAAGCTGGTAGCAAAGACATGGCACGTTTCATTTCAGATGGATTATTGAAGTTGGAATGTCTAGTGCCCGTGGGAAAGAGTAAAAGACTACCCTAGCTATACTTAGCAGAAAAGACAAGACTAGCCGTATATATTGCACATGGTGTTAAGCTTATACAGACCTATAAAAAATTTGTAGTGTAGATTTCATTCATCATTTCTTAATTATGAATCTTGTAATGGAAATATCTTTTTTGAAATTTAATTTGTAATATAAAATTTTTTAAAATTTCAGTTTGTTAGATAATAAAACTATAACAATCCAGTCTAACTGCATAATATTTTCTGTTTTAATTTATTTGATTTCAGATATACTTTTTTTTATATATCTAAAAATGTGTTATTTAATAAAATAGTCCCTTTATAAGTATCTTAACTTTTTCTTTTCTTTCCGTTGAGGGAATTCGATTCATTCTCTTCATCCTCTTTCAGTCTTAGAGTAAAGAATCACTCTCCTCATGAACTTGCCACATTGTATTGGCGGAGGTTTAGCTTTAATATCAATTGTGACAACTTAGTCCATCTATACAACACACTTTGGCCCATATGACCATATGAGTTTGTCCTTTGAACCCCTCAAAAGAGCGCTATCCAGTGAAGTAGTCCCTCTTTATAAGTACTTTAACTTTCTCTTTCTTTTCCAATGTGAAAATAATGCTTATCTTATAAAATTATGAACTCTACTTATAATATGAAAAATAAACCATACATAATTGTAAGAACTAAGAGCATTTTCAATCTATAATGTGATTTAGCGAGCTAAATATTGGCAAAAAAATTCTGTTTATATACATCAATACAAAAAAGTTCAAATTGGTAGCTAATCAATTTAAAAACTAACTTAGCAACTGATTCAATTAGTTGGAATGAGGCTGGTTGCAAATAGTAACTGATAACCAAATCAGTTATTAAATTAATTAAATTTAAAAAAATAAAACTTCTAGTAAAAAACTATCAATTGCTAGTAAAAACCTATTAGCAACTGAAATTAGTTGCTAATAGCAATTGAAATAATAATTAGTTTTAAAAAGTTTAATGTCTTTAATTTAATGATTTTGTAATCATTTTGTAAATCGGTTGGTATTTATAACTAATTTAGCAATCGAAAATTTATTTGCTAATTTTAAAAAAATTATTAAAAATATTGAATTTCCAAATAATAAATAAAAATTCATATATATATATATATGTTAACACAAAAAATTACTAAAAATTAACACTACAAATAATTTATGAACAAAAAAATATATTTATATAGAAATTTTTATTTTATGCCAAAGAAAAAATAAATTAAATAAAAAAGATAAAGAAAAAGATGATGATGAAGAAAATAAATTAGAAAGGAAAATATAATGAATAAAATAGATGAATATGAAAAAGATGATGAAGAAAATGAGAGAAAAGAGAAGAAAGGGAGAAAAAAATTAATAGGGAAATAAAATAAGTAGTAGTTTATATAAGTGAATTAGCAATGAATTGTTAGTTCTTAATTTTTTTTTTAAAATTAGACAAAAATTTTTAGAAGAAACATTTAACAATCGATTCGCAATTAATTACTAATAGTAACCGATTTCAATTAGTTACAAAAAATAATTACAAATTAAAAAAAAAATTTGGAGGCGAGGGACATATTAGTTACAAATAAAAAAATAGACGAAAATTAAAACAAAAAAAATTTAACAATCGATTTGCGGCTTAATTTGAAAATATATTTAACAAACAAAATTAAACTTTTGTTTGATTAACTTTGCTATTTTTTTTCCTTTATTTTATTTTCTGTATCTTGCACCAAATAATAAAAAAATATATATTTTATAAATAAAACTTATTTTTCATAAATTAAAAATTAATTTCTTGTTATTATTTATATCATACCCATCTTTACAAAAATAAATACAATATAAAAAAATGACTTTTTTTTTTCTAAAATATGGCTGATTAAATACAAAGACTTGCTGAAAAATATGAATATGAATTACATCATTTCTACAAGAATTTATTGGAATATAAATAAAATTTAAAAAATAGATTCATAATGATTTGTAATTTAAAATCGCTTTTGAAATAAAAATTAAATAAAACGTGTCAAATATATTAAAAAAACTGATTAAGAAAAGCGGAAGAACAATCAATTGGACCATCATCCTGATAAATTTATCACAATCAATTGAAAGTAGCACTAGGCAACCAATAACATCCGAAGACACATTTAAAGACCATCATTTCCATGAGGATAAAAAGGAATATAAAAAAAAAAAATCCATAATTTCCTACGACCTAAAAAAAAAAAACAAGAATAACAAATTATAAAAGAAGCATTTTTGGCCTCACCTCTACTTAGACTATAAAGCTAGAAAAGTGGCAGGAATATTAAAATTGGAATAAAAAAAACAATATGAAATGTTAAAAATAAATGAGTGTGTATGAATTTGAATAAATAAATAAAAGAAGAAAATAAACAAGATTAATCCTCACAAACTTAAACCTTCACTTAACACAACTCATGACTAATTAGTGTTACTAAGCAAAATATCAACATTAATTAATCCTTATTTCCACAATCGAATAATGCAATACTCACCAATTTATTACATTCCAACTTAAAAAACCATATTAATTTTAGCATTTATAAAGACTCATCCCTTTTTCCATTGTATACGAAGAAAATAATTGAATAGAAAAGAAACAAAGATTAGTGGATATCGATATAAAATATAATACTAATTTTGTTGTCCTACTTGTTTAAACATGTTTCAGGTATGCTTGACAATTATAGATATATAAACATCTTCTCTGCTGGAATTTATGATTATTTAAGGTAGTGCTTGACTGCTTGGATATAGAAAGGCCTAGAACCAGATATTTTGAGTTTCATAACTGATGAAAATTAACTCATATCTGTATAATTCGCCTAATAATTCAAACGTTTCCATTTTTTTTTTATAAGCAGTGATTTTATTGAAATAAATATCTAAAAAAATATAGACTTGAATAAGCAGGTTCAAAATACACAGATCCAAAAAAAAAAAAAATAATAATAATAATAACAAAAGCACTAGATGCAAAGTTACTTCAATAAAAGGTCAAACGTGTGCGTTTGTGGCTTATTTTATTTAAAATTTTTTAATTTTGATTAAAATTTTTAAAATTGTAGAAATTTTATCCTACACTCAAATTTTATTTTCAAAATTTAATAGGTAACTTCTAATTCAGTATCTAAGATTTGACAAAACTTATAATTTAATCCTTATATTTTTAAAATTAAGTAATTTAGTTCCTGAAATTTGACAAAATCTATAACTTAGATTTTCCATCCAATTTTCCTTTAATTATAGTAAGAAATATCAAAATGCCTTTAACTTTATATATTTTCTAAGAAAGGAAAAGGGAAAACCGTGAGCCTTCCTATGCTGATCTAGTCATCATAGATTGTGATCTAGTCGAGACTCACCTCCATCCACCAACACGTCCATAGATTAATCCATAGCCATTGGAAACACGAAAATTGGAGTTCTAAGAAGAGGTCTAGTGGGTTGAATCATGACCCATAAACCTAACCCGATTAGATCTTTGTTTTTCTAATGCAAGAATTTTTTTAATTCTATTTCAAGAAATTAAAATTTCACCAATTATAATATAAAAAGCATATATGGAAAAATAAAGAAAAATTTTAGAATAATTCTGAAAAATTCTTGACATGAAAAAGAATTAACTAATTTTGGGAAGGATAATATATTTATTATATTATTTAAATATAAAACTTAAATTAAGAAATTAAGTGTAGATTTTGCTAAATTTTAGGATCTAAATTGTTTGGTTTTGAAAATATGAGAATAAATTGTATGTTTAGCTAAACCTTAAAAACTAAATTGTAATTTATCCAATTCTAATTTGGATATTGAATAAAATTTTTATAATTTTGAAATGTTTGGTTTAATTATCTAAAATTAAAATATTTAGATAAAATTAACCATAAATACAATTATTTGAATTTATTCTGCAATGTATTGTTTTCTCCCTTATGGAAATATATAAAATCTTTAAACTATATATGCAATTTGAATCGAGAAACCTCAAGTATCAAACTTCTTTAAAAAATTAAAAAAAAAATGATGAAGTAAAAACAGAGAGAACTTTAAACAGCAAGCAAGAGGACAAGTGAGAAAGGGGCATGACACGAGGGTTGTCCTTAGGTTTCCGCTGGAGGACAACAGAAAATGGGACAGTCAAGGACTAGAGAATGAAGGGAGGGGCCAGAGAGAGAGGCAATAATCAATATGGATTCCATGGTTTTGTTTTGGCAAACTCAGTTGATGCATGGAGTGATAACTAGAGACAAATAAACACCTTTTTTGTTGTTGTTGCTGCTGATGTTGGGTTCATTAGAAAAGGGAGATTTGGACGTCCGCATCAAATTTCTGTAGACCTTCTGGTAGTTTGTGGAATTAGTGTAGCTGGGCCAATCCATTTGATCTTCTTGTAGGCCCATTTGGGTAGGGCCATAATATCTTAATCAGTGTAGCTATAGCCTGTAAATCGTATGGATCCTTGACTTTTGGACTCTTTAAATTCTATTTCTCTATACATATCTTCCTATATTTAGTTTTTGCATGCCGGGCTTTCTTCAATTTCTCAAAATCTTGCTTCCTATATATTTTTTAAACCACAAGTGTGCATATGACAAATATAAGATTTTGCACCTTTAACAAAATTATCATAATTTTATTAAGGAATAGGTTTTGTCCCTAAGATAGTGTGTGCATCTCTTTACCTATCTCACTCGGTATCAAATTTTGGAACCTTGAGCCCAGCTCAGCCCAAAAATGAGCATGCAACTGATTTGGGATATTCTAATTTCTCAAATTTTATTTTTTTTCTTATATTTTATTTTTAAAAATTAAATATATCCAACGCATATAAAATATTTTTTGAAATATTTATAAACAAGCAAAATTCTTTTAAAAATATAATTAATAAATTTCACAAGAATGTAAGAGATATCATATATATTAAGAATATTAAATATTTTTGTTTAAAGAAATTGAGTTGGCCAACTATAAGCTTTTATTTTTAATCACAATAGTATAGACTTACTCATTTAATTTGATTGGACAATATTGAGCTGTCATAAATTAAACAGACTAATAGAATTTTTGTTATTAGTTACCTTTATTGATTTGGAAGATGAAAGTGAAAGAACAATTGACTTTCCCACTGCTAATATATACAACTCTTATTTAAAAGAGCTATATATTAGCAGATTTAATACTAAAGCTAACAATGTTTTGATAAGTTGAATCGTTCTAGAACTATCTTTGTATATTTTTATTTGTTATATTAATTTTTTTATATTATTTGTTACATTTAAAAAAAATTAAAGAGCATTAATTTTTTTAATTTTATCCTTTATTTCTATTGAATATAATAAATATTTATATAATTTTTTAAATAAAATAAAAAATATTAGTATATTTTTATAAAAACAATATTATCTAATCATTTTCTCAATAATTGTGTAAAACTTAGATTCGGCTGATAAAAATTTATGAAGATAGTGTTAATTAATAGTTGCGAAAGTTTTATTACTTGAGCTGTGTTGGTCCTGTAATTAATTAATATTACATAGTTGGTTGTTGTTTCTTATGGAGAAGTGGAAAATTTTGACCATACCCATAAATTTAATTTTAATTAGCTTGATTTTGCATAATTCGCAATTATTTTAATTAATATAATTTAAATTTTGAATAACCCGTAAAATTAATGATTCAATTAAGAGTTAATCCAACTATCTGTATAATTCAATACGAAATTAATCCAATTGGATTGAATGAATTCAAATTTTAATCTAAAATTAAATGAATAAAAGTTAATATTTTTTTTAAATTAACATTTTAAATTAAAATATCATGTAACTGGTAAATTAATCTAAATTTGATTCAAAATTCTTTATGGCAATCAATAGATAATGTGAATTAACGTGCAATTTGAAATATTCAAACAATTATTGATTTGTTGCCACATCTATTCATTCTTAAGTATGATCAAGTGTAGTAAATGAATTTATAATATTAATTAAATTTAAAACAAATTGTCCCTAAACGTTAATTTCACCAACAAAAGCTGCAAATTCAGCATATTTGTCATGGATTAAACAAATTAAAGCTGCTAATTCAGAGCCATTGACAAATCGGGTTAGAAAATTTCAACTCTAAAGCATGTTAGTTTGAGAATTCCTTTCATGAGATGAAGTGGATGAAAGATGACTCTTGAATCTGCTGGCTGCTTTATTTTTCTTTAATCTTTGGTTGCAACATCCGATTAGTTGGCCACTAAAGTTTTAAATTTGTTCCTGTCACGAGTTATTATCAATTTGTCATTAACGTGACACCTCTCATATTTTATTTTTAAAAATCAGTAAATTTCTTTCAGTATGGCCTTCCTACAAAGCATTTGCAGATTAATATCATTACTTAAAAGAGTTAATATCATTCTTATGCGCCTATTATATCTAAGTCTTCCTTAAACAATTGGTAAGTCCTCTCACATCAACAACGTTTAGATATTCAACCGCATGCCAGCCCCTGGAATTGGTCTTCCTCTTTGGTGACAATAAAGAGCTCAGCAGTACAGGAAATTTTCTCCAGAATTCCATTAAGGAAACTGTCTTAAAAGAAAAGAAAGTGGGGAAGCTGCTATGGGATTTCAAGTAATACTAATGAAATTTTCGCTAATGGGGGTGCTAGTAGCTGCAGCAGCAACACAAGAATTTCCCATAGCCAAGCCTGGCTGCCAAGATAGATGTGGGAATATCAGCATCCCATATCCATTTGGTTTGACAGATGACTGCTACTTCGATACTAATTTCCTCATAACTTGTAATGAAACTTTTGATCCTCCACAAGCATTTTTACTGGCAAGTAACATCCGCGTTAGAGAGATAACACTTGACGACGGAAAGCTACGCATCCTTGCATATGTAGCTCGAGATTGCTTTAACACTACCTCAGGCACAGCAGCTCATGACAACGAACCCTGGTCAATGCTCAGGCTAAATAAATTCATCGTCTCAGATACTGATAATATATTCGTTGCTATAGGTTGTAACACTGAAGCAACCGTCTTTGGTTCCCTAGCAGTGAACCATGATTATGTATACAAGGTGGGATGTATGTCAATGTGCAACAGCTTGGTATACGTTCCAAATAATACTTGCTCTGGCATTGGTTGTTGCCAGACTTCACTTGCCAAAGGAGTACGTTACTTCAATGTAACAGTGAGTAGCTACCAGAATGATACTTCCATCACAGACATCAGTCCCTGCAGCTATGCCTTCATTACAGAGACAAAGTCCTTCAAATTTGCTTCGACTGATTTTTCTGATCTGAGGTACGTTGCAAGTCTTCCTCTGGTGCTGGATTGGAATATTGGGGACAGCAACTGCACAACAATTAGGAACAATATGATGTATAATGCATGTCAAGGAAATAGCACTTGTCAGGATCCTGAAAATGGGTCTGGGTACCTTTGCAAATGCTTAGATGGTTATCAGGGGAATCCATACCTCCCTAATGGTTGCCAAGGTTTACCTCTCTTCGCCCTTCTTTCATTTTATGCAAAAGTAAGATTATTGATAGTGTTATCCTATTTCTGCTCTGATCCTAATTGGATTGCTTGACCTATACGCCTCAAAACAGAGCTCATTACTCAATACTAGTAGCTTGTTCCGCTCTGTTTCTGTTTCTTTTGCAGATATTGATGAGTGTAAAAATTCAACGCTCAACATCTGCGACAAAAAATGCATAAACACCCCAGGGAGCTTTCATTGTTCTTGCCCTGAGGGTTATCAGGGTGATGGAATTAAAAATGGAACAGGTACAGGTTGCATCCGTGATCGCTCGCTGGTGATTGAGGTCACCGTTGGTAAGTTCATTCATCCACACACCAAGATAAAAACAAGCCCTTCCAATTGAAATTAATGGTTAGGGTGACATGGAGAGAAAAGGAAAGCTAATTTGAAATCACAAACCATTTTAAGTTTGTTTCTTTTAAAACATGCCAAAGGTAATTATGTCTACCTATTTAACAAACTCGAAGTGAAATTAATGAAAAAGAATCCTATCTGACACAGTAGATTCTTACTTTCTTACACTTCAATTTCAGGATGGATTTAAAAGTCAATTTTTTTTTCTCCTCTAAATAGTCTTAGGACTCATTTTAGTTTGCAATTTCGCTAATTAAGCTGCAAACAGGAAAGGAAATTATATTATTGAATTTATTTTTTTTCAGTAATTCAACTTGTTTGCGACTGTAGGAATTGGCGTCGGCCTGACAGCTTTGCTAGTGTGTATTACTTGGATGTACTGGGGTTTCAAGAAATGGAAGCTCATGAAACTGAAGGAGAAGTTCTTTAGACAAAATGGGGGTTTGATGTTGCAACAGCAGCTCTCAAAAAGGGAAGGATCTACTGCTGAGACGGCCAAAATCTTCACAGCTGGAGAGCTTGAGAAAGCCACCAACAATTATGATGAGAGCAAAATTCTTGGAACAGGAGGATATGGTACAGTATACAAAGGAATGCTAATAGATGGAAGAATTGTTGCAATCAAGAAGTCCAAAATGGTGGATCAGAGCCAAATCCAGCAATTTATCAATGAAGTTGTTGTACTTTCGCAAATCAACCACAGGAATGTAGTGAAGCTTTTGGGATGTTGTTTAGAGACAGAAGTTCCATTGCTAGTTTACGAATTTGTTACAAATGGAACCCTCTTTGAGCACATTCACAACAAAAGCAAGGCTTTAGCCTTAACTTGGGAAATCCGTTTAAGAATTGCTGCAGAAACTGCAGGAGTGCTATCCTACTTGCATTCTGCAGCTTCTGTTCCAATCATTCATAGGGATATCAAGACAACGAACATACTCTTAGATGATAATTACATAGCAAAAGTGTCTGATTTTGGTACTTCAAGGTTAGTTCCACTTGATCAAGATGAATTATCAACAATGGTCCAAGGAACTCTAGGATACCTAGATCCAGAGTACTTGCACACAAGCCAATTGACCGATAAAAGTGATGTTTATAGCTTCGGAGTAGTACTTGTGGAGCTACTAACTGGGGAGAAAGCACTTTCTTTTCAAAGGCCTGAGGAGGAGAGAAATCTAGCTATGTATTTTCTTAATGCATTGAAAGAGGATCGGCTGGTGAATGTTCTTGAGGATTGCATAGCAAATGAAGGGAATATTGAGCAGCTTCAGGAAGTGTCTAACCTTGCAAAGAGATGCTTAAGAGTGAAGGGAGAGGAAAGGCCTATGATGAAAGAAGTAGCAATGGAACTGGAGGGACTAAGAATGATGGTGAAGCATTCCTGGGTTAACAACAGTAAATCAAATTCAGAAGAGACAAAGTATTTGCTTGCTGAATCAGTGGATGTTGATCATTATGGAGATATTGCTAGTGCAAGTGCTAGATATGACAGTACCAGGAACCATGTAATATTACCAATACATGATGGAAGATAAATATCAGCTTCAAACTGTAATATTACTCTGCCACTTGAGAAGAATAAACTCCAGGCCGTGTTGCAACCTGGAAAAGCGAGTTGTGAGCATAAGTTCATTTACCAATTTTTTTTCCTTCACAGCACTTCATAAATAAATCTAACTATGTAAGGAAATAATTCGCAGACAGATACAAAAGGAAAGAAAATTTAAAAATTTTAAGATGTGAGCATAAGTCGATTTGCCTCTTTTTATCTAGTTCTTTACTCACCAAGTAGTTCAACTGCAATTTTATATTTAACTGTTTATTGTCTGACACCTACTTTCTATTTAGGATTGTTTTAACAATTGGAAATTAAAGACTCTTCCATTCATGATCAAAAGCAAAAGCAAGTTACTTAATTTCTATGAGAAGCTAATCTTTTTTTCTTTTTTTTTTTTTTTATAACCATATGTCTCTGTTTTTTATGTGATAAAGTAGAATAATATTTTAAGTTGAAGCATATGGAATAGGGTCTAAAATTTCAGAAGATATAAATATTCTTTAGGAATGCGAAAATGCATAATTTTTACACATATAGACATAGATTCAAAGGAATACTTTAATATAGTGCTCAGAGATTAACTTATTGTTTTAAAATTCACATTTAACACAACAACATTAAAACATTAAGAAAACAAAAAAGGAATTAAATACCTTCAAAAACAGGTACATACTTCGTAAAAACAAATGACATACGCTAAGCAGGGAAATTACTTAGGAATGTTATTAACCAACAACTAAATGAGTTGAAAGCAATCATCCAAAGGGCACAAAGCATTGAGCACAGACAATAACAGTGAAAGAAAAACATAATTCACTTAGATAAACAAAAATAAAATCATTAAGCATCATAAGTTTTACATGTCTAGTATCTTAATATAATTACATTATTTCAATATATAGACAAGTCATTTAAAAAAGGCAACATGGAACTTATAATTACAACCCGTAGCTCCATGGTACCTAAAAGCTGTATTTACAATCTAGGTTAAGCAAGGCCTAATAAACAAAAAGATCCCACCCGCCAAACAAAATCCTAAAGTAAGCATATTAGCTTTCAAAAGTCCACCAAAATAGAAGTTATAACCAAGAGGGCAACATCCCCAGCAAAATCCATGCCAGAAAAATTCTTTAAATCTAGCCATTTATTCATTTATTTGAATAGGAGATCAAGTTTAACAGCTTGATAAAAAAACAAAGCACAAATCAAACAACCTTTTGTACCGTCCCAAGCAGATACATTCAGGAACAGAAACCAAGGAAGGAAAAAACACATAAGCATATCAATGAAAAAGATCAGAGTAAGATGTTTAACTTGAATGATCAAATACAACAAAAGAGCTAAAAATAAATAAACAAATAAATAAAACCGACAGATTAATAAAAAAAAAAAAACTTGATAAATAAACCCATATAACAAAATCTAAAGGAGCCATAATCCGAAATGAAATTTTCCATTACCTTGAGCTCCAGTATTGCGCTTGAGAATGTCAGAAACTGATTGGGCAGTTAAAGAGATTGATGAAGGTAGGTAATCGAGACAGTAGAGTCAGTTGATTGAAGAAGACGCTAATTTCCTTCGTAGAAAGCCAAAGAGTGAATCGGAGTTTCCAATTCCATGAGAGTTGAGAGAATGCTACTTTTGGGTGACAGTTTACATTGTAATAAACTACCACATAATAAAGCATGATATATGATTGAGAAGAAGAGGATATCACAGTGAAACAAAACAAGTAGCTAGACTGACGTAAGGATTTGCAGGGTTTCAACCCAAATGAGTGACTCACCTGGAAAATTATTGATAGTAGGTAATCAAGACTGTAGAGTAAGTTGATTGAAGAGGAATTGCTAATTTCCTTCCTAGAAAGCCAGACAGTGAATATGAGCTTCCAATTCTATGAAAGTTGAGAGAAATGTCTACCTCAAATCTGATGGTATCTATGAATATCTTACCCAAGTCTCGTCATATCTTTGTATATCTTTAAGAGAGATCACAAAAATAACATACAGAATAAAGCTACTCATAATTCACGATAATTTTTATAGAATTTTTATTTTTATATAAATTACTTACATAAATTATTTACAATCGATGCGAGATCATGGGAGATCCACAAGGCCATTGAAAACTGACTTTTATTATATTAATTATAATAATATTTATTGTATTATTATTATTATTATTTAAAAATTAAAAACAAATTTATGAATATAATTACACATTAAAACTTATCGGCAACATAATTATTATTATGATGGTAAAATTTGATAAATTCTAATAAAAGGCGAATGCTGTATAACGAAAAATTAAGCAAAATGAAACCAAATTTTAGAAGAAAACACATGGCTACACCATGCCTACTTGCTGAAAGTGAAAACGGGTCAGGACCTGATTAAAGTCCTAAGGGACGACCGAGACTTGAAAACATGGCAGCACAATATTGTCCATTCATGCTGCCGATAATTATAGATGAACTTGTCAGCCTGAAAATTAAGAAAAACAAAAGCTCCACAAGATGGTTGAAGCTACAAGTAATGTCCCTTCTTGCTGCCTATAATTGCAACTGTCCAAAGGAATACACCGGGGATGGAAGGAAAGACGGACAAGATGCATACCTGATCAATTTCCACTTATTATATTAGTTCTTGGTAGGTGAATTTTCTGCCTTGAATTCTCTTTACATTTAATAACAGAGTTATGAATTCAGAAAATAATGCTTTGAAGTTTTTATTAACTTGATTCAGTTACAGGTGTTGCCATAGCCTTTCCAGTCTTGTTTGTTGCTAGCTAGCTCCTGGCTCTATTTGGGCTCATCGAGCTTGGTAAAATGGTGGCCTTATCTTGCAGCAAAACACTCTATGTAACAAGGAATCCCTGATATATTTAAAATCTTTACTGCTGAGGAGTTGAGAAAGGCCACCGATAACTGTGATGAGAGCACCATAGTTGGCATGCAGAGGAGGCTTTGCAAAGGGATTTTATCGGATAACGGAGAAGTTGCCATCAAGGAGTCGATAAGATTTATAAGGTATTTTATAAAATTTACATTGGAATTTGGTTGAAATCATAATTATATCCTTGCGTTTTGAATTTTAAACAAAATTGTCCCTAAACTTTAATTTCATCTACAAAAAGCTGCAAATTCAAGATATTGGTCATGGATTAAACAAATTAATTTGCAAATTCAGAGTAATTACAAATTGGGTTAGAAAATTTCAACTCTAACGCATGTTCTCTAGTTGCAAATTAAATGATCATTGTTAGTTTGAGAATTCCTTTCATGAGATACAGTGGATGACAGATGACTTGAATTGAATCTGCTGGCTGTTTTATTTTTCTTTAATCTTTGGTTGTAACAACCGATTTGTTGGCAACTAAGCTTTTAAATATGTTCCTTTCATGAGTTATTATCAATTTGTCATTAATGTGACCCTTCTTATATTTTATTTTTTCGAAATCAGTAAATTTCTTTTAATATGGCCCTCTTACAAGGCATTTGCAGATGAATATCGTTACTGAGAGTTAGCATCACTCTTATATATGCATCTATTATTCTAAATCTTCCACATATAATTTGCAAGTCCTCTCACGTAAGCAACATTTTGATATCCAACGGCATGCCAGGCGCTGGAATTGGTCTTCCTTGTTGGTGACAACAAAGAGATCAACAGTACAGGAAATTTTCTCCAGAATTCCATTCAGGAAACTATCTTAGAGAAAATAAAAATAAAAAGAAAGAAGGGAGAAGCTGCTATGGGATTCCAAGGAATGCTAATGAAATTTGCGCTAATAGGGTTGTTAGTAGCTGCAGCAGCAACACAAGAATTTACAGTGGCCAAACCTGGCTGCCAAGATAGATGTGGGAATATCAGCATCCCATATCCATTTGGCTTGACAGATGACTGCTACTTGGATCCTGAATTCCTCATAACTTGTAATGAAACTTTTGATCCTCCACGAGCATTTTTAACAGAAAGTCGAATCATTGTAACAGAGATAACGCTAGAAGGAAAGCTGCACATCATTACATTTGTATCTCGAGATTGCTATAACACTAATTCAGGCACAGCTGCTGATGACAACACATCCTGGTCCATGCTCAGGCTAAGTAAATTCGTCGTCTCTGATACTGATAATATGTTCGTTGCTATAGGTTGTAACACTGAAGCAACCGTCCTTGGTTCCCTAGCCGTGAACCATTCTTATGTATACAAGGTAGGATGTATTTCAATGTGCAAGAGCTTAGAATACGTTCCAAATAATACTTGCTCTGGCATAGGTTGTTGCCAGACTTCACTTGCCAAAAGGAGTACCTTACTTCAATGTAACAGTGAGCAGCTACCAGAGTGATACTTCCATCGCAGACATCAGTCCCTGCAGCTATACCTTCATTAAAGAGACAAAGTCCTTCAAATTTGCTTCGACTAATTTTTCTGATCTGAGGTACGTTGCAAGACTTCCTCTGGTGCTGGATTGGAATATTGGGGTTCAATTTCTACCCCGTAAATTGCTTCACCTGTACGCCTCAGAACAGAGCTCACTACTCGATGCTAATAGCTTCTTTTGCGATGTTTCTGTTTCTTTTGTTGGAACCTAATTCAAACATGATTGATTTAGTCTTCATGACATCCTTCAAGATTTTAGGAATAATAGTTTTTAAGGTTATTGTATTTCAATTTTTAAAATAATGACCTAATCTTGACTAAAGGTTGAGATTTACATGAGATTTTATTTTATTTTATTAGACTTTTGCTATATAAATAATACAATTAATAATCTTTATACAAATGGAGTTGTAGGAAAAGTTTCTTTCTATTAAATAAAATATTCTTTATTCTTTTGCATTTATTTTTGTTCTAACATCTTTTGCAGACATTGACAAGTGCAAAAATTCAACGCTTAACAACTGCGACAAGATTTGTATCAACACACCAGGGAGTTTTCATTGTTCTTGGCCCGAGGGATATCATGGTGATGGAATAAAAAATGGAACAGGTTCAGGTTGCATCCGTGGTCGCTCGCTGGTGATTAGGGTCACTGTTGGTAAGTTAATTTATATACAAGGTGAGTTCATTCATTCACACACCAAGATAAAAAAAAACTCTTCCAATTGAAATTAATGGTCAGGGCGAACACGAAGAAAAGAGGAAATTTGATTTGAAATCACAAACCATTTTAATTTGGTTTGTTTCTTTTCAAATATGCCGAAGGTAATTCTGTATTTAAGAAACTCGAAGCGAAATTAATGAAATAGAATACTATCTGACACGATAGATTCCTACACTACAATTTTAGATGGATTCAAAGTAAATAATAATAATAATAATAATAATAATAATAATAATAATAATAATAATAAAATCCCTTTTTAACAGTTGAATAAAGTTGAAGCTAACAATTGATGTAACTGATATAATTATTTTTTATGTATATACAAATTTTTTATCATATAAAAATAAATATTAATTATAGCTACTTTAATATATTTATCTATTATTTTTTTATAATTATAAATAATTTATTGATATAAAAAATAATTTGGAAACAAAAATTTTGTAATTAATAAATTTAAGAGAGTAACGTATTCTAAATAAAAAATGCTACTAACTAATCGGATAAACACCTATTTTAAAGCTAATACAAACTGATTAGCTATCTATCCATTGCAATTTTGATAGATTTACTAAACAGTTTAATTCAACTATTTGAATGTCTATCGGTAATTACATCTAACAATTAAATCAAATAACCTTTAGAAAATCTTAGGACTCTTTTTAGTTTGCAATTTCCCTCGTTAAACTGCAAACTGAAAAGGAAATTATGTTAGTGAAATTTTTTTTTGGTTATCTTTCATTTGAGGATTATTCTGTAAACTTTCAACTTCTTTGCGAGTGTAGGAATTGGTGCTGGCCTGACAGCTTTGCTAGTGTGTAGTACTTGGATGTACTGGGTTTTCACGAAATGGAAGCTCATGAAACTGAAGGAGAAGTTCTTTAGACAAAATGGGGGTTTGATGTTGCAACAGCGGCTCTCAAAACGGGATGGATCCACTGCTGAGACGGCCAAAATCTTTAGGGCTGGAGAGCTCGAGAAAGCTACCAATAATTATGATGGGAGCAAAATTCTTGGAACTGGAGGATATGGTACAGTTTACAAAGGAACTTAAGTAGATGGAAGAATTGTTGCAATCAAGAAGTCCAAAATGGTGGATCTAGAGCCAAATCCAACAATTTATCAATGAAGTTGTACTTTCGCAAACAACCACAAGAATGTAGTGAAGCTTTTGGGATGTGGTTTAGAGACAGAAGTTCCATTGCTAGTTTACGAATTTGTTACCAATGGAACCTTTTTGAGCACATTCACAACAAAAGCAAGGCTTTAGCCTTAACTTGGGAAATCCGTTTAAGAATTGCTGCAGAAACTGCAGGAGTGCTATCCTATTTGCTTTCTGCAGCTTCTGTTCCGATCATTCATAGGGATATCAAGACAACGACCATACTCTTGGATGATAACTACATAGCAAAAGTGTCTGATTTTGGTACTTCGAGATTAGTTCCACTTGATCAAGATGAATTATCAACAATTGTGCAGGGAACTTTAGGATACTTAGACCCCGAGTAGTTAGAGACAAGCCAATTGACTAATAAAAATTGTTAGAATTATGATTCAAAATCTTACTAGGATTTGGAGAGATATTTTTCTAATTTGAGTGAGAGAAATATTTCTCAATAGGATAGAGGAATATTTCCTATATAAAGTAGAATTCTTATTTTAGTGTTATTCCTAAATTGAGTGAGACTCTCAATTAAATTAGGATTGAGAGAATTAACACTATAAATAGGAAAATGATGGAAAATGTTATTTGGCTCTTGCCCATTGAAGACAGTGACTTTCGGCTCATGGAGTGAGACTGTTATCAATTGTAGAAAGGGTTTTGCCAATTGTTATGGATTTGGCTCTGTCCATTGATGATGGGCTCTTGGCCATTGCAGTGAAGAGAGGCTTCGGTCTAAAGTGGAGAAAGGACATAGAATTCAAAAGGAAGGATTCTTGTCCATTGGTAAGAGAGGGCTCTTGCCCATATAGTGAAGGCACTCTTTGTGGTATAGTATTATAATAGTAAATATATTGGGTTATGTCTAGAGGGACCAATAAAAAATATAGTGGTGTAGTCTTGATTCTCTTGAGTGTAATTGGGTTGATGGGTAGTACAGTTTGAGCTTGTAATTAATGATTTATTATTTATTGATAGTGGAAGATGGCATGCCCGTAGATGTAGCCCTATGTTGAGAGGGTGAACCACGTAAATATTAGTGTTTTGTATGTTTGCTTTGTTTCTTTACAGTTTATATACTTTCGCGGTGCACAACAAAAGTGATGTTTATAGCTTCGGAGTAGTCCCTGTGGAGCTTCTAACCAGGAAGAAAGCACTTTCTTTTCAAAGGCGTAAGGAGGAGAGAGCTCTGGCTATGTATTTTCTTAATGCATTGAAAGAGGATCGCCTGGTGAATGTTCTTGAGGATTGCATAGCAAACGAAGGGAATATTGAGCAGCTTCAGGAAGTGTCTAACCTTACAAAGAGATGCTTGAGAGTGAAAGGAGAGGAAAGGCCTGAGATGAAAGAAGTAGCAATGGAACTAGAACGAATAAGAATGATGGTAAAGCATCCCTGGGTTGGCAACAGTGAATCAAATTCAGAAGAGACAAGGTATTTGCTTGCTGAATCAGTGGATGTTGTTCATTATGGAGATATTGCTAGTACAAGTGCTAGACATGACAGTATCAGGAACCATGTAATATTACCAGCAAGTGATGGAAGGTAAATATTAGCTTCAAACTGTAATATTACTCTGCCACTTGAGAAGAATAAACTCCAGGGTGCGTTACAACCTCTGTTTGCCACTTGGACAGATAATAAGTACACAAATACAAGACATACATAATTATAATATAAATAAAAAATAATAATTCATAAGATATAAGTGATTTAATTATAAAATTTATATTTACAGATAAGATATGAATATAAAATTTTACCATAATATATTAAAAAAAATGGTTTCGATCTATTTAAACCCTTCAAATCCTAATTATAGTAGGTTGTTTGAATCTCACACTCAATTATAATAGATAAGATTTACCATATTTAGTCCACGTTGTAGGAGGTGTTGCCCCCACTGAATGACGTTGGTGGTCGGCTCTAATCCCTTTGGTATCACTACAATCTCGTTGCATTGCAAACTTTTCCAGTTTCTCCTAATTCATACCAAGATTTTCATATTCAGCCTGTCTAAAAATCATATATATATAATTTAATAATAAACACTGCTCTTTTTTCATACTTTAACTAATTGAATATTCTATTTAAAAAAATAAAGAATCTAAATTATTTTCTTTATTTACCAATGGATAGAGTCGATGTTCATAAAAGTGAGAGGATACTTACAGCTGGTTAATATACTAGAATTAAATTACATAATTAATGCATTAAATTAATATTAAATCTATTAAATCATTGTATTAAATTAATATTATATTATATTATATATTATTTAATAAATATTAAATTTATAGTATATAATTAATAATATTCATAAATTAATATTAATATACTAGTGTTAAATACATAAATTAATTTATTAAATTAATAAATATAATTTTAATATATTAACTTGCACACAAAAATTATGTGTTTTAGTATTTAATGAACTTATCTAATTAATTTATTTTTAAACTCTAATTAATATTATTTAATTTTAGTGAATAATCATTTTCTAAAATTAATTATCCAAAAAAACATTGATAAAACTTGCATGGTCTCAAATAGAGATCTAGATATGCCTTTTCGATAAGTCAATTTCGCAAGTGTATAGAGTTATTACAAGTAATATAATGATGAGAGACAGTTGTGAAGCCCGAGCAGCAATGCTGGATTGAATCTGATTTCCAACAGATTTGTCAACTTTTATTAGATCCTGTGTCTCCAACTCCTTGGGTATTTGCTCAATAACCAATTTTTTCTTTTTAGTATTATCAATTATGCATACAATCTTTCATATTTATATTAAAAGAATAGATATAGTATTTCCCTATTTCCCCTTCTTCAAGCTTTCTATTCTCATAAAGGAGCTGTAGTATCAGCATATGATACTATAAACTCTTCTTTTCCCACTTTGCCTCTTTAGTTTTATTTAAATTCTCAAGCTTCACATTCTTTCTCACTCTAACGAAAGGAATCAACAAATTTTCTTAGTATCGTTGAAGCTGAAATAACTCAAAACAACAACCTTGTCATACTTATCTATAAATTCAGTGAAATCAAGCGATTAATATGGTAATTTCCTTTTAATTTTAACGAATGAAGATTTTGTCAAAATTTAGAGATTATTTTATAAATTATTTGATATCAACTTATTTCATTTCAATGCTAAAATTAATAAATTCTTAAAATTAACAGAATTTCAATTTTAATAAATTTTAATTTAGCAGTGGTTTTTAAAATTATAAGATATTAAATTTAAGTCTTAATCAAAATTAAATGAAAAATATTTTTAATAAATAAATAATAACTTATGCACTTAATTAATAAAAATATTATTACATATTTTATATGCCATATATATGTTTATTTATATATATATATATATATATATATATATATATATATATATATATATATATATATATATATATATATATGACATTCATTTACTAGTTCGTCTAAGACACTCAATATAAATGTGTTCATTCCACAAGAAAAATCTAACTTTTTTCCTATGATAAGACAAATTGATGAATATGACCACAAAGATTAAAAGAATATATATATATATATATATATATATATATATATATATATATATATATATATTGAGCTTTTAAAACTCCACCTAACTTCACTGGTTTGCCGTCCTTGTATGAGTGTGACAGAGGGGAAGAGACCCAATTTTGACCTAATAAACCTGCCAAAATCCTTCACTTGGATCCGGTCAGTCAATGTACATCAAAATTAAGTTACAAACAATATAGGTGCAAGAATAGGTGACAAATGCGTGTGAGGACTAACTTTAAATTCAAGTTTTTAAGTATTATTTTAAATTATATATCATCTTAAATTGATTTTATATTTTTCGAGAAAAGTCGATTATTTTAAATTTTAAATTAATTTAAATTATTTATTAAATCATTGTATAAAAAGAATTAATTAATTTACAAGTTATGTGTTGTTTTAAATCAAATTTTTTATTTAAAAAAACTATTTTTATTAATTTATTTTAAGATCAATATTTAAATAGATCAAATCAATCTAAATAAATTAGTTTCAATTTGGATTAATTATGCGTATTTTGATTGATCATCAATTAAACCATTAATTTTTTGAGTCATTAATTTTATATGATAAAAAATTTTTATAAGTAATTTTTTTTTTAATTTTTAAAATTTATTATTTTCATATTTTCTTCTTATTATTACTGACTAAATACGATTTATTGATAATTATCAACGAAAAATATTCTTAGATAAAATATTTTAAGCTTTTTAATTTTTTTCTTATTTTTTTCTTAATATTACCGATTAAATACGGTTCGTTGGTAATTATTAATGAAAAAATTTTTATGTGAGCTTTTAAATTTTTTTTTTTGAATATTATCAATCAAATACTATTCATTGGTAGTTATCAATGATAAATTTTGGTAGGTAATTTATTTTAATTTTTTTGTCATTTTTTTCTTAATATTATGATTAAAAATAAGTTCATTGGTAATTGTCGATGAAAAATTTTCGTAGATAATTTATTTTAATTCTTTTATTTTCTTTTTAATATTACTGGTTAAATATAATTCGTTAGTAATTATAGATAAAAATTTTTCGTAGGTTAAAATTTTTAAACTTTTTAATTTTTTTTAATTTTCTTCTTATATTACTAATTAAATATTATTCGTTGGTAATTACTAATGAAAAAATTTATAGATATTTGTTTTAAAATTTTATTTTTTATTTTCTTTTTAATATTACTTTAAAAAATGAGTTTATTGGTAATTACCGAGTAGAACTTTTTAAGTTTTTTATTTTTTTAATTTTTTTCAATATTATCGACTAAATACGAGTTAATCGATAATTACAAATGAATTTTTTCTTCAATATTTTTTTTGTCTCTAATTTTACCGCTAATAGTAAACACTTTTTTTACTTATGAAATTACATTGTTGATAAAGAGTCTGTCGGTAATTGATCGATAATTTCATTGATATAAATTATTTTAAATTTAAATTCTATTTTTTATTAATAAAGCATTCATAAATCATTAATAAATTATTAATAAAATTTTATAATCAATAATTTTCATAATTATTTTTAAAATTTTTATAGCGTGGTGAGATATAATGAGGAAACTTGAGCATTTACTTTGAGAAAGCCATTGTATATTTATTATATTAAATAAAAATTTAAAAATTATGAATCGTACTAATATTAATAAATTTAAATTTTATTAATAATAATAAAAAATTATATTAAAATTTTAAAGAATCTGCGTATTTATTTTTTGTTGAATAGAAAATTTCTTTTATATTTTAATTAAGCTATACTTTTTCAAATCAATATAATCACAAATCACCTCATAACATTTTGTGACAAATAAACTTCATTGCTTGTGGAATGGGGAAATCCAGGGTACGGCAGAGACCCAATTTTGAGAAGAAAGACCTAATGAACCTTTGTTCGGACGCGCTTTTGTTTTGTCCATGTATTTCAAGTTGAACTGTACTTATCTGAATCGACCCCGTCAATAACGCATATTATTCTAAATCAATATTTTTTTTCAAAATTTAATTTTGTTAATTTATTTTAAGGTCAAAAATTAAAATGATTGAATCAATCTAAACCAATTAGTTTTAAATTGGATTATATTAATGTCGATTAATCATCAATTAAATTTTAGAATTAATAATTTTATAAATTTAATTTGATAAATACAATTATTAGAATCAGTATATTTAGCACATGGATTATTTGTTTAATTCAATAATGATATTCGCATACATTTCATAGGCTTCTTCATTTTAATACATTTTACTTGTTGATGTTAAAACGACTTATTCATTTATATAATTATACAAAAAATTTTAAAAATTATTGTTCATATTAGGTGTTTATACTAAATTAATAAATAAATAAATATTAGATATATAAATAAGCATATAACATTGCAATTTTCCATTAATAATTTACAAAATAAATAAAAATATTTATAAGAATTACATGTAGTTATAACTAATTAAACGTAATTAAATTATAAATAATAAAGTATAAATTAAAAAAATAATTAAAATATATAATTTATTATCTGTAATTATTAATTTAATTATTATAATTTATTACTTTTTTATAATTTAACTAATTAATATTGATAAATCGAATTTTTCATAATTCTTTATGATGAACAAGGAAAGATTATAAAATATGTTTAGTGTAAATAAAAATGATATTCTCTTATACAAAAATAAAATTTTCTTATAATATAAATAATAAATTTCATATGATTATAATTAAGAAACAGGTTGGGAGAGAAGTAACTGTCATTCTCTATGGAACTATTAACATTCATTCCTATCCTTCACCAAATAAAAATTCCACACGACGTGATCCAGAAGGGAGAAAAGTCAACAAACTTGCTGAGTCAGCAATACAAACTAAAATAGGTTAAACTGTCGGCAGCAACATGACTTTGAACTCCAGCTTGTGACTCAAGCCTCTTAATTTATGGCTCGTTAGGTTAAAAATAGATTATTTTTTGGAAAATTTAATTTTTTAAAAGTATTTTTTTTATAAAATTTATTTTTAAAAAATATGATTTAAATGAATTTAATTAATATGTTAAATTTATGAAAAGTTAGGGTGGATGAGTGGTCATACTAAATTAGATAAAGTCCGTATGAAGAGTATTAGAGAAAAGATATGAGTAGTGCCAATTGAAGATAAGTTAAGAGAAGAGAGATTGAGGTGTTTTGGTCATGTAAAGCGTAGACATACTGAAGCTCCAATTAGATAAGTAGAGCATATTATGTTAAAGGATATAAAAAAATAAGGAGTAGACCTAAGCTGACATGGAGGAAAGTAATACAAAATGACCTCAACTCACATAATAATCAATTTTTAACATAATAATAAATAAAATATAGTAAAAATTATTGAGTTTAATTTATTAAAATTTTTTTATATGAATGCATATTGAATGTAAAATAATACTATAAAAATTTTTCCATTAACTGTTGCCGACACTTATCATTGTCCAAACACTCAACTATAGAGAAAAGTAAGAGGAGTAAAGTTGAAAATAAGACAATTTTAAACTCAGGAAGTTTCTGAGTTAGGCAGAATAATTTACTTTCCGAATGGAAAGGAAGTGAAACCCATAAACTTTCTAGGAAGTTGAATAATTATGAAAACCAAACAAGAACACTTTATAAAAACTTAAAACTTTCACAAACAGCTCACTAATAACTTCCATTATTATTTATAGGTGAGTTCGAGCTCACAAGCTTAATAAGTTAAATATTAGCCAATATCACAAATTTGATAAATAAATTAAATATGAGTTAAATTTGTGAATTTAATAAATAAATTATTATAAGCTAAGATTGAAAATAAGAGTCAAGTTGGAACATTAATTTTAAACTTGAAACAAGATTAAATTCGATATAAATTTAACACCTGAAATTTGAGCTCTTAAAACTCTGCCTGACTTCACTGGTTTACAGTTCTGTGTGGGTGTAACAGAGGGGAAGAGATCCAATTTTGAGAAGAAAGACTTGCCAAAATCCTTTACTTGGACCCGGTCAGTCAATGAACATCAAAGGTAGGTGACAAATGCGTGTGAGGACTGACTTTAAATTAAAGTTTTTAAGTATTATTTCAGATCATATATCATCTTAAATTGACCTTATCTTTTTTGAGTCAAGTCAATTATTTTAAGATATAAATTAATTTACAATATTTGTCAAATCCTGACATAAAAAAATTTAATTAATTTTCAATTATGAATGGTTTAAAATTAAATATTTTATTCAAAAAAAATTAAGTTAAAATTCTGAAATTTTAATTTTATAAACTAGTAAAATTTTATCATAATTATTAAAATTGATAAATAAATTCTAAATTATTAATAAATTTATAAATATAGTTTGATAAGCAAAATTACATTTCATATTCTTTATTTTAATATATTTCACATTCGTTTATATAAAAAATTAAAAAAAATTGTCTACGTTATATGTGTTTACACTAAATTAATAAATAAATAAATATTACTCTATAGTAAACTAGAGAGAGAATTTCCTCTATAGTTCAGGTTCCATTTTCTCTCGAGTTTAGTCGAGCGTCCGTCTCCAGTAGTCATCCCCTGACCTCTAGGCGAGGGATGGCGGTCTTCTTGGTTGGGTAATGGGCTCCTCCTCTCCCCTCCCAAACAAGGTTGTTTATAGTTTTTGTTTAGTCTTCTTGCAGATCTGGAGCTTGTATGGTAAGGGTGTTATTTGAGATCTGTTATTGGAGGTAATCATGGCTGAATCTAAACATTAAAAACAAAATGTATGAATATAATTACATTATTGCATTATTGATTTTTCCTTTTTAAAAAAAAAATTAAAAACAAATGTCCTTCAAAAAAAATTAAAAACAAATGTATGAATATAATTACATATTAAAACTTACTGCCAACATAATAATTATTATTATTATGTTTGGTATAATTTGATAAATTCTAATAAAAATTAGATGCAGTATAACTTAAAATTAAGCAAAATGAAACTAAATTTTAGATTTGGAAGACTTTTTTTAATAGAATTTTTATGTTAAATGTTTATTAATTAACATTTATTAGAGAAAGGTTAATAAAGAAATTTCCAAGAATGAAACTCATAAGTCAAGGACAAAAGGGGAAAACAAAAAGACCCAGACATGGCTATACGAGGCCAACTTGCTGAAAATTAAAACGGGCCAAGACCCTTAAAGTCTTAAGAGGCAGACGACCAAGACTTGGAAACAGAGCAGTACAGTATTGTCTTGCTGCCTATAAGTGTATTGTCTTGCTGCCTATAAGTGTAGATGAACTTGTCAGCCTGAAAATTAAGAAAACTAAAAGCTCCACAAGATAGTTGTAGCTATGGGTTTTGGTAGATTACTTTTGCAACTTGTGCTTGTTGGGGCGCTAATTGCACCGGCAACAGCTCAAGCGAAACCCGGCTGCCTACATCTTTGTGGGAATGTAAAAATCCCATATCCATTTGGCATGCAAGGTTGTAGCCTAAACGAAGATTTCCTTATCACTTGCAAAAAAACCGATTCTAAACCACCACAGCGACAAGCTTTCATGGGGACTTCAAATATCGAGGTTACAAACATAACCATCGATGGCGAACTGCAAATCAAAAGCTGGGCATCCCAAAGTTGCCACAATGCATCGACCGGCGAAGAGGACCCGATAAAAAGTTTGCTTACTTTGTCTAACTTCACTGTTTCCAGTTCGAAGAACAAGTTCACTGTTGTTGGTTGTGATAGTTACGCATACCTCCGAGGCTTTCGACAAGGGAAGCCTTACAGTGCGGGATGCATGTCCACATGCGACTCTCTCGATTATGTGTATAACAAGTCTTGCGCAGGCAGTGGATGTTGCCAGATAGAGATTCCTGATGGATTATACTCTGTAAATGTCACAGCACGCAGTTTCAACAACCATACAGGTATCTTAGATTTCAGTCCCTGCACCTATGCCTTCATCGTAGAAGATGAAAAATTCAACTTCTCTTCTCAATATCTTAAAAATATTCCACAAGATAAGTTTCCAGTTATTCTTGAGTGGTCAATTGATAACACCACAAATAAAGAAGCGAGCCGGAGATTCAGCTCTGCGTGTGGGCATAACGCCACGAGTTACCGACCGGACAACGTTCCTGGATATCGCTGCAGATGCGAGGAGGGTTATGATGGCAACCCATATCTTGGTTGCCAAGGTATTTTTATTAATTTCTTACGACGGAGAAATTTTTTTTTTAATTTTTTTAGGAGGCCAACATATCGCATTGTGATTGTTTTCTAAAAATATTATTTAATTTATTTATAAAATTTTATTTTTAGTATGAAAAATAATATATAAAAATTTGAGATATATATAAAAATATTTTATATTTAAATTCCATTAGGTAATATAAATAAAAAAATATTCTTAATTTGTAGTTATCATTTTAATATTTTAATCTACAATTGTAAAATGTCTTGATAATATTAAAATTTACTTTTGAAATTAAATTTTTTATTTACCAGTATTTTAAATTTCATTTGTGATAAAAAATTTATTATACAATCATAATTTTTTATATTAAAAAAATATAACAAAGTATAATTAAACTAAAAAAATTGAGGACACGAATGCTATAAAAATTTATTAAATATGTGATAAAATTAAAAAATTTAAATATTCCATATTATTTATACTATAATAAAACAATAAAATTTTTGAAGGGACCAATAATTATATATATATACACACACAAAATAAACTTTGAGTTAGGAGGGTTAATCATGGCCCCCACTAACATCATAGTTGCTTATGCTTCATGGGGAATTTTTCGTAAACTTTACTATGATGTCCTCCCAATTTTAGATTTTTGGATTAAAAGAAATTTGGGTACTTCAACGAAAAATTCATTTTCTATAACTGAGAACTTGCAGACATCGACGAATGCAATAAAGGTCTACATAACTGCTCACACCAATGCATCAACTTGGATGGAAGTTATAAATGCACCTGCCCAAAGGGATACACCGAGGACGGAAGAAACGACGGACAAAGATGCACACCTCATCACTTTCCATATATTATATTAGCTCTAGGTAAGTGAATTTTCTGTCTACCCTTTACAACATTGAACAGAGTTATGAATTCAACAAAAAAATGCCATTAAGTTTTAATTAACTTGATTCAATTACAGGTGTTAGCATAGGCTTTCTAGTCTTGCTTGTTGCCATCTCCTGGATCTTTTTGTTTATAAGGCAAAGAAGGCTCAAAGAGCTTAAAGAGAAGTTCTTCCAAAAAAATGGTGGCCTTATCTTGCAACAGAAACTCTCTATGCAACATGAAATCCCTGATATATTTAAAATTTTTACTGCTGAGGAGTTGAAAGAGGCTACCAATAACTATGATGACAGCACCATAGTTGGCAGAGGAGGCTTTGGAACCGTTTATAAAGGAATTTTAGCAGATAACAGAGAAGTTGCCATCAAGAAGTCGATACAAGTAGATGAAAGCCAAAAGGAGCAATTCATCAATGAAGTGGTCGTGCTGTGCCAAATCAAACATAAGAACGTGGTTAGGCTCCTGGGCTGTTGTTTAGAGACGGAAGTCCCTTTACTAGTTTATGAATTCATCACCAATGGCACCCTTTTCAAGCACGTCCATGGAAGAAATGCATCAGATTTCTCCTGGGAGACCCGCCTAAAGATAGCAGCCGAAACGGCAGGAGCGCTGTCTTACTTGCATTCTGAAACTTCAGTACCGATCGTCCACAGAGATGTCAAGACTGCAAACATACTCTTAGATGCTAATTACACTGCCAAAGTGTCTGATTTTGGAGCATCAAGGTTGGTTCCACTAGATGAAATGCAGTTATCCACCATTGTGCAAGGGACCTTGGGATACCTGGACCCAGAATACATGCGCACAAGTCAGCTGACCGAGAAGAGCGATGTATATAGCTTCGGAGTAGTCCTTGTGGAGCTGCTAACTGGTAGGAAGGCACTTTGTTTTGATGGGCCTGAGGAGGAGAAAAATCTGGCTATGCATTTTCTCTCTTCTATAAAAGGGGGTAAATTATTTGAAATTCTTCAGAAGCATATTGTGAATAAGGGAAACAAAGAGCAGGTCAAGGAAGTAGCTCAGCTGGCAAAGCGGTGTTTGTGTTTGAATGGAGAGGAAAGGCCTTCTATGAAGGAAGTAGCAACGGAATTGGAGGGTCTCCACATGATCAAGATGCATCCATGGGTGGAAGTGAGCACTGAGGAAACAGAGTACTTGCTAGCGAGAGAGGAATCCTTTACTTCTGGTCATGGGAACGGTTGCATTGCATCAAGTGCAGGGTTTGATAGCATCAAGGACCATTTAGTTGTATCAGTTGGTGGTGGTAGATGATTTTCTTTTTTCCTTTTACCTTTGCGTGAATAAGGCTATGAGCTTCTTCCTTCTAGGAAGGCTTGTGGGGAAAATAATTTTCATTCAAGAGAAAAAATGTTTTAGTTGGGGGGGGTGGAGGGGGGGGTGTGCGGCGGGCGGCTGTGTTGGTGGGGAAGGGAGGGGGAGAGGAGGAGGTATTGTTTTGTGGGGCGTGTAAATAAGAAAAGCAATGATTGAACTTATTTACCATTAGTATTTGCTCAATTTGCTTCTTATGATTTGGAATGTAAATTAAGTAAAGGCTTCAAGCTGTTTATCTTCATTAAAGAAAAAAACGTATACGCCTTGAATATTCGCTCAATTTTGCAATATAACCAATTTTTTTAATTTTATCAATTATACATACAATCTTTCATATTTATATTAAAAGAATAGATATGGGTTCTCCATCCAAATATTTCCCCTTCTTCAAGCTTTCTACTCTCATAAAGAAGCTGCAAGTTTAAGTCTTCAAGCTTTCAAGAATACAGAGGATTCATTTTTCCCTTTGGCTTGCTCTCCATGAAAGACTTTTGACTAATTGTGAGAGGCATAGACTCCATTTGTATGATGCTCCCACATTTGATGTGTGTTTGAACCATGCTGAGACAGTGTTACATGTTCTACGGGACTGTCCTATCGCAAGAATAATTTGGAGTTCTTTTATCCCTTGTCCACCAAGTGCTTGGTTTTTTTCCCTAGTGGCCTCTATTCAAGATTGGTTTTCGATGAATATGAAGTCTGGTCAATTAAAGTTTCATGATGATGTTCCATGGGGACTTTCTCTTGGGGTTCGTTTGCTAGTCTCTTTGGCAACGGAGCATAGCGCAAGACTTTACTAGTTAAGCTGACGTTATATACTTATCACTGATACATCGCAGGATTCATCATGACAATAACTTTTACTCATGGAGTTATATTTTTTTTTTATTAAAGATTACAGTTCAGAATAGATTGAAAATAATGCATTCGCAAAAATCTTAGACTACAAAAGAGCTACCATATCCCATTTATATGGCCAATCTCTTTCTGAGCCTGTTTGGAGATATTGATTTAAATATTGATTCGTTTACTTAGGTTGTTCTTCACCGGGCTTGGGATTGGTTTCTTATTATCTAGGAGGTTGAGGGGTCCAATTGTCAAGTTTTAGCTTTTAATTCTTGGGCTAGTTGGTCCTGTCCTCCTCCTGATTCTTTGAGTGTAGATGGTTTGGGTTGTGATGGAGGCCTCACTCGAGATCATGCTGGCGATTGAATTTGTGGGTTTGTGGCGACTTTTGGTTGGACTTCAAATGTTAGGTATTGAATTGTGGTCGTTATATGAAGGGTTAAAACTTCTTCACGTTCATGGTTTTAGCAGAGTGCAAGTGGAAAGTGATAATCTTATTACGGAGCGTATGGTTAAATGGCTGGTTGAACCTCCTGGGATGTTTTGGTCTCTGGTTCTCTCTATTCGTAAACTTTTGGATTTGTCTTGGGAGGTCCAACTGACACATGTTATATAGAGGCAAACCGTAGTGCAGACTGGTTGACTAGTGTTGTTTCTTCTTGGCCTGTTGGAGTGAATGTGTTGCAGTCCCCGCCTCCTGGCATCTTGCCATGGCTTTGGCACGATGCTGCGGGCGTAGCTTATATTAAGCAGAGCTCTTTGTACTTGTTCTTGTCCTCCTTTTAATTTGTTCAAAAACAAAAAAAAAGCTACAAATCTAACACAGTATCAGCATATGATGCTATGAACTCTTATTTTCCCACCTTACCCATTTTGTTCTTTGTTTAAATTCTCAAGCATGACATTCTTTCTCACTCTGATAAAAGGAATAAACACATTTTCTTGGACTCGTTGAATCTGCAATAACTCAAAACAACAATCTTATCAAACTTGGCTATAAATTCAATATATTGTAATGGTAATTTCTTTTTAATTTTAACAAATGAAGAATTTGTCAAAATTTAGAGATTATTTTATAAATTATTTGATATCAAGTTATTTCATTTCAATGCTAAAATTAATAAAATGTTAAAATTAATATAATTTAAAATACATAAATTCTAATAAATTTTATTTAATAGTATTAAAGTAGTTTTTAAAATTATAAGATATCAAATTTAAGTCTTAGTTCAAATAAAATAAAAAATATATTTTAATAAATAAATAATTACTAAATACTTTATACACTTAATTAGTAAAAATATTCTCACATATTTTATATGCCATATATTTATTTATTTATTTATGACACTCAATATAAGTTTCCGCAAGAAAAATCAACCAATATAACTTTTTTTTTTTATATAAGACAAATCAATGAATATGAATACAACGATTCATGTTGTGGGTTATACAGCTTGACTTTTGGATCCAAATTGCTCGTCTAAGTTGAATCTAACCCAATCCTATTATTTACCATATAATTTTGTTGAAACCTGTCATAATTTCGCGATTTGTGGGAATATTTATTCAATTTGTTTAAATAATCAATGTTAAAATTGTAATTGGTGAGAAATAAAAATATAAAATTTAATTATAATAAAATAGCAATAAAAAATTAATTTTGGTAGATTTTATAAAATTTTATATTTAATTAAAATTAAATATAAGTAGGATTGAGAATTTTAAATTTACATGAACTGTAAAATTAAGAATTTTAAATTTTTATAAATTTTAAAATTAATTTATATAATAGATATGATTATAATTAATTTAAAAAATAAAGAATATTTTTGACAAACCTAATGGCCCCCTTCCCCTTCACACACACAATTTTATATATAATTTTTAATTTCTTTATATTTTCACTTTATATACTTATTTCACAAGACAAGTACAGAAAAAAATCTAAAATAACAAATAATATTGATATTAGAATTTAATTATTACAAAAATAACAATAAAATATAATTAGTATAATATAATATTCAATATTTTCATACCAATTTATTGCTCTCAGAAAGCTTTTTTCACATCTTCAAATATTGTAAAATTAATTACACTTTAGGTATGATAATTTCTTCTTATTGATTTTTCATAGAAATTAATATATTTAATATCAAATAATTTCAATGCATCACTAATGATGTGCATAGATCCTCATGCTTCAAAAAAAAATTTTAAATTTATTCACTTTAACAGTAAACATTACAAATAATATTTTTATTTATTGAAAAGTAAAATAAATGTTAATAAAATACAATTATACAAATCAAAATTTATAAATAATATTGTATTGTATATTTATTTTACATTTCAATATTTAATAAAATAATTTCTCTTTTTCAACTATTACTATTGGTAATATTCTTTTTGTAAGGACATTAGTAAAATCCAAATTAAAATAGATCTTCTAACTAATAATTTTGAAAATTGATCTTCTAATTAAATTTCAAGTTAGTTGATTTTAACTAAAATTGAATTATTTTAATTTTAGGAAAACTCATCAAACTTTATATTTTGCATCAATTGGTCATTATTAAAATAATACTTTTATATAACGTAGAATAATAAGAATATAAGATATTTTATAAAAAAAATATTAATTTAGAAGGGTAAAGATATCGAATAATACAATTTAAAATAAAAAAAGATGTTTTTACGCATACGAAGATTTTTTATTTAAAAATTTTTAATTATCAATAAGATTTTTATATAAAATTAAATTTTAAGAGTTAAATTTATAATTATTAGCCTTTTGTAAATAAAAATATTTTAAACCATTCATAATTTTTTTTGTCTCTCATTTGTACTTCTTATATACTATTTTTTTCATATACATTGCACAAACATTTATAATTTATCAACAACTCATAAATATTTTATTTTAATCAAAATATTAATATTTTATTTTCTATCATAGCTAAATATAATGTAAAAGACGTTGAAAGTCATCAATATTTGATATTAAATTACAATTAATCTATACTCAAAATAAGTAAATAAAAAATATTAAATATTTGATAGATCAAATATAATATGTGTTATCCTATTTAAAATATTTTATATTTTTTATATTATATTTTCTTTTTTATCACTCGATTCACACAAAAACATTAAGAAAAAAGAAAATTTAATTAACCAATGTAAATTTCCTTTAAATATCTTACCTTGGCATTAGTATTTTTTTTTCTCTTTATAATCTTGTTTTATTATTGATAGAACTTTAATTATCTGATTAACTTATTATGGAGAAAAATAATTTCTTTTAAAAATTTTAAATTTATTGATTTTATAATGTTTTTGAAAAATTATTTTCTCTACAAAATAAATATTTCATATTTAAATTTTAAATGGAAAGTTTGAATTACTTATATTATTTTTTGAATAATAAAATAATATTGAAATTATTAAACACAATAATAAATTATAATTTAATTATATCAAAATAATTTTAGATGAAGCAAACTAGTCAATAACATTAGAAAAAAAAAATAAATCCTAATAAATTATGATATAATGTACGTAAATTCATAATAGGATTGTATTAATACTCATAATAGGATTGTATTAATATTCACAATAGAATTGCAATCCTAGTAAACCATAACATGTATATAATGTAATTAAGAATGAAATTATAGTAGCATTTCTAATTAAAGTGAAATTATTTTCAGAATAGGATTAAAATTTTAATTTATATTATTGACATTAATTATTATAGATAGATATAGATTATAAATTAATTTTTTTTATTTTCACTTATCAATTACTTCTTTTTATATTTAATTGAAGTGAATTATATATATGACTAAGAATTTTAAATTTATATGAATTTTAAAATTAAAAATTTTAAATTTATACAATATTAAAATTAATTTATAATTATAATTAATTTGAATAATGAAAAGTATTTTTGGCAAAAACTTAATATTCCCCTTCCCACATTTATATATAGTATAAATAAATAATAAATTAAATAAAAATAATTATAAGAATTATATATAAATATAATTAATTATAAAATAATTAAATTATAAATAATATAACTATAAATTAAAGGAATAATTAAAACATATGATTATATAAAATTATAGATTTAATTATCATTATAATTTAATTAATGGTATCGTTATAGTTATTAATTTAATTGCTATAATTTATTAGTTTCATTATTGAATGAACTCTAAATAATAATTATTAATTTTTTTATAATTTAATTAATTAATTTTGATAGGTCTAGTTAGAACTTAGAAGCTTAATGAATGAGTTAAAGATAAGCGGATCTAACAAGTTTGATAGATGAACTAATATAAGATCATCGTTTGATAGATGAACTAATATAAGATCGTTAACCGCATCGATTTTAACAAAATCTAAATGAATTTTTATTTTTAAATTCAAATTGAGCTAGAGCTTAATATAAATTTAACAAGTTAAATTTCATCTTCTTAAAATTCCACTTGACTTCACTCACACGGTTATTGTATGAAGAAATTATTAAGTGTATCTGATATACATGTACCATCTCTCAAAATCATGTGAGATCCACTCTTTATATTATAAAAATGACTCACTTTCTATAGGAGAGAAAATATTATTTTTTAATATTTATGATATACCTAATAATTAGTCCATTTTATGAGTATGACAGCGGGAAAGGGACTCTATTTTGAGAAGAAAGATCTAAGAAACCTGCCAAACTCCTGTTTTGGTGCAAGTTTCAACTATGCTTCGACCCGGTCAGTCAATGTTCTTAAAAATGAAGTTAATTTTTTGTGCGATACAGGTGGAAGGATAGGTGACAGTTAAATGTGCGAGGACTGACTTTAAATTCAAGTTTTCAATTATTATTTCAGATTATATATCATCTTAAATTGATATTTTCTTTTTGAGTCAAGTCAATCTTTTTAAATTAATTTAAATTATTTATCAAATCATTATATAAAAAAAATAATTTATTTATAAGTTATGTATTGATTTAAATCAAAATTTTGTTTTATTTAAAAAATATTTTTAGTATTTATTTTTGAGATGAATATTTAAATTAATTGGATCAATCTAAACCATTTAATTTCAAATTAGACATATATTTAGTTTGACAAATAAAATTAGCAGAATCAGTATATTTAGCATATGGATGCATTCGCATGTATTCTATATTCTTTATTTTAATATATTTTACATGTTAAAACGGCTTATTCATTTATATAAAAAATTTGAAAAATTATTGTCTATATTATATGTTTACAGTAATTCATTAAATTAATAAATAAATATTAATGAGTATATAACATTTATATGTGATAATTATTCATTAATAAAGTAATCAAATTATTAGTTGTTTATAATGATTTTTTGTACACAAATATTATAGGGATATATGTCAAGAAAGATATTGACTAATAGGAACCTGACACTTGACCTAGTTAAAAGCAGCCCCACACCCTTGAAGCTTATTGCATTATTGATTTTTTTTTTGTTTTTATTTTTTTTTAAATTAAAATAAATGTCTTTAAAAAAAATTAAAACCAAATGTATGGATATAATTAAGTATTAAAATTTATTGTAATGTAATTATTATTATATTTTATATAGTTTGATAAATTCTAATAATTTTCTTTTATAAAGATTAAAGATCATGTAATTCTGATAAAAATTAGATGCTGTATAACTAAAAATTAAGCAAAATGAAACAAAAATTTTGACTTGGAAGACTTTGTCTTCAATAGAATTTTTATGTTTAAATGTTTATTAATTAACATTTAAAGTGTGTCCATCACGCCAACTTGCTGAAAATGAAAACGGGCCAAGGCCTTAAAGTCCTCGAGGCAGACGACCAAGACTTGAAAACAGAGCACTACAGTACTGTCCACCTGCTTAAAATTATAAATGATCTTCTCGGCCTGAAAATTATTAAGAAAACTAAAAGCTCCAAAAGATGGTTGTAGCTATGGGTTTTGGTAGATTACTTATGCAACTTGTGCTTGTTGGGGTGCTAGTAGCACCGGCAGCAGCTCAAGACGATCGCCCCAACTGCCCACAACGTTGTGGGAATGTAAGCATCCCATATCCATTTGGCATAAAAGGTTGTTGCCGAAACGAAGATTTCCTTATCACTTGCAAGAAAATCGATTCTAATTCTCCACAGCCGCAACCTTTCTTGGGGAATACGGGTATCGAGGTTACAAACATAAACATTACCCTTGGTGAACTGCAAATCAATAACAACGTATCCAAATATTGCTACAATAGTGATTATTCCTCGACTCGGGATTACCAGACAAGATTCACAAGAACGCTCACTTTGTCTAACTTCACTGTTTCCAGATCAAGGAATAAGTTCACTGTTGTTGGTTGTAATAGTTATGCATACCTACATGGCTTTGGACGAAAGGAGAATTACAGTACGGGGTGCATGTCCATATGCGACTCCCCCCATAATGTGTATGTCAAGTCTTGCGCAGGCAGTGGATGTTGCCAGATAGAGATTCCTGATGGACTATACTCTGCAAATGTCACAGCATACCGTTTCAACGAACGTGAAAACGTGTCAAAATTCAATCCCTGCACCTATGCCTTCATTGTAGAAGATGGCAAATTCAACTTCTCTTCCAAATATGTTGAGAATATTCCACAAGATAAGTTTCCAATGGTGCTTGAGTGGTCAATTCATGACTACACAAATCAAGAAGCGAGCGAAGGAATCAGCTCTGCGTGTAAGCTTAACGCCTTCAGTTACAAACCGGACAGCGTTCCTGGATATCGTTGCAAATGCAATGAGGGTTATGTTGGGAACCCATATCTTGGTTGCCAAGGTATTTTTATTAATTTCTTACAACGAACTAATGACATCACAGTTGCTTTTATTTCATGGGGAAATTTTCATAAACTGCTTAATGATCTCTTCCCAATTTTAATTTTTTTTATTAAAAGAAATTTGGGTACTGCAACGGAAATTTCATTTTCTAGAAGTGAGAACTTGCAGATATCAACGAATGTGTTTAAATTAATTATAGTTTAAATAAACTAGTTTGATTTTGCTTTCCAGACGTTAATGAATGCGAGGATCCTAGCCTCAACAAATGTGTTGTTTCCAAAAATTGTGTAAACACAGAAGGAAACTATACCTGTCTCTGTCCCAAGGGCTACCGACGCGATGGATTAAGAGAACGTGGAACAGGTTGTACTGCTGAAGATAAACAATCATTGAAGACAAAAGCTATCATCGGTAAGTCCAAAACTAAAATTTTACCTTTTAACTTCACATTGATTTCATAAATCAAATGTTCAAAATATTTCTCCTCCCATTCTTAGAAACCAAAAAGTTTAATAGATGGGAGGCTCCATTAACTTCATTGAGGGATTACAGATTGTCTAACAGAGAATGGGTCAAATTTGGTGTTTAAAATTTCAACTTATACTGCTACAAAGTTTTGAGTCCCTTCCACTGACCAATCTCAGCCAACCTAAGTACAGAAAGATAAATATGATACAATTATTAATATTTCATTTATTTTTTTTTAATTCCACCTATTATGGCATCGAACCTAACCTGTTTAGACCTAATATGGGGTAAAAACCCATTGCCGCAGCCCACTGTTTTTGACGGTTGGATTGAGCGATGGGCAGACCTTAAGGCCAGTAATCCTTTCATTTTTTATAATTCAAGGGAATCGACCTGGCCTAGGACTGGATTTGACAGTTTTTTTGGCTTTTGAGAGCTTCAACGGGATCGGTCTGAATTTAGTCGATTTGAATTAGTTCTGATTTATTCATTTCAGGTTATATTTGACCCGATTTAAAAGTGATTCTCATTTTTTACATTTATTATTATGATTTTGGTTAGGTTAAAGTCCGATATAATTTGAGACAGTTTTAGTTTGATTTCAGTTTTAGTTTCGATTCCGATATGAATTTTGAATCAATAATTTTTTATTGTAATGGGTGAAAATAAACTTATTATTATTATTATTATAAACATTGATAAAATTTAAAATTTTGTTACTAATTGATAGATATTGTTACTATATGTATGTAAAATCAAATCAAAATCATAATTTCAACGGTAGTTATAGGTTATAGGTTTTTTATTAGTTAGTATGAATTTGTGATAATATAATAGTATTTAACTTATTTTACATAGAATTATTATTATGAAAATAGAACTTATGCATAATTTTTTATGATATTTATTATTTAGCAATTTTTTTATTTAATATTTATTTATAGTTATGTTTATACATTATTTTTTATTTATTTCAAGATAAAAAATATCTTAACTATAAATTAATATTATTTATTCATTATTTTTATTTATTTTATATATTTCTGCGCCTTAACTACCAAAAGTGTATTTTTGAATTTATTAAATTTTGATAAATTAAAATTTTAAAATATGCTAATTAATTTCAGAAATTCTTAAAAATTATTGCCTGTCTTGTTTGAGAATGGTCTGAGAATTAAGTATGCTTATAATTATCTATATAATCTAGAAAAAATGTTTTAAAAAATCAATTTTAAAAATTTCAAATCCAACTTGGAAATATAAAATACGTTAATTAAATTAAAAAATTTAGAGAAATTATTGTGTACCTTTTTTAGAATGGTCTAAGAATTAAAAATGCTCAACATCATCTCTAAAATCTAGGGAAAATGTTAAAAAAAAAATAGAATTTTAAAAATTTTAAATTAAACCTAAAAATCTAAAACGTGCTAATTAACGTAGAAGATTCATAAAAATTAAGGTGTACCTTATTTGAAAATGGTCAAAGAATTAAAAATTCTCAAAATCATCCATTTAAACTAGGAAAAATGTTAAAAAAATAAAATTTCAAAAATTCAAATCGGGCTAGTTTTCATTCTGATTCACGAAAATAGTTCCAGTCCGGTTCAAGGACTGAAATTGTTGAGCCGATTAGTCTCAATTTGATTCACGGCTTGAACCAGACCCTGTCCAGGTCTATAAGGGAGAGTCGAACTGTAAAATTTTTTTTTCTTAAACATGAAATTTTGATCTATAAGGAAGATTCAAACTGTAAATTTTTTTTCTTAAACATGAAATTTTGATTTTATAAAAGTATGAAATAGATATTTTTCATTCTCCATATAAAAGTATGATGAAGAACATGAAAATTATGATAAGGACAAATAATCCTAATCTAGAAATCTTATAATAAAAACATAAAATTTAGACAAGAATTAGATATAGGTATATTTCATTTCATTTCATTATGTGAGATCAAAACACACATATCAAACTTTTTCTTTGAGAAGGGAGATGTACCTTTCGAATTATAATACCTATACCTATATCACAAGTCTTTGAATTATATTATTGTACACTGATGCTACACTAATTTGACTTTAGGTTCAAGTATTGCCATTTCCCTTCTATTTGTCATCATGGCATGTGCATTATGTGGAATTCAAAGAAGGAAAATCAACGAGCTTAAACAGAAAAATTTCAGAGACAATGGTGGGCCTGTTTTGCGACAATTACTGTCCAAGATTGAAAGATCCGCAGAAAAAGCTAAAATTTTCACCGAAGATGAGCTCAAAAAGGCAACGAATAATTTTAATGAAAGTGAAATTGTCGGCCGAGGAGGTTTTGGTATAGTTTACAAAGGAACTTTAAATAACAAATTAGTGGCAATAAAAAAGTCCAGAGTTATGGACCATGATCAGATTGAGCAATTTGTTAATGAGGTGTTCGTTCTCAGCCAAATCAAGCATCCAAATGTGGTAAAGCTTATAGGTTGTTGCTTGGAAACGTCAGTTCCCTTATTAGTCTATGAGTTCATTACCAACAAGACCCTCCATCACCACATACAAAATGAAGTTAGTGGGTCATGCATGCCATGGAAAACTCGTCTGAAGATTGCAGTGGAAACTGCCGATGCACTTGCACATATGCACTCTGATGCTCCCATACATATCATTCACAGGGATGTTAAATCTGAAAACATACTCTTGAATGATGATTTCCAAGCAAAAGTGTCTGATTTTGGAGTTTCAAGATTGGTTCCTTTGGATCAAACTCAGCTGCCTACATTGGTTCAAGGAACATTTGGATACATAGATCCTGAGTACTTCCATTCAGGCTTGTTAAATGAAAAGAGTGATGTGTATAGCTTTGGGGTTGTCCTTCTAGAGCTATTAACAGGAGAGAAGGTACTTTCTTCTGATAGGCCAGACAAGGACAAAAGTTTGGCTGCCTTCTTCATTTCTTCAATGAAAGAAGACCGCTTGTTTGAAATTCTCCACGAACGAGTGAGAAATGAGGGAAACCAGGAGCAGATTAAGGGGGTTGCTGAGCTCGCAAGACGTTGCTTAAGATTCAAAGGAGTGAAAAGACCTACAATGAAGGAAGTTAAAATGGAACTTGAGGAACTAATGATCGGCAAATGCCTTCATGTTGAAGTTCGCACTGATTTTGAAGAGACAGAGCCCCTGCTTGGTCCACCAACCAACTTCTGCAGCACTAGTGTATCGATTGGACCTGATAGCACAAAGTATCAAGCAGCCCTGCAGTTAGAGAGTGGGCGTTGATCATCCTCGACTGGTAAACTATATGTTGCATGCTTATGTCTACACTCTACTCTGTGAGTGCCCTGTGTTAATACATATGTAATGTGAGGAACAATATTGCATTTATGTGATAACAACAAAATCTACTTTAGTTGAATGTTGGAAAACATCATTGGTGACCCAGCAAGGAATAGCAGACCGGAATGTGCAAGATTTCAGGCACCCCGAATAGTGAACACTTCTTTCCAGCATTTACCCTTGTACACAAAATTGAAATAGAAATTTGATTCCTGGAATTGGGTGTCTGATTCCTCTATCGTCTTGATCTTGTTCTCATTTCCCACCTCTTGATGGACCAGTCAATGTCAAGGAAAATAAATTTATATATGACCAATAGAAAACCAATACAATCAGGAGTCAGATTAGTTTTCGATGCTGCTATAACCTAGAGAAGTGTAGTTTCAGAACTTATCGAGAATCATTGACCATGCCACATTGTCCTTTTAAGTCCAGACTAACAGTAGCAAACAGGACAGCCTAACAAAGTGTTAAATATAAGTAAACATAAGCCACAACGTCATTGGGTTGAATCATTAAAAAAATTATGCAGAATTAGTGAATTTTGGTTCAAAATAGATAGGATTACCAATTCTTAACCAAATACTATAAATAATTTTGGCAAGATGCATCAGGAATTGTTATTGTTTGTTGCTGCAATACTTGCAGCAGCAATAGCAGCACCAGCATGAGCTACAGCTCAAGCCATGCCTGGCTGCTCAAACCAGTGTGGAGATTTACCTATCCCATTTCCATTTGGAGTAAAGGAGGGATGCTACCTTAAAGACTTCCTTATAACATGCAACGCCTCAAATGCTGCATTCTTAGGAATCACAGAAATAGAAGTCCTTAACATTGAGTCCATGGTCAATTGCGAACTGATATTTAGTACATTTATAGCGTTAAATTATTAATTTTTGTAAATATTTAGACTTTTAGTTAGTTTGTATTAGCATTTCTTAAATTAATTTAATTAAAAGTTAATTTCTTTTGTTTAATCGAAATTTGTTTCTTTTAAACAAAAATTGATAAAGAATGATGAAAAAATGTAGAATTTGACATAGAAACAGAATACCTCACAAGTACCTGTGAGATATCAAATATCAAAGGTGCATGGCCGGCTGTGAGATTTGAGCTAGGCACATAAGCACCTCTAAGATATTAAAAAAAGCACAACAGGATATGAGATTTAAGTTAGGCACATGGGCAGCTGTGAGATACTTTTTGTACTCTTTCTTTCACCCAATCAGTATTGGGCACATTAGAGAGGGAGAGGAAGAGTCCAGAATAGGATTTAGTTAAGGAATTTTCATATGGGCAAGCAAGAGGACGATCCTTGGCTTTCCAAACACTCATTTTCTCACCATTTTTGACTGAAAAACGAGGTTGGAAGCTTGAAGGAGGAGGACTCAATCAATGCTTCATAGAGTTTTTCTTTTCTTTTCCCTTATTATTTTAGTTTTATTTTACTCATACTCTTGTTAGATGATTATGAACTTTATTTCATAGATTTTTGATGTGCCCAACCGCAAGTGCACGGGTCATACAATTAATATAGAAAAGATATCGTTCCCAAGAGGTGTTGTGTTAATGATTGAATTTTTGATATAAAAATTTAACTAATTTGAACTATTTTTGAAATTAAAGCAATAAATTGATGGATATTGAAGTATGAAATCTATATGTGCAAAATTAATAATCTATTCAATAATGTAATGATTAAACTAAATTTGCATTAAATTAAAACAAGCAAATTGAAATATGGCAAGATTTAAAATGGCAAGCAATTGAATTCAATTAGAAATTAACAATGATAAAAAGGCGATTCCGGAGTTCGGGAGTTCATATTCAAGCTATTTTGGGATTTTTAAATTAGTTATCCAATCTTGTGGAACTTACGAGTTTTAAGGAGATTAATTCTTAAATCTTTTGAATACCCTTTTGAGTGAGACAAAGAGTGCCTTAATCAATCTAATCCTACTTTCGTGGAGTTAAAGTTAATCAAGACTCATTAAGTTCCTTAATTAATCTGTAAATCATCTTAATCCTTAGTCTATTTATAGATCTAAGTTAATTAAGTCCAATTTCTTGATTATCACAAGGCTTTCTCCTTTCGGTGCCTCAACCATGGATTAAGAACATCACTTAGTAGGATCCTACACTAAGCATGTCATTGAGCACACAAGAAATGAATAAAACTCATTAAGACCACAAAATATGAATTACCCAATCAAAATCCACAAAATATCTCAAATATTACATCCCAACTCCAGAATCTAATGAAAACTACTCACTATCCATAATATTTACAAGATATTCTGAGTTAATATGGAAATAAAACTTTAATCTAAGCTAAGAACTAAGAAACCCAATACAAGAAAGGTAAGAAATATGCAAGAAAAGAAGGAAAATTCCAAATCTGGCTGGAAATGGTGGGAGTGACATTTTTGACTCTTCAGTTGCTGCTCCTCTTTCTTTCCCTCTTTCCTCTTCCTTTTCTTCCCTCTCTAAAATGGGATAAGGGTCTATTTATAACTTTTTCTGACAAGGAGCCCTAAAATAGTGTGTTTGATGTGTGATTTTCTAAGGGAATCTTCTGCCAGCTCATCAATGATATCTTTATGGGACTGCATAAGTGGACTGCATAAGTTATGCAGTCCCTTATGCAGTTTTCGGCTGGTTTCTGGCTCTCTGTGCGAAACTGCATGAGCAAGGTGCAAGACTGCATAAGTTATGAAGGATTCCGTGAGGTTGCATAAGGGAGGCATGAATCTGCATAAGTTATGCGGCAACTTATGCAGATTTCGGTAGGTATTTGGGATATTGTTTCTTCTCCTTATGCAGAACTGCATAACTTATGCGGCAAGTTATGCGCAATTTGGCCAATGCATATTTCAACTTTGAAACTTGTTTTTGACATCTTTGGCTGTAGAAATCACTCCTCAATGGCAAAATTTCTTTTTAGTCCCTCAAAAACACCATTTTTCCTGCAAAACAAAGTAAAATTACAAATTAATCCAAAATTGGCAATTATAAAAAAAAACTATCTAAATAACTAATGAAATTAGCTAAAAGTGATTAATAATCAAGTAAAATGGCTATGAAATTAAATCTAAATGACTATGCAAAATGTATGTATCAAATACCCCCAAACTCAAGCTTTTGCTTGTCCTCAAGCAAACTTTAAAATATAATGCAATTTTTAGGGGTGCCTTGTCCAAAGAGCTATGAAAATCGCCTATTAAAGTAACTTAACACACCTTTAGCCATACCAACAATCCATATACCCATCCTTCAAAATGCAAAGAATCTAATGCTTATCCAAGCTTTCACCACTTAGCCATCAAGTCAATTATCATTCAAAATTCCCAAACCAACCAATCAAAAGAGAGAGTCATGCTCAAAAGGAATTCTAGGACAATTAATAGTCAAAGTGTCTCTATATAGAATGATGGAATTAAATGAATGAGTGGATAATTTTCTAATCCCATAGGCAAATTCTCTACTCCTATCTCCACTAATGTAGCAAGTACTATCAAGAGATCAAAGGTCTTTTTAGGGATGTAATGGGGCCATGGGGTTCAAAATGAGGCTAAAAAGAAAAAAGGGTAAAAATGATTCAAAGCATGAGAATATTTCAATCTTGACAACATAAGGTACACTTCTTATTTTATTATTTTTTTCTTTTTCTCTTTTTTTTTTATATATATATATATGGAAGAGAGAAATACACAATGAGAATTGTCAAGTGCTAGCATATTTTACAAAACACATAAAAATGGAGGGACACTTTGATACTTTAAACTTGTATCTTGCCTTTTCTTTTAATGATTGTTCCTAAAAATGCCACCCCCAAACTCATTTCCTTTAATTACTTTGGGTGGATTTCTTTCAATTTGAATGACAATAGTGAAAAGCACATATACTAGCACTTTTACAAGATGACAAGCATTTCTTCTCCCTTTCATTAATATATATATTTTTTCTTTTTTTTCTCTTTTTTTTTCTCACTTTTTTTTTTTAATCTCAAAGTATAAAGTGTACCTAATATTCAATTATCCTCATGAAAAGGGTTGGAGTGTTTGGTTCATTGGCTAGGTAGCAATAAGGGTTTCAAGAAAAATTAGGAATAAAAAGGCTCAAAGGGGTTTGCAATAGTCAATTTTAATTAGTAAAAAGGCCAAAGGTTTAAGATGAGAAGGTTTAAATCAAAGAATGCCTAATCATCTCTCTTTTCAAGTATAAGCTGGTATTTCGCCTTGAAAGGTTTAGAAAATTTATTCTAGGATTGGTGAGATATTATTTGACTACCATATATCCAATAACTCCCTCTAAACATTCCAGTCTCTAAAGGACTAGTTGGGTGGCTTTTTGGCTAAGAAGATATAGGCAAGGGATAAACACTTCAAAACTTTGCACCTCTTAGGAAACTTTTAATCCACAAACCGAACTAAAGGTAAGTCAAATCACTCTCATAGGCAACTTTTCAATACTCAAGGGATTTGGCAAAAGATTTTAATGCATGATGCATGATTCCTAAAAATGAGCAATGCATTAACTAAATGGAGGAAATCTATTTGTGTGCAATGTATACAATTTCTAAGTGATGTATAATGTGTGTGTAAATGTGTTATGTATATGTATGTATGGATGTATATGTAAAATATTTACAATATATATGTAAATGGAATGGAATGAGATGTTCCTATACTCAAAATGTGAAAAATGTAGCAAAAATCAAAATGCACACCCCCAAACTCAAAATTGGACATTGTCCTCAATGTCTAAAGCAGGGCATTATCAAAATTCAAAGCAAAGAGGAATAACCAGGAATAGTTAAATTTAAGAGCAAAAAGAAAGAGTTACCTGGTATAGAGCAGATGAGAATTCAAGAGATAATGGTGATGCATAAGAAGTCGCACGTGTTATGCAGTAATAAAATGTCAGATAGAATGTGCATAAGGAGTGCATAAGGCATGTGCGCTTACATGAGTTGCATAAGGAACTGCACAGGCTATGCAGAACATTTGCATAAGGAGTTTCACAGCCTGTGCAGTATATTCAAAAGCTGCTGCATAATGATATAGCAAGGAAAAATGTGCAAACACCAGTAGAGGCATGTAAATATATACAGTGTATGGACAAGTATGCACAAAAGGGCAGTAAAGGCAATGAGAATCAATGAAAAACTAATGGAATAGCCATCCAATAGAACTTCAAGAAAACAGAATTCAAGGCAAACTAAAATTGTTTCAGCACATCCAAAAAGAAAAACTCCTAGAAGTTTGAACAAAAGCAAAATAAAAACTAATCTAATTCTATGGTTTTGCCCTTGTCCAAAGATGCTGCTAAAGGACTGGATGGAGCTGGCTGCTGCCGAAGGGGTGGTTCTGGAGGAGGTGATGGAGGTGGAGGTGGCATTCCCAGAAAAGCCATGAGCTGCTTCATCATCTCTTTTAACTCTTTCTGTTTATCTCTGGTTTCCATAACAAAATCAAAGAGTTGATCATGACGATCCTTGAGGGTATCAAGACCAGTTTCAAGCTTCCTATCCACAAAGTATACATCATCACTAAGCCTCTCAAGATAGGTGAATAAGGCTTTAGTGTTGAAGGGAGGAGGTGCTGTGGATGAAGAGGGTCCAGCTGCAGAAGGTGTTGGCTGTGCAGAATCTGCTGGGGTATCCTGTGCAGACTGAGTGGGTGGTGCAGGTTCAGTAGAATGCTGTTGGACTGGTGGTACAGATTGTGCCTCTGGTTGTGCAGTGGGTCCTGTATCTGCTGCTGGTTGTGCAGTGTCAGAAGGTGGCAAACTGAATCCAGTTTTGTATAGGTGAGTAGCATCAAAATATAGAGTGTCTGAAAGTGCTGGTAGAGGATGCTCTTCCGGATTAAAACCAAAATGCTTAGCTATAACAGTTATGAGCCCACCCATGACTATATCACCTATAGATTTGGTAGCAATATGTAACACATGCTCACAAAAGAAGTAACCAGGAGATACTTTGACTTTGTGAAAAGCACACCATAGCATGAACAATTCAGATTTTCCAACAGCACCAGAACTAGTCCCTCTGCCTAAGATAGTGCTAGCAATAAGCCTATGGATAAATCTAAGTGCAGGGTCTAGTATTTGAGAGGTCTTAGATCTCACAAAGATAAAAACTCGAGGTTGGTTTGTGATACTCCTCCAAAATCGAACAAAGATTCCAAACACCTTTATTTGCTACCTCTATGCCTGTATATGGCACCCTAAATAGTCCATCAATTGCAAACCCAAAAATACTATGAAATTGGTCTAATGATAGCTCTCTATTTTGCCCCAAACACCTAAATTTCATAGTTGGCTTGTAATCTATCTCATGTAATTTTAGAGTAGCAGAAAATGAGGAAATAAATTCTAAAACTAGAGCTGGATAAACTAGTTCTTGTTTATGCACAAATTCCATCCAACCTAGACCATCAAGGTAGGCAACAACATTATCAAATAAACCAACTGATTGGAGGGCATCTACAGAAATGTAACTAGTGGGTTGCACTTTCCTGTCCTTTAGTCTCTTAAAAGTTGCCTTGTGGGTTGCATCAGGAAGGGGCCAAGGTAGTTTAGATACCTGTGTTGCTGCTGAAGTTTGCTTTTTGCTAGAAGAGGGTGATTTGGCTTGTGGGGTAGAGGTAGAAATGCCAACCCCATGTCGTGTGGAAGCTGAAGTTTTGGGAGTTTTGGGTGGAGGCTCTGAAAGTGGAGTAGTAGGTGGGTCTTTGCATTTTGTGAGAGGAGGTGCAGAGGCCATGGGTCAGGTTGATTTCGACCGGATTTTCCTCTGGATGTGGGAGGCGGTGGAGGGGTTTGTTGTGGAGGAGAATCGGGATTGGGGGACCGCATTGCTAGGGGCGTGACTTGGAGAGGAGAGCCTTGTGGGGAATGGGGAGGCGATTCCATGGTGTTGTTAATGGTGAGAATGGAGGAGGGAAAAAGAAAGTGAAAGAGGTAAAGGGAAGTTAGGGTATCGGGCGGCGAAAAGAGGTGTGGAGAGGAAGAGTAATGCCAAGAAAAATGGATGTGGGGGGAGTGTGAACAGGAACGACGGGAAGTGGGAGGTGGAAAAGTGGGTGCCGAAAGTTTTTTTTTTTTATTTGCACAGGACATGTGTAAAACTGCATAAGGGGAGAATGAGTGTGCATAAGTTATGCACTCTCTTATGTAGGTTTCGGCAGAAGATAAAAAGTGTGAAAAATTGGTTATGCAAAAGTGCATAACTTATGTGCTGCCTTATGCAAGTTTCGGCAGAAAATGGAATTCCAGAAAATGTAGTTATGCAAAAGTGCATAACTTATGCACTCCCTTATGCAGATTTCGGCAGAAAATGGAAATGCAGAAAATGTGGTTATGCGAAAGTGCATAACTTATGCACTTCTTTATGCAAGTTTCGGCAGATTTGAAAATGCAGGATTTGAAGTCATGCAAGAGTGCATAAGTTATGCACACACTTATGCAAGTTTCGGCAGAAATGAAATTTGACAAAAATGTGGTTGTGCAGAATTGCATAAGCTATGCACTTCCTTATGCAGACTACAGCAGAGATGAAAAATGACAAAAATTGTGGTTATGCAAGATTGCATAAGTTATGCAATGGCTTATGTAGGTTTTAGCAGAGATGAAAAATGGTAAAATTTGTGGTCTAAAAGCTACATAAGCTATGCAGTTACTTATGCACAATTCAATAAGATTGAGATTACAATTGAAAATGATTTGCAAGTTTGAAAAATACACTTCCTTATGCAAGTTTCGGCAGATTTGAAAATGCAGGATTTGAAGTCATGCAAGAGTGCATAAGTTATGCACACACTTATGCAAGTTTCGGCAGAAATGAAATTTGACAAAAATGTGGCTGTGCAAAATTGCATAAGCTATGCAGTTACTTATGCACAATTCAACAAGATTGAGATTACAATTGAAAATGATTTGCAAGTTTGAAAAATACACTAGAATGAAGAAATATAATTCTATGAAGCATAAATCATGAGAAATTATCACCAAAAACACATCAATATATACAAAATCCATCACAATTGCATCATACAAGCTTGTAGAAGTGAGTTCTGCATAAGAGGCATTTGTGAATTATGCCATTTCAACTCAAACTCTGCAAATTAACATTTAGCACATTAAAGCTCAATAAAATCTGCATAAAGTTGCATTTATCCACAAAAGAAAATGGACTCTCCAAGTTATGCCAAGAAAATGCAGCATGTCCACATTGAATCACACAACCCAACTAAGCTCAAAACTACTAAAATGACCCACTTACCATCATATTAACATGATAAGCACAAATACTTAAAAGTTACACACCCAACCTCAACAAAGAAACAAATGCCATGTGCTGCAGACCCCTCTTTGCTGAAAATTTCATTTCTCTGCATAAACCAAGAAGCAGACCTGCACAGGTTATGCAATGAAAATAAACCAATCTTGGGAGAGTTGAAGGACAAAATATCATATTAAGAGTTACTCCTCAGCAGTGCAGCAACCTTCATCCATTGAAATACATCTACAAATGACAAGATTCAACACTTTCAAAAATTGAATTTGGGGAGATTTAAGATAAAAACAAAAGTAATGCAAATAAAAGTAAATCAACAAAAGCAAAATAAAAGAACTTGGGGTGCCTCCCAAGAGAGCTAATTTATAGTCCTTAGCTGGACTCTTTTCATGTTTCATGGTGGCTTAAATTGGAATTTATTGCCTCTATTTCCAATAGGTGCTTCAATGAATCTATACTTCATTTTCTTTCCATCACATGAGAAGATCCTTGTTGCTTTGTCTAAAAATTTGACCATTTCTTTCTTGACAACCTTTGGCCCATCTTTTTCTTTGATAGATGGTTGTTTTACTTCACTTTTCTCCACTTGCTCAACTTGAAAGATTGGTGCCATAGGACAAGGTGGATTACTATTCAAATGTTGCGCAAATGCAACCTTTTTTGGATTTTCATCATTGATACTCCCTTTATGGATAAGACAACTTTCAAGAGAAGCCTTCAGATAGCTCTTTCTAAAGTGCTCTTTTACTAACTCATCAACTATATCAATTCTCAAACAAGAGTCTACATCTTCATGTTGCTTCTTCTTATCATTGCCAATGTTGAAGACTAAATGATCCTCTCCGACTCTGAGAGTAACCTTTTTACCTTTCAAGTCAATCAAAGCACCAGCTATAGCTAGGAAAGGCCTCCCCAAAATGATTGGGATATTAGAATCCTCTTCCATGTCCAAGATGACAAAGTCAACAGGTACATAGAATTTCCCAACCTTCAGAGGCACATTCTCTAAAATCCCTTCAGGATACTTAATTGATCTATCAGCTAACTGAAGAGAAATGTGGGTTGGCTTAAGATCTTCCATGTTGAGCTTCTCATAGATGGAGAGGGGCATAAGGCTTACACTAGCCCCTAAATCACATAAAGCTTTTATAAAACATGATTCCCCAATGTGGCATGGAATTGAAAAACTTCCTGGATCCTTAAGCTTTGGAGGAAGTTTCCTTTGGAGGATAGCACTGCATTTCTCAGTTAAGGCTACAGTCTCATAATCTTCAAGTCTCCTCTTATTTGAGAGAATTTCTTTTAGAAACTTAGCATAAGAAGGCATTTGGGAAAGAGCATCAATAAAAGGCACATTTATATATAGCTTCTTCAAAACCTCTAAGAACTTCCCAAATTGCTTATCAAGCTTGGCTTTTTGAAATCTCTATGGAAAGGAAAGTTGTGGCTTGTAAGGCTCTGGAGGTATTTATTTCTCTTCTTTCTCTTTTCTTGCACTGTCTTTCTTTTCACTCTCTTGTTTTTCATTTTCATCAACATCTTCCTCATTTTCTCTCTTCTCACTTTTTTCACTCTTCTCATTATGTACTATTTTACCACTTCTTAGTTTAATGGCATGACATTGCTCTCTTGGGTTTTCTGGTTGACTTGGAAGTTTTCCAAAAGACTTGGTACCTGAGGAAGATGCCTGTTGTGCAATCTGATTTTCCAATATTCTGTTATGTGTTTGCATCTGTTCTAGCCTTGCTTTCATCTCTCTCATCTCTTCATCATGCTTAGTTTGATTAGCAAGAATCTGTTGTAATAAAGCTTCTATGGTGGAACTTTGTTCTTGCTGTTTTGGTGGAGGATTCATATTTCTCTGCTGAAAATTAGGCAATGGTTGCCCATTTTACTGATATGGAATTCCTTGTTGCTGTTGTGGCTGAAGATTCTGATTTGGGACTTGATTTTGCTGATTTTCCCATGAAAAGTTGGGATGATTCCTCCAAGTTGGATTATAAGTTTGAAAGTAAGGATTCCCCATTTGTTTGTTTCCATAATTACCAACATATGTAGCTTGCTCTCCATAGTCTACTCCACAGCTGGTAGTTCCTTCTACATAAGCAACTTGTTGTGAACTTCCAGATGATGATGAACTAACCAACATACTTAAATCTTCCATCTTCTTAGCCAAAACATTTGTAAGTGCATCAAACTTTGCATTAATCATGTTGAATGGATCAAGGTCATACATTCCAGCAGCTTGCCTCTTTTGAGTTAGAGCTGGTCCTCTTGGATTACTCCAAAGATGAGTATTCTTTGCAATTTTCTCCAATAGCTCATAAGCTTCATCTTCATGCTTCATAATAAATTCTCCTCCTGTTTGAGCATCAATAATCCCTCTAATTGCAGGAGTAACATTGGTGTAAAAATTCTGATTTATCATCCATTTTGAAATGGCATGATGTGGGCATTGTCTCTCTAATTCCTTCCATCTCATCCATGATTCATAGAGAGTTTCATATTCTCTTGGTCTAAAAGCTGTCATTTGATTCCTCAATTCTTGAGTTTTTCCAGGTGGAAAATATTGTGTAAGAAATGCATCAGTGAGTTGCTCCCAATTTGTAATGGAGTTGTGAGGTAAAGAGTCAAGCCAATCCAATGCTCTATCTTTCAAAGAGAATGGGAATAGCTTCAATCTTGTTGCATCATCAGATACTCCAGGTTGTTTTTGCATATCACAAATCATAGCAAACTTCTTCAGATGTATGTGTGGATTTTCAGAAGGATGTCCCCCAAATTGAGAATTTTGAATCATTTGAAGAACCCCAAAATCCATCTTGTAACTATTTGCATCAATTCTTGGTCTTGCTATACTCTCTCTCAAGTCATCAAAACGAGGAAAAGCATGATCCACCATACTTTTCCTAGGTATATTAGCATTTACAACCTCTTCACCTTAAGCTGTATTTTCATTGTTTCGATCATTTCCAGCATTACCACCACCAATTTTAATTCTTTCATCAGCCATGTCTCCTTCAATTTCAGTTTCTCTAAAGGCTTCTTTCCTTTTTCTGGTTTCTTTCTTGTTGGCTTTACAAAATTTCTCAATTTCAGGATCAAACAATAAGGATGTGTCACTTGTGCTTCTAGCTCTTCTCATAAAAGATTAAGAGTACCTAAAAAGAACAAACAAACACAAAATGAAAAGATAACAAAAATAAAACTATAAACAACTAAAATAATCAAGAATTCAATCTTAAACAAACAACTCCCCGGCAACGGCGCCAAAAACTTGATGTGGCCCAACTGCAAGTGCACGGGTCGTACAAGTAATATAGAAAAGATATCGTTCCCATGAGGAGTTATATTAATGATTGAATTTTTGATATAAAAATTTGACTAATTTGAACTATTTTTGAAATTAAAGCAATAAATTGATGGATATTGAAGTATGAAATCTATATGTGCAAAATTAATAATCTATTCAACAATGTAATGATTAAACTAAATTTGCATCAAATTAAAACAAGCAAATTGAAATATGGCAAGATTTAAAATGGCAAGCAATTGAATTCAATTAGAAATTAACAATGATAAAAAGGCGATTCCGGAGTTCGGGAATTCATATTCAAGCTATTTTGGGATTTTTAAATTGGTTATCCAATCTTGTGGAACTTACGGGTTTTAAGGAGATTAATTCTTAAATCCTTTGAATACCCTTTTGAGTGAGACAAAGAGTGCCTTAATCAATCTAATCCTACTTTCGTGGAGTTAAAGTTAATCAAGACCCATTAAGTTCCTTAATTAATCTGTAAATCCTCTTAATCCTTAGTCTATTTCTAGATCTAAGTTAATTAAGTCCAATTTCTTGATTATCTATCACAAGGCTTTCTCCTTTCGGTGCCTCAACCATGGATTAAGAACATCACTTAGTGGGATCCTACACTAAGCATGTCATTGAGCACACAAGAAATGAATAAAACTCATTAAGACCACAAAATATGGATTACCCAATCAAAATCCACAAAATATCTCAAATATTACATCCCAACTCCAGAATCTAATGAAAACTACACACTATCCATAATATTTACAAGATATTATGAGTTAATATGAAAATAAAACTTTAATCTAAGCTAAGAACTAAGAAACCCAATACAAGAAAGGTAAGAAATATGCAAGAAAAGAAGGAAAATTCCAAATCTGGCTGGAAATGGTGGGAGTGACGTTTTTGACTCTTCAGCTGCTGCTCCTCTTTCTTTCCCTTTTTTCTCTCCTTTTCTCCCCTTCTAAAATGGGATAAGGGTCTATTTATAACTTTTTCTGACAAGGAGCCCTAAAATGGTGTGTTTGAGGTGTGATTTTCTGAGGGAATCTTCTGCCAGCTCATCAATGATATCTTTATGGGACTGCATAAGTGGACTGCATAAGTTATGCGATCCTTATGCGCTTTCTCGCTCTTCAGGCGAAATCGCATGAGCAAGGTGCAAGATCGCATAAGTTATGCAGGATTCGGTGAGATTGCATAAGGGAGGCACGAATCTGCATAAGTTATGCGGCAACTTATGCAGATTTATGTAGGTGTTTGGGACATTGTTTCTTCTCCTTATGTAGAACTGCACAACTTATGTGGCAAGTTATGCGCAATTTGGCCAATGCATATTTCAACTTTGAAACTTGTTTTTGACATCTTTGGCTGTAGAAATTACTCCTCAATGGCAAAATTTCTTTTTAGTCCCTCAAAAACACCATTTTTCCTACAAAACAAAGTAAAATTACAAATTAATCCAAAATTGGCAATTATAAAAAAAACTATCTAAATAACTAATAAAATTAGCTAAAAGTGATTAATAATCAAGTAAAATGGCTATGAAATTAAATTTAAATGACTATGCAAAATGCATGTATCAATTTTGAGTTTAACTTGAATACCTGAATGTTGATTATGCTAAGGTATTTGATGTAGTTTAGTTTATTGTAAATATCAATGCTTTATTTAATTTTCTCTATTAATCTATATGCTTGTTATTGGATTTAATACTTTCAGATTTCTATATTTGACACTTGAATGATTTGATTCACAATTAGTATTGGGAGAAAAAATTATAAATGTGATTTAATAGCAAACAACATAGAAATAAAATAAAAATTGAAGCGGAAGCATAATGATTAAAATATTTTTTTTAATAAAAGAATTAAGTAATTTCATTTTTAAATCAAAAGGACTAAGATATCATAATTTAAGGATAAATATGTTATTTCATGTCAATTAAACGGCTAAAAATATAATTTTCTTTTATATAGAAAGACTAAATAATAATACATAAAATCAAACTACTTGGAGTTATAATTCAACTTTAAGATTACAAGAATTTATTAATAATTATGATCAAACCTCAAAGAGTGTAAAGTAATTAATCCTATATATTTGTTCTAATTAATCGAGGCAGCCTGTGCCCAACTTAACTTTTATTTGTGGCGCGTCAGTAATTACTTGTTTATTTAAAAGTTTATGATATTTTTTTTATTTAATTTTAACTAAAATTTATATTTAAAATTTAAAAATATTATTTAATCTCTTTATTTTAATAAAATTAATTATTTATTATTTTATTTTGAAAATACATGAGCTAATCCTTTATTTTGGTTTCGTCTACTCCTTAATATCTTCCTTTAGTTTAAATTAATTTTTTTATTAGTTTATGTATTCAAATGAGAGGCAATATTACCATTATAAAAATTAAATAGTTTAAGGTTTAGAAAATTGAGGTACTATGTAGTTTTATTTTTTAAATTATAAATATTGACGAAATTTAAATTAACGTGTAAAATGATCAAAGAAATTAAAAAATAAACAAATTATATATACGGCAACTAATTAATATATTTTCGAAAACAGAAAGTTGAAGTAATTAGTTTTATTATAATAAATAGATTAAATAGTAATTCTTCCTTTAAAATTTTATAATTGAAAATCGATTTTAATGTCACAAAATTAAAGCTTTCTCCTTGCAGAGCCTGAAAGTTTGTCTTAGCAGCTCATGCGTATTCAGTTGCGCATGGATCTTAGCTCCACTCATAGAAATATGAATTTACGAGAAAGGGTTTCAAGTACTGTAACTACAACTTCAAGGAAGATGCGAGTGATCTTTCTTAATTATTTAGTAATATCACACAGAAGACGAATCCCTCTGCTGAGAAAAGAACCAACATCTATTATATACAGAATCTTTCTTTCTAGATTTCTGGGATATTCGAAATAAATTTAGGAAAACCTGTCCACCATGAATTTAAAAACATGATATGTATAATTATAAAATCATAAATAAAATTTATATATTTATTTTTTAGATTTACAATGAAATGTTTGAACAAAATTTTTCCTTTAAACCCAGGAAAAGTTGCTCATCCTCCGCTCACAAATTGCAGCAGATATATTCAAGCCTAATACTCTGGCTTGGTGAATAAATAAAGAGAGCTAATTCATTTAACCTATCTATAGAATTGCCTATATAATTAAGTCTTGATTTTGGTGCTTATCAAGCAAAGATGAAAATGTAAAATAATATATATATATATATATATATTTGTTTCTTATATTCAAACTGTAATATTTAGTGTTTTTTTTTTTTTTTTTTATGTATTTTCGAGATCAAACAACCATGTGAGTTGGGAAGTCTTTAAGCGAGTAAGTTTTGGCATCGATCAGGACAACATGTGATATATTTCGAAATTTTATGCATATTTACATGAGACCATAAGGTAGCCTTTTTATTTTATTGACCAAGTGGTATTTATAAAGTTTAATTTTATATTGAATGAAAGATATATTATTTTTATGAGAAAAAACTTATACATCAAACTAATTATAATGACATTAAAATATAAACTCTATCAATGAGTTCATGAGTAGATGTGACAAATCAATCAAATTGTACAGAATGAATATTTCATTATTTGGGTTCATGTTATTCTGGCTCTTAAGTTATTTTGAGTCTTACCTTTTTAACATCTAATAAGTCATTTCTGATTATGAATTGATTCTGGTTATCCAATTTATGGATAATAAGTTATTTCTGATTGTGAATTGATTCGGATTATCTAATTTATGGATAATAAATCATTTCTAGTAAAAATATTAAAATTTTTCTGCAAATATTAGTTTTATTAATTTATTTTTTAATTAAATTTTAAATTAATTCAGTCAACTCAAATAAATTATTTTTGAAATGAATAACATACAAATAGTTAGGCTTATTATTAATTAATTTAAATAAGGTATTCTTGAAGTATCAACAACCCAATTTTAATTCATTAACAATATATGTATATATATGTGTGCGTATGTGTGAATGCATTTAATAGAAGCTTAAACTTATAAATTTTAGTTTAATAATTGTTAGATTAAATATTTGTATGAAGATATTATATAAAATTAATTAAAATATATATATATATATAATGCATAAATATATATACAAAATTTAATATAACAATATATAAATTTATTTTTATACAAGTTCAAATTCTTTATAATCATATCCTGTAATTTTTGTATTTACATTCTCCTGTGTGTGCGCGTCGTGTATTAATTAAAAAAAAAAAAAAAACTTTTGAAAACCTAATCAGGTCAAACGAGAGACAGGCCACGGTGAGTACCATTGGACCCTACCACTTTGAGAGGTGAGCACAATTTTCCATCTGTTTCCAACTCTTCCTGTCACATACATATAAGCCCCTGCATAAAACATAAGACCATCTTTCGTCCGACAATCGTTCAGCTTACTGCTATATTTTAATGTCAAGCAAAACTTGAGCTGCGCACTTTTGATGCAAAGACAACTTTTCCTTTGCAAAGGCAGTGTATAGATAGCTGCCCTTTAAACTTTGAAGAAATGAGGTTCCTTTCTTTTTTCCAATATACTGTGATATCCCACTGACATTCTCTATTTTATATTTGTTAAAATTTACCTTTGTTGGCAAAGTAGTAAGCAAAAGTGTCAAAGATGCTTCTTTTTGAGTCCTTTTAAATGTTGTGAACTTCTTAATTGGTTAGGCTTTCTTTGGCTTCTTAGCTTTATGCAAATAATGAAAAGGGCACTCACTATCCTCATGTTTGCATGATTGATAGTTAAGAATAATAATGCTAGATGCTTAAGTGGGTTCATTCAACCATGCATAGACTTAATTAGCTAGGGCTAGCTCTACCCATTTTCTTATTAACAGATGGATTTAGTATAATTCATTATTATTATTATTATTATTATTATTATTATTATTATGTTAGAGAGAATAGTATAACCAGAAGTCGCATTTTATGGAAGCATGGACCAATGCATACTTACTGCAGCATAAAATGCAATGTACGAAATCATTAACCAAGAAAGGATCCATTCATCTCATATGTGGAAGGGTATGTAAGTGAAGTGATGGCCATTTATGCATGTATATATTATACAATACATGGTACATTATCTAAAATGTTATCACATATGAAGAATGAGTTTTTTTTTTTTTTTTTTTTTTTTTTTTTTTAGTGAGTATCAAGAATGACTTGAGAAAGAAGAGATGCATGACCAATGAGCTCATACTTATGCTTTGAGCTTTTTTTTTTTTTTTTTTAGGCCGCACTTTATTAATAAGGGAAACGAATTAAAGTACAGAAAGAGGGTTTGATATAAGTGAATAATTAATAAAAAATTATATAATAAATCAATTATATTCTATATAAGATAACCTACATAAAATGATAATTCAATAATAAGAAAAAGAGTAACCTAAGTAGAAATTAATGGAGACACTTCAATAGTTAAATTAATTTCGGGCTTTAGTGGAAAAAAAAGGCCAAAAAGAAGGAGGTAAATGAAAGAGTAAAAAATAAAAGAGTTAGTTTATTACTGCACAAAAAAAATTACCTCTTTTGGAAATATTCTATATATTATAGGTTGAAGTGGTTGACACTTGTTAGAATGTCATGATAAATTATCTACGTGCAATGATTGATTTATCTAGTGTTGGTGAAATAAGTATAATCTTAGGGGTAGGCACTAGTCAGTTTGAACTGAATAAATCGAATCGAATTATTTTAATTTGATAATTCAGTTTAGTTTTTAAGATAATTCGATTTAGTTCGATTTTACATTTTGAGAATTTTAATTATTTTGGTTCGATTCAATTTTAAAGAAAAAAAATCGGTTGAACTGAACCGAACTGAATTACTTTATTGATTTCTAAATTAATTTATTTTTATAGGGAATTTATGAATTATATGTAATTATATATATATAAATTGTTTAATTTCATTGATTAGTGGTTATTAGGTTTAAACCAAAGTCAAAATCAGACCAAATAACTTGAAAATAAGTCTAATTAAAAAATATCAAGATTGAAAAACCGATCGGTTCAAACTAAAATTAAATAGAACAGTTCAATTCGATTCGATTTTTCATTCATTTAGGTTCGATTCAATTTCTAAAATGTAATAATTCAATTAATTAGATTTTAATAATTTAATTCAATTCGATTTAATTTAAATCAAATGCTATGCCCTGCATAATCTGACGGATTTTACAACAATCGTGTAATAAGAATGGGCAATTAGTGGGTGTCCTTTTCCTTCTCAAACATTGAATATCAACTATTTTTTATAAATCGAATGGTGTGTAATTGACTTAATCGAATTGGTTAATATTTATCCGACTAGACTAACTCAGTTGATATCCACTCGAGTTCATCACTTCAATTTTAACTCATTTAATTTAACTATTTTCTTTCGTCCATGTCTCTTTTTCTTACTAATTCCATTGACCGGTCAAAATAATATTATACTTGTCAACGTTGATGTATCGTTCTTCCTTTTTCTTATAAGCAGTAAAATTTATTAGAAATTATAAAAGCTAGTTACATTCAATGCCACATGGGTATGGTAAATTCAAGTTTCAAGCAAGCATTGACGAACCAATCCCACAGAAGCAGGTTACATCTTCCCTTAATTATTTGATTTTATCACTCATCAATCATATCCAAGACTTCCCTTAATTTCCAAATTCTAAGCTTGTTGGATTCAATTTTTTTCTTCAACACATGAACATGGACTAGAACTCTTTCAAGATAATTTAGTTTTGTTTGTTTTTTTTCTTTATCCTATTCCAAAACTAGGGTGAACATCCTATAATATAAATAAGAGACCATTAGAAAATGTTTAAAGCGATTAATATTATATAATGATGTCGTGTCAAGTTTAAATTAAAAAAAAAAATCATGGTATGGAACATAGTCTATATATATACATTCACACATTCATATAAAGCCATCATATATACCAAGCGTCATGTTGGCATTAAGAATTATGTAACACTTGAACAACTCTGACAATAGAAAGATTTCTTAACAGAAGATTAATATATAATAACTTACTAAAACTCTAACATTAATAATGAGTGGTCCCACGTCAATACTTAAACCCATCAAAATTCCACCAAATGAGCATTAAGTAACTTAATGATACTATAAGGGAAAATTCGAGTCCTAGTTAGAGTAAAAAAAAAAAAAAATTCCATCAAAATTCCTTGCTCTAACCCCCATTCAGACTCTACTATTAGACAACGAAAGCAACGTGAGTTGCTTTAACAGTTTTAGTATTATCAAATTACACGTTGTCTGCCATTGACATATCTTTCCTCAAACAAACAAGTTGGCACTCCCCTTTCATTACTCAACATGTCTGCTGCCACAAACTCTCTAAAGCTGCTGTTTTCTAATGTTAATTCAAGAAGAGCGCTCCCTCAAGGCATCTTCGTGCTCATTTTTCAACATGTTAGTTTCTTGGAGGCGAAAGTGCTTGCTTTTTACTCTTCTTGCTTTCATTCTCCTTATCTCATCATCATCATCAGAAGCTTCAAGATTGCCTAAGGAGTATTGGGAACAGATGTTACCCAAGAAGCTACCTACTCCTTCCTCTTCTCCCTCTAAAGGGACCAATTCTGCCTCTGAATTGTCTACTCCAATGGTGAGAGCTGATAAAACTCTTCCTTCATCGGACGGAAAGATCTAGCTATGTATAGTTTGCAGCTTCAACAACTCTCTGACTGTAGATTAATATATCTGAAATCTGCAAATTTTGTACCCATCGATCGATCCAAGGAAAGCAGGCAGAATTTTGTAAATGATCAAGTCTGCTTGATGGTGTTTTTGTATACGCTTTAAAGAGAAACAAACTCTTTTTAGATTTTCTCATAAAATTGGTCTGCGGGTGCATTGTAAAGATGGCTGAATAGAGATATTCATCGTGGGCCGGGAGGATGATTACTTTTTATTACTAGACAGGCTTAGATCACGTTAGTGGAGATAAATAAACCTTCTATGGTAATTTTCCAACAGTCATGTAATGTCTCTTGTCCCTCTATAGAATAATTTTGTCAAAGTTCAACAGATGTAGTTTCTTATCAATTTCCTTCTGGATTGTAATTTTTTGCATACACTTTTTGAGTACTGATCTCTCAAAGCATGCGTGTCTCCGATTCCAATATCGTATAATTCTCATATGCTGTGGAAACAAGAGATAGATTGATCGCCTTCGCACCAATTTTCAATTTTAGTGTTTTATCGATTTTATTTTATTGACGAATTAACTAAAAATAAATATTGAGTTTTATGGTTAATAATTAATTAAGTCTATTCAAATTAAATGATACACTTTCCAGAGTAGAATTGTTTGGTTAATAGATTCAGGTATATATGTCGCTGTCAGATTCAGCAGTTAAATTTACCAAGGAAGGACTAGCTATCCTGGGAAGGACTACTTTTTATTACTAGACAAGCTTAATTCCCTGACATCTCTGAATCTCCACTACTTGTTTCATTGTGGGCCTTTGTTCTCCCTCTAATCTCGAGCAATTCTTCTCCAGCTCTGCCACTCTCTTAACTTGCTCATAATTTCCCTCAACTTTCACTCGATACTCCAAAATATCTAAAGAAAAGCGGCTTACAGAGCAAATTGCTTTCTTTCCAGTTGAATTGTATGTTTACTGGTTACTGAATTGTATGGTTAATGAAGAAATGAAGTGCAAAGTTAAACCCTTCCCCTCACATTAAGAGCAAATTGCTTTCTTTCTGGTTCGCAACTCCACAAGAATTACTCCGAAACTATAAACGTCACTCTTTTCTATGAGTATTCCTGATTGGAAATATTTAGGATCCATGTATCCAAGTGTCCCCTGAACCAATGTAGATATTTGTTCTTGATCAAAAGAAATCAAACTTGAAACTCCAAAATCAGATACTTGACAGTGAAATCTTTATCTTAAAGTATGTTGGCAGACTTGACATCTCTGTGAATGATTGATTTGCATGGAGTGCATACACGCAAGTGCCACTGCAGTCTCCTCATCTATCCTGAGGCGTGTTTCCCATGGCAACGAGTCGTTATGAGCAGGATCGTCAAGGTGGCAAAAGAAGGTACGTACGATGCAGGGAGGCCTCAATAATCTCTCATCTTATGTTTACAGATGATTGTATTCTTTTCTTGCGAGCTAAACCCGAAGAGGCAAGTTGTATTTCTTCAGTGCTACAACGGTATCAGCAATTTTCTGGGCAAAAGGTAAATTTCTCAAAATAAAAAATATTATTTAGTGCTAATGTGTAGCAGGAGAAGAGACAGTACCTGGTTAAATCTCTTGGTGTTCAGGCTGCAAATAATCATGTGGCTTAGTTGGGTCTTCCTGATGTTGTGGGGAGGTCTAAAAAGGCAGTCTTTTCAATTCTTAAGGAAAGGATGTGGAAAAGGTTACAGGGGTGGAAGTGTAAATTTCTATCACATGCAGATAAAGATCTTTTTAAGACTATAGCCAAGGCTATACCAACTTATGTGATGCAGTGTTTTCGGTTACCTATAGGCTTATGTGAGGAGTTAAAATCAATTATTAGCCAATTTTGGTGGGTCAAAGAATTTGAAAAGGAGAATGCATCTTTGTAAGTGGGATAAGTTGTGCAGACTAAAGGCTTGGTTGGCTAAGCAGAGGTGACAAATCATTAAAACACCAACTTCTCTACTTAGTAAGGTGCTTAAGGCACCATATATATTGCTCAAATATCACATCTCAAACTAATGTGGGACAACACATGTAACATAGAGCTCATAAATTATGTTATTAAGAGTCTATAAATCAATCAAAAGGGCTCATGAGAAATCTCTAGAGATAATAATAATAATAATAATAATAATAACAGCAACAGGGAGCAGAACACCCATTTGGGAAAGTGTCTCCCCTTCCTTTTGTGAGCAGAAAAATAAAAGCGCTCAACACCTCAAGTTTCAATTTCCTTTCTTTATTCACATCCTCACTTAAGCTTTAATTAAACACTTATTTTCAACTCAAACCCTAACTCAAAACCATCTTCCACTCACAAGAGCTAATAGTTTCTTTCAAGTGAGTAAATTCTTCTTTTCTTCCTCCCAATTTCTCAAGTTTAAATTGATATTCCATTGTTCTATGATAATTTTTATGGCATAAGACTAATAGGGAGATGAATTTTATTTTTGAATAATAAGTGTATGTGGGTTAAAAGAGATGTGAAAATTCTAACTATTAGATGGATGCTTTTTAATAGATTGAATAAAAAGATGATGTTTCTATAGGAAGAGATGGATTTAAGTTGGTGTAGTAAGGATTAAATTTAATTTCAATTAGAGAATATAACCCATGAATGATTAGATTTGGGATGGATGGTCAAGCTAATAGTGATTTGATAATTGTTGAGTTAATTAAATTTTAACTAGAATTACGCAAGAAATTTAGCATGTTGTGTACATAAAAAAAATAGAGTTAAATATTATGTCTCTAGTATTATTGGAATTTATAAGCTAGTGGAAAATTTCAAGTGTTATTAGAAATAGGAAAAATTGTAATTGGAGAGGTGGATTTAAGTTTTATATCTTAATTGCTAGGTGAATAATGAAGTGTTTAAAGTATGATGTAATTATTGTGGAGCTATTAATAGAGATTAATTATAATTAAATTAGTAAGAATTTTTATGTAGTGAAAGGGAAATAATTTTAGCATGAAATTCCAAAGGAAAAGAAGAACATGTTAAACGGAGAAGGAGAAATAAATAGAGACAATGTGAAATTTGTTATATTATTTTGTGTAGGCCACAAATGGACATTTTAAATTCATTTGTGATTTGTTGTGGCTTGTTGAGAATTAGTTGAACTGTTGGAATTTTGGAGAATGTTAAGGTTATGCCGAGATACTGCCAGCTTTCTTTTAAAATTTTCGTACATAAATAATGCATTTTATATTTTACAATTTCAAATAGGATTTAAATTCCTTTCTTGATGCACTGCTATCTTTTTAACTTTAGGCGAGGATCCAGTTCCTGTAGTAGATACTAGGGGTGTTCCAGCTCTTGTAGTAGATATTAGGGGTGCTCCAGCAGTCTAGGCCTCAGTTTATCTTCAGTACAGGTGAGTGGATAAATATAACACTGTTATTTTATTAAATATAAATTATTTATATTATTGTTTCTAATTATGAAAATGAGAATAGAGAATGATAATTTTATGTTTTATTATTGACAAGAACGAGATTTCTAATTACAGCTGAATAAATGGTCGAATATACTCAATATATGCACCAAATAGATAACACTTTGTTGACGGGTGAATTGAATTGATACTACTAAGTAGCCTCTCTCTTTCAGTTTCTTTTAGCCATAAATTTAGGAGAAACTTTGTCAGTTTTTTAGGTTATACCAGTCTCTATATGTTAGGGATGGGTGTGATAACACACTCCCTCACACCCAAATAGACTAGGCCTAACCCATCCAAAAGCTAGTTCAAGGGAGAAAGTTTGCCTAAGTAATATATATTTACTCAAATATCTTATTTCAAACCAATGTGGGACAATATTTTCCCCTGGTAGTAACTTTTTTGATGCACTAGGTGGTGTCTCTTATAGTTTGACGTAGAGAATTATTTACGCTGGTAGGGAGGGGTTGAGTAGGGGTTTGCGTTGGCAAGTTGGTAATGGCGAGTAGATCTCTGATTGGTCGGATAGGTGAATACTAGAGCCTTAATTCTACATTTAGAGTTATTAGTACTACCATAGTTTTTCTTATGGATGCTTAAGTATCAGACTTGATTGATCATGATTTGAGGGTCTAGAAATGGGATTTATTGGCACAGGTCTTTTTAACCATTGATATGTGGAGCATATTTGGTCCATTCTGTTGGGTTTGCTTGACTCTAACTAAACGTATGCCAATGAAAAATATGGAAATATAGAATCAATTATGTGAAATTCATATTTTTCTGTGCTAATGATATTTTTAACAAATTATTTTGTTCGGAAGTGCAAGGCACATAAAAACAATTAATGCTTCCTTTTCATGTTCTCTAAATAATTTGGAAATTTCTAACAAATGATAAACTCATTAATTTTTTTTTGTATAAATTATATTGAGTTTATTTATTTAAAAAATTTATATATATATATATATATATATATATATATATATATATATATATAAAGTAAGTTAAATTTTTCTCAAAGCAATCACATGATAAGTTTTTCTTTAAAGTTGTCACATGGAACATGGAAAGGTTAATTAATTTGCTTATTATTAATTATAAAACTTTTTAAAATTTATTATATTAATTAATGGTTTAATTTTTCTACAATTATTTAAATTATATTTAAGATTAATGCATATTTTAATCTATGTAATTAATTAATAAAAAATTGTTTTTTTAATAAAAAATAATTTAGTTTAACACTATAATTTAATTTGAATAATTGTTATCTTTTTTAGTAGAATTTTCTTCTACTTTTAATTATACCCAGCTAATTGATTTGGGGCATAATTAACAAAAATTGCCTTATTTAATTCTTTTTATGCTCCAAAATCACTCTATTTGGCCTTATAAAATTGTTTCCTTTGTTTAAAGCTCACATTCTTAAAATTAATACATTCTTAAATTAATATATATTGTAATATGTATAATTAATTAATAAATGAAATTTATTATTTATGCCTTAATATTATTATCCTTCAATTATCATAATTATTGTCATCATTTAAAATAAAAAATAATTTAATTAAATACTATAATTTTAACTAAAATTAAAAAAAAATATGTAACTATATTTATTCAACTAAATTTGAATATTTTCATGATTATTTATTTACTGATAGCACTTTTATATTTTTTTTATTCTTTTTTTTTATTTTTACAAGTGATAATATATATTAATTATATAGGTTAACTAATTTGTTTTTAATAAAAAAATCATCGCAAAAAGGGTAAGAAATGTATTTTTATTGAAAATCTAAATTGGGTATCTAAATATTATAAACAAAGTATTAAAACGATAGTATTATAGTTACATGGTATAAATTTTAATAATCAAATTATATAAAAAATATTAAAAATGATTTTAATAAAAGTGAAATGTTGAATTTTAAATTAGATATATAAAACATTAATTTTATTAAATTTGTGCATTACACAAAAATATATATATACACACCCTAAAAGATATCCATAACCACTGCTTTGAACAATTATTTTTATTTTTAAAATTATTTCTTAGAAAATTTATTATTTAATCTTTTTATTTTTAATGAAATTAACTATTTGACCCTCTTCTTTTAAAAATATATTAATTAGTTTCTATATTTTTATTTCGTTTATTCTTTAATCCTTTTGATCATTTTAGGTGTTAATTTGAATCTCATTAAATCCCTGTAATTTGAAAAATATAACTATATGGTCTTTCTATTTTCTAAGTCTTAAACTATATATTTAGTTCCCATAATAGTAATCCTCTCTCTCTTATTATTATTATTATTATTATTATAAAATTTATTAGAAAAAAATTATAAAACCTTTACATGGATTTTATATTTTTTTTGTTTCATAAAGATATATCTAATAACTCTATTTTGTAGTGATATTGTAGCTGTCGTTAAAAAAATATATTTTTAAGTAAGTTACCATTAAAAATTAATTTAAAATTAAATTTAATATGTTTTAGTCATAAAAATTTTAAAACAATTAAACAACTTTTTTTCAATAATATCTAAAGTATATTTTAAAAAAAAGTGATTTTTTTTTCAATAATACTAATTAAGACTTTAATATTTTGAAACTAATAAATTTTGCTAATATTTTTCTAATATAAGTTTTACTAATATTAGATAATTCAAATTAATTGCCTTAACTAGTAAGTACAATTGATTAATGGTACATTTATTAATTAAATATAAATGTTTTAAGACACTAATAAGTTAACTATTCTTTAAAAAAATATATTATAATTAAAAAATAATGAAAAATATATATTTCTATATAATAGAAGAAATAAAAAATTTTATTTATTAACTATCTTATTTTTATTATTAATAAATTAAATTTTAATAAAGCCACTTCAGACTGCCCAATGAAATATATGAATCACAATTTTTAAGCACTTATAGTGCATTAAAAATATATAAAATTACAAACATAACCTTCAGGAAATCACAGCTAAATTCAAGTGGGTTACAATCATTGCTCAATCCAACCTTCCCCATATTTGATTTCTCAACCACTGCTGCGCGAGTTTCTAGATTTTAACTAAATATTATATTATCTAAACTTTGTGAAATTTTATAATTATTTTACATTAAAAAATTATTTTTTTTTAAAAAAAGCCATCTTTGGAAAATCTTTTTCTTTAAAAACATGTTATTCTTCTTTTTTTATATAAAAAAAGCTTTTATTTGAAAAAAAAAGTTTTCTTAAAAAATATTTTATTAAATATTTTTATAAAAAATTATTTTTTAGTCTCTATATTTTAATAAAATTAATTATTGACTTCATATATTTTCAAAATTATATTATTTAGTCTCTGCAAACTATTTAGTATCTCTATTAAATTTTCTATCATTAATGCTCTTCAAAATACTATTCAATTTCTCTATTTTAAATTATTTTGAAAAATATTATTATTTGGTATATCTATTTGAGTAAAACTAATTAGTTAATTCATATATTTTAAAAAATATATTTTTAGATAAAAATAAAAATTTTTTATGATATGAATTTATATATTTTATTTTAAATTTTTAATTTTTTAAAATATTTTTATATTTTCTCTACTCTATTAAAAAATAATTTTTCTCCATTATTTAGAAATTCAAGAAAACTGATTAACTTTTTATATAAATAATTTATATTATTTATCAAAAAATGAATCACAGATAGAATGAGAGAGAAAAAGATATGAATATAAAAAATAAATTTTCTTAATTGTTTAAAAATTAAAAAAAAAAACTAATTAACTTTCTCCTTAACCTTTTTTTTCCTAATGGGTCGGTGCAATTTTAGTGTTTTGGGTTTTGGGGGTCTAGCCTTGTTCTTGTTGTAGATTGGGCTGCCAATAAGGCCTTTTATGTTAGGCTTTGGGTCTCTAGCTAGGGATGAAGTTGTAGGCCTTGTGCTCTCTTTCTTAGCTTGGACTTAGACCTTTTGTCTGTATTAATTTCTAAATATATATGGGTATATACACACACACACACGTGGCCTTTTGACGGTATTTTTTATTAAAAAAATGATTTATTGTTAACAACTAACTCCAACGGTGCAATAAAGAAAAATTAAAAGGGGAATAATAACAAATTACAATATAGATAGATTTAATTACAATAAAAAAATTATTTAGTTATTATTTATTTTGAGTTTATTTTTTCATTTATGAAATTTATTTTTATCTATATATTTAAATTTTATTTACTTATTATTTTATTTTATTTAAATAGAATCATAATTTTATTATATAATTTTTCACATGTTGCTATAAAAATCAAGAGTCCGCATTTGCTGAAGTGGGCCACGATCTCATTACCAACGACTTTTCCTTTCTGCCTAATGTCTTCTCAGCTAGTCCCTTCGAAGTCTATCAAACTAACAAAACATCTTGACTATCATTATTATTATTATTATTTAAAAAATTAAAAAATATCTAAAATTTTTATAATATTCATTTAAAACTACTAATCTATTAATAGTTAAATTTAATTTATGAGTGATAAATAATTAACTTTATTTTATTCTTAAAGTTTAATGTAATTTGTCATATGTTTAATTTATTTTTAATATTTAAAATAATTTAAACAATGTACATATAATTTTTTATGTTAAACCTATCATTATAAGAGTAGTATTAGGTTTTTCTAGATGAATTAATTAATTTAATTTTATAATTAATATTATTATATTTTATAATTAATTTTTTATTATTAAATTATATTTTATTTAACGTATTACAATAAATAAAAAATAAATATTACATTATTAATATTAATTAATTTTAAATTAATTATATATATATATATATGAAATTTAGCGAATTATTGAAATTTTACTTTATTCGAATTGACCTGGGAGTGGCTCGGAAAGCTAATTATATAGGCCCACAACTTACAGTCTAATGAGGTCGGTTTCTTGTCTCTTTGACATAGGTGGTGAAAAGAAAAATATTTAATTAATTTTTATAATTATATTATAAAAATTTAATTAATTTTAATTTTATGTCAAATTTAACAGATAAATTTAAAAATATGCCTAGTGATATGAAAATTAAGTAACAAAAAATCCTAAACTTTGATATATTTAATAATTCTATCTAAAATTATTATTTTTTTAAATAAAAATACCTTAAACTTTAAATTCTTTTATAATTTGACCCTATTATTTATTTTGCTGATAAAAATAAATTAAATGCACATGTAATTAATTTTAAAATAATACATTTATATCCTCTCCATGACTTTACCACCAGTCCAAACATCATTATTTTCTTTTACATACCTTTTAAAAATTTTAATTTATTTTAATTTTTAATCACTTAAATATGAATTACATAATCATTTAATTTTTTTTATTTTATTTTTCTTTATGTTTATTTAAAAATTTAATTATTAGATATATACTAATTATTATTTTTTATTAAAATAATTTTAAATGATTTTTATTGTAATACTATATAATATAAATATATTAAAACTGATTCCCAAAACAATGTTTATGATAACAACATTTTGAGATTTATGAAAAGTGATAAGTTAACCTTTTATTTTTTTTATTGAGTAAAAATAAATAAATATTTTGTATAAAACTCAAACTTGAAACACTTGTATACTAAAACTCAATCTTATTTCACTGTTTATATGAATAATTTTTTTAATTATTTTAAAATTTTTTAAAATTTTATACTTTATTTTAATTTTTAAAAAATTTAAGTATAACTTATACAATTATTTAAATTTTCTTTTATATTTTATTTTCCAGTGAATGGTGTTTTTCATTTGTTATTTTTCTAAAATTATTTTTTAAATTATTTACTCTTTTCGCATAATATACTAAAATAACTCATATTCATTTTTTACAGGAATATTATTATTTTTTTTGCTTTTTAATATCGTTTTTTAAAAATTTGTTAACTTTTTTTTTTTTCACAAGATTATTAAATCATCAAATGCTCCATCCCTTTTATGACTTTACTATACAACACCCCTTTTCTTTAAGTGCTTTTTTTATTTTTTAAAATCTTTTAATTTTAGTTTATTTTATTTTTTTGAACTACTTAAATATCACTTATATAATATTTTTTCAATTTATTTTTCCTTTTCATTTGTTTAATTTATTTAACTATCTAATTTATACAACTATTATTTTTTATTAAAATAATTTTAAATGACTTATTATATATATATATATATATATATATATATATATATATATATATATATAAACTAAATTACATCCTTTTTCCTTTATTATGAAAAAGATAATAATAATTTTATTATTATTTATTATAAAACATAAAAAAAAAAAACAAATAGAGTAATTTGTAAATCCTCAACGCCCCCGGCAATTACGCTTGGGTAGTCTTTTCCTTGATTAACATTAAAGTGTTTTTCCTATATGGGTCAAACTTTCTTCTTTTCTGATTGCCGTAGGATCCAGATTTCTTCAATGCCCTGCTGCGACTTCAATTAAATCTCATCTCTGCCCGCCGCCGCCCACTGCCCCCACCGCCCCCAACACCAAAAAAAAAGAATTCCAGATTTTTCAATGCCCTGGTACGACTTTAATCAAATCTTATCTTTGTCAAAAAAAAAAAAAAATCCAGATTTTTCTGAGACCCATCGGACTCCTCTAAAAATTTCCTATAAATATCTTGCACCCCATTTTAGTGTCACACAAAGCCTCCATCATTAGGTTAATAATCATGCCTTCTCCTTCCTCCGCCATCCCTATGAGGAAATATGAGGTCTTCCTGAGCTTTAGTGGCCAAGACATCCGCCATAGTTTTGTTAGTCATCTCCGCGAAGCCCTGTGTCAACACCAAATCAATACAGTCGTGGATGAAACCCTTGAAAAAGGAGAAGAAATCTCTCTTACCCTCATGAAAAAAATTGAAGAATCAAATATTTCAGTAGTTATTTTCTCCAAAAGCTATGTTTATTCTCCTTGGTGTTTGGACGAACTCGTAAAAATACTCGAATGCAGGGATTCCATGCAGCAAATAGTTTTGCCACTTTTTTACCACGTGGATCCCGAAGATTTTCAAGAGCTCAAAGGGTGTATTGGGGATGCACTTGCTAAGTATAAAAAAGAATTCATGAACAATTCCAGCATGGTTGACAGATGGAGCCATGCGTTGATGGAAATAGCCAAGATTACAGGGTGGGATTCAAAGAACATCAAGTAAGTCATCTTTATTATTATTATTATTTTTTTATTTTATTTGATGGAGGTGCAAATAAACTAAATAATAACTAAGAGTATCCGTTTCTCACCAAAGTGAATTATCTAGAATAAATAAATAGGAAGATACGATACCTCTCTACTCCTATACCTTAAAAAATGTAAAAAAAGATTAAGTAGATTACCCTAAATTTACAGTCAATTTTATTATTTGTTTGTTAGCTTATTATTTATGTTTTCTTTAATTTAGATCAAGGCTTTCTTTAATTTTTTATATAGATTAATTTCAATTTTGCTTCCTTAATTTAGGCAATTATAACGAGGGACAGAAACCTAATGGATTTTTTTTTTTGAGGTACTTGATTTCTCTAAACTCTATTAGAATGAATTTAAATAGTATATAATTGAGTTTAACATAGATTTAAGTTAAATAAATAATATTCATATCAGATTTAAATTTTATGTACTCTAATCCGTTTATAGTAAATAATTAATTAAATATAAAATATATACTTTTATAATAATATTGTTGAAATTTTTTATGTAATATATTTTAAAAAATAAAAAATAAAAATTTTATAGAATTATAAAATTTTTAAAGCAATAATTAAGAAAAATATTTTTATATACATTATTAAATAAAATATAAAAATTTAAACAAATTCTAGTAATTTAAGATGAAATTTAATCAAATTTGTAATAGGTTCAAGTATTATAAATATTGATGGGATTCAAGTTCGGATAGGGTGATCTTCAAAGATACCTTACCCATTTCCATTCATAGTTATATAACAATATCATTCATGAATATTAATGTATAGGGATAAATAGGATTCAATTCAAACTAACAAAAAAATAAAAGAATCGATTGAATTTAAAAATTCAATTTGATTTTTTGGTAATTTAGTTCGATTCACTTTAATTTTTAATTTTAAGAAATTCAATTTTTTTGGTTTGATATCATTTTTCTAGGAAAATTTGATATAATTAAATCAAGTAACTTATTTTATAATTAATTATTATTAAGTCTCAATAAGAGTTAAGAAAGAAAATAATAACCTAAATTGAGTATAAATGAGTTTAAAATAAGTCAAAAGAAAGCCCAAGATGAATATCAAATTGACTATTTAATTTTCTCTCAAATTCGGTTAGGCTCAATTCAATTTGTTCTACTAAAAATTTCAGTTTGTTCATTTTGATTTGGTTTGATATTCTTCGTAATTCAGTTTAGTTTCATTTTATTGGCTAAGAATTTCAATTTATTTGGTGTTTTTTTTTTTAATTTTTCAGATTAAATCAAACTAAATCAACCAATGCTCACCCATATCAATGTGTATTGTAAGATTCCTCAAACTTTAAGAGAGTAGGGAAGGAACAAGAGAGTAGGGAGAGGGCGTAGGTGGTGAACATGTCAATTCAGGTCTAAGTCATTTGCGTTTGGGTCATTTCGGGTCTCATATTTTCTGGACGGTTCAGGTCAACTAATTTCATGTTAAAATTGATTCGGGTTACTTATCAACTCACTATACAAAAACGACTTCAAGTCAAATTTGAGGTTAATTTTAAAATGGTGGGATGTTTTGGGTCAAAATATAAATTTTTTCTCAAAAAATTAATTTTATGCATTTATTTTTAAGCCAATATTCAATAATTTTTGTGTCAATCCAATCAAATTAGTTTCGACTTAGACCGTATAAGTCATCGGGTTAACCATCAATTGAAGTCTCAATTTTGCTGGTCATTCAGATTTGGGTCATTTTGGATTTTGTGCAGGTTGAAACGGCTTGCTGGTTGCTTTAGGTTGGGTAGGTTCGAGTTGGATTGGCAAATTAAGCAAAATTTGCCACCTCTAGTGGTGGGAGAGAGAAAGTAGTTGGTGAGAAGAGAAGAGAAAAGAAGAGAGAGAGAGAGTTCAACTAAATAACAAAATTAATCTTAAAAATTATAAAAAAAGCTGATATAGAAGCTTACATTAGTGTTTCGTCCCAAATCAACTTAGTGCCTATTTAGTCTAACTGTTAGATGCAACCGATAATTATAATTATTACTGTTAATTGATAGTCGAAAATTAAAGATAGTCGATTTATGTTAAATATTTGATAAAATTATATTTAGCTATTACATTGAAATATCATTTATTATATTATTAAAGTAGATATATAATTATTAATTATCATATCATATTATTTATTTTATTATTGAAATAAGAAAATAATTAAATAACTTTAAAAATATAGATATAAAATAATAATATAATTATTATTTTTGATAAAAAAATCTTATAATTTTAAGTTTTTAGAAGTAAAAAAAAAATGTATTTTTTTATAATAAATAAGTATTTTATATTTTATATTAAAATATTTTAATAAAGCTGCAATGTGCTAATTAGAGTGTTGAGATTGTAAATGAAAAATGATAAAAGCAAATAACATTAATAATATTAATTTTCGAGTAATATGAAAATGATAATATGGTCTAAATAAAAAATAAAATCAGCTATCAGCTGATTAAAAAAAATAGAGTTGATACAAAGTGCAGTAGAATATCACTTACTTACTAGCTATCAACTCTACTTTTTGAAGTTCACAAAAACATTTTGGTTCATCTGTTTATCCATTATGAGCTGCACTCAAAAGGTAAACTAAATATCTCCTAAATCTGGACAAAAGGATTTTAGAGATACTTAAAATTAAAACTTGGAGAGTTTTGTCATAGTGGCCAATAAATAAGTTTAGTTGATTAAATTTATCTTAATTTTAATAGTAAATTTCTTATCCATTTGCTCTATTTCTTTTGCATTATATTTTACTCACGACTGTTTGCACTCTATATATGTTAGGCCTGAGTCCAAATTGATTAAGAAAATTGTCAACGACATTTGGAAGAAATTGAATCAAATGTCCATAAATGATTTTAATCATGGCTTAGTTGGAATTGATTCACGCATCAAAGAAGTTGAATCACTGTTATCTATTAGATCAGAAGGTGTACATTCCCTAGGAATTTGGGGAATCGGTGGTATAGGTAAAACAACCATTGCTGGGGTTCTATACAATCGAATCTCTGCTCAATTTGAAAGTCAGTGTTTTGTTGCAAATGTGAGGGAAGAATTAGAAAAGCACACCATAGTTCATTTACGAGATGAAATCCTTTCCAAGCTGTTGGGGGTAGATATAAAGATTGGCATACCTAATGTTTTACCATCTTTCGTTAAGAACATGCTTTTGAAGAAGAGGGTTCTTATTGTTCTTGATGATGTGAGCAGTCCCCTGCAGTTAAAATCTTTGCTGGAAGAGCACGATTCATATGGTTCAGGGAGCAGAATTATTATAACAAGTAGGAATAAGCAAGTGCTCAAGTATGGATGTGCCAAAATTTATGAGGTTAAGGAGCTAATTCCCCATGAAGCTTTTCAGCTCTTTCGATTTCATGCATTGAAGCAAAATCGACCCTCAGAAGCGCATGTGCATTTGTTAGAAAGGGCTATGAACTATGCTGAAGGCATTCCATTAGCTCTTATAGTGTTAGGTTCGAACTTATGTGATAAGCATATTGAAGAATGGGAAAGTGAATTGGTAAAGTTAGAAGGCACTCCCAATAAGGATATTCAAAACATTCTGAGAATTAGTTATGATGGACTAGATCAGAATGAAAAGAATATATTTCTTGATGTTGTGTGTTTCTTTAAAGGGGAAGACAAAGATCGGGTTATAAATATATTAGATAGCTTTGGTTTCTCTGCTAAAAGTGGAATAAGTCATCTCAATGACAAGTCTCTTATAACAATTTCAGAAAACAAGTTAGAGATGCATGATTTGCTACAGCAAATGGGCAAGGATATTGTTGACCAAGAATGTATAAAACAACCTGGAAAGCGTAGCAGGTTATGGAACTACAAGGATATCTATCATGTATTAACCAAGGATAAGGTAAGAACCGTTTTCAAACTGGATTTTTAAGGATTTGCACTAGGAACAAAGTTAAACTAGATGCTTATTTATTTATCTCTATCTATATGTCTATCCGTATAAATATAATAAAATCGGTCTCTAAGCTAAGTTTATTAAAAATTGACAAATGATATTATATTAGATCTTTTTTCATTTGTCAATTTCACCTTTATATCTTATTATCATCATTATTTAATATGTGACCTTTTACTTTTTTAGTGCTTAACATAAAAATTTAATTATTGTCATTATTTAATATATGACTTTTTAGTTTTTAAATCCCCACAATAAAAATTTTAAAAAAACTAAAATATATATATATATACACACACACGCAATCCATTAGTCTTATTATTACTACTAATTAATATTTCACTTTTTACTTTCTTAATATTTAACATAAAAATTTAAATAAAATTAATGCATATCTATATTTGTGAATAATTACTTGAAAAAAAATACATTTTTATAATTAATAAAAATTAAATTCTAATATGTATAAGTTAAATTAAATTAATTAACAATAATAACATGTATATTTTTATCATTAATAATAATTAATAAGTATATATTAAATGAAATTTATTAATCTTATTATTACAATTAATTATTATGTGACTTTTTAGTTTCTTAATATTTAATATAAAAATTTTAAAAAAATTATTATACGTCTATATTTTTTTCATTAATATACATCTATATTTATGAATTATAAGTGTAAAAAAGTACATTTTTAATAATAATAATAATAATAATAATAATAATAATAATAATAATAATAATCATTAATATTTATACATTAAATAAAGTTGTTTTAGTCTTATTAACACAACTGATTAATATGTTATTTTTCAGTTTATTAATGCTTAATATTAAAATTTAAATAAAATTAATATATTTATGTTTGTGAATCATAATTGAAAAAAAAACCTTAAATTTAAAATTAATAAGTATAAATAATTAAAAATACAATATATATATATATATATATATATATATATATATATATATATATATTGCTATATTTTATCATTAATTTTTAGTAATTAATATGTATATATTAAATAAATTTTATTGGTCTTACTAAATTTATTATCATTAAACACTTATTAGCGTGACCTTTCGATTTTCTAATTCTTAACATAAAATCTATATAAATTTATATCTATATAAATATTATAAAAATTGAGTTATGATAGGAAGATAAACAGTTAATGACAAGTAAAATGAAAAATAATTATTGAATATAACTATGGCACGTGAAAAGCCACAGTAAATATATAATCATGAAAGAATACCAAATAAAATTACTATTGAAAAAATAATTCAACTAAATTTTAATGGCAAAATAAAGCCGATATAAATTTAAAATCATTATAAACCAGTTCAAAGTTATGAAAAAAGCGAAGATGGTGAATAAGAGTTTTCACAAATTTTTATAACGTATATTTTTCAAATTTATTTTTTATACATTTTATTATTTTTAAATTTAAATACTATATTTATTTATTTATTTATTAATAATTTTAAAAGTTGAAAATATTTGCACGCTGCGCGAGTAGTCGTCTAGTTTCATTGCATATGTGCGTGTATGTATTGTGTATTTATGCTTATTTAACCTTTGCTTTGGTACATTAGGGGACTGCGAGAGTTGAAGGCATAATTCTAAACATGTCCCAAATTAGAGATATGGAACTAAGTTCTACAGTCTTCATGAAAATGGAAAATCTTAGATTCCTGAAATTCTTCAATCCTTGTTCTGCTAAAAACAAAGTGTATTTTCCTAAGGGCCTCAAATTTCTTCCTGATGGGCTAACGTTTCTTCAGTGGGATGGATGCCCTCTTAAATTCTTGCCATCAAAATTTTCCCCCAAGAATCTCATTGAATTTCACATGCGTGAAAGCCAACTCAAACGACTTTGGACTGAAGATCAGGTATGTTATGCTATGCTTCTTTACAAAATTGAGGATTTCTTTATTAAAAAAAATGTGGATACTCTAATTTACTCTTAGCTTGGGGGTTTGTTATTGCAGATTCCTGAAAATTTACAATTTGTGGACCTTAGCCATTCTATGAACCTAATTAGAATACCAGAGTTGTCTAAATTCCCAAAACTTAAGGTTTTGCATTTGAAGGATTGTACAAGTTTGGTTGAGATTTCCACTTCTTTAATGTATGATAGCAAGCTTAATGATCTAAATCTTGAAAACTGCAAAAGTCTTTGTCGTTTTCCAAGCTGCCTTTTTTTGAGAAACCTTGAAAACCTTACTTTGAAAGGTTGCTCAAAATTGGCAAGTCTTCCAAGCAGCATTGGGGAGTTGAAATCTCTTCATTATCTTGATCTCCAAGGATGCTCAAACCTAGCAAGTCTTCCAAATGGCATTGGCGAGTTGAAATATCTTCAACATCTTGATCTCGGGAGATGCTCACAACTAGGAAGCCTTCCAAGCAGCATTTGTGAGTTGAAATGTCTCCTGCATCTCGATCTTAAGGAATGCTCAAAACTAGTAAGTCTACCTATTAGCATCGGAGAGTTGAAATGTCTCAAGCATCTTGATCTCAAGGGATGCTCAAAGCTCGCGAACCTTCCGGTCAGCATTGGCAAGTTGAAATGTGAGAATGTTTATTTAAATGGATGCTCAAAACTAGCGAGTCTTCCAGGCAGCATTTGCAATCTTAAGTCTCTTACCCGCCTTGATGTCACGGATTGTGTAAATCTCAAGGTATTGCCAGAGAACTTGGGCAATTTAAAATCTTTGACGGCGCTTTACGCAGTTAGAAGTGGCATAAAAGAATTGCCATGCTCCATCAATCAATTGAGGGAATTGAGGGATTTAAGATGCAGTGGATGTAAGGGTTTGGTATTGCCTCCATTAACAGGTCTTTCGAGTCTAGAGCAGATTTCTCTAGAGGGATGTGGTATATTAGAAATTCCTGACAGTCTCGGCTCTTTATCAACACTGCATCGGTTATATTTAGGAGGAAACAATTTCAAGAGTATACCTGCAAGCATCAAACACCTTTCTGAGCTGTACGAACTTGATTTAAGAGATTGCAAGAGACTTCAATGTTTACCAGAGCTTCCTTCAGCTGTGAGATATTTAGTGGCGAGCAACTGCACATCTATGAAATCAGTATCAACTGCGTTGGCGGAAGGTTGTAAGGATACCTTTTTGTGGCTGGATCTCGGTGATTGCATCAATTTGGATCCAAATGCACGTAGCAAATTAATGGATTCTATACTGCTGAGATTCCAAAGCATTGAACGGCCATGGGAATCCAGTGTGATTGACCAGGTCTCTCTCTCTCTCTTTCTCTCTCTCTCTGTGTCGTGTGCTATTATTGTTATTTTTTTATTAGCAAAATTATTTATTAAAGAAGGAGAATATAAAATAGTGCATTGCCACCTCCACACTTGTGAGAGATGAGGCCAAAAAAGGAAAGAAACCTAACACCATGAAATAAAACAACTCAAAGCCGTAAACCCATCTACACCTATACCTGAGCAATCAAATGACACAATCTTACAGTTGTCCTGGAAATACTACAAAACAAATACATAACCCAGTTTTCCCTACTAGACAACTCTAGTTTAGCCACAAATTTGTTCCAAGCTCTTGCATAGATTTTTTGTAGTAAATTTTAAGCTGTCTTCTATGTCCAAATGCAAAACATTGGATTCTAGGGCAGCGACATTGTAATTTTTTAGGTGACTTAAATTTTATATATATTTTTATGGACCCGAATTGTAACATAATCTGAAAGTTTTGCACTGCAATCCAATTAGAATAAAAAGTGAGATATGTGATGGTAGTGTGATAGTAGTAGAGGTATAGGCAAATTTGGAAAACACACTGAGTTAGGGTGTGAGAGTTTTAAGTGATTCTATTTTACTTTATCATCGTCATTACAAAGAAATTTTTCCAAGTGGATGTCAACAGGCCCATAATGTCGTGTGTTATTGCAAAAAGAAATTTCCTGGTAAATGTATAAAACATTGTGAATTTCATTTTACAGAGCAATGGGACATTGTTTCGATGGATGGATAAGGCATGTATCCCAGGAAGCCAAGTTCCTCCAGGGATGAGGTACAAAAATAACAACGGATCTTCTTTGATTTTGTCGATGAGAGCTGAGCCATACTGCTACACTAGTGACTGCATTCATATCGCTTTTTCTGCTGTTGTTGCAACCCATGTTTATAGTTCTCGTGATTTCATTGATATTGGATGTGAATGCTGCTTCGCAACCGAGTCAGGCCAAACCCTTCATTTCGAATCCTCTTGGTATGACACCAGCTTTGCAGATGGAAGTAAGATGCATAATGTGTTGATTTGGTATTCGGCATATGATTTCGACATCAAATGCCGTCTCAGTGAGGCCTCATTTCAATTCTACGCTAAGGAAGAAGGAAATGTCCGCAATAGCAAGGCAATAGTCAAGTGTGGAGTCCATCTGCTGTTTGACGATGATGTTGATAGCCTCCTCTCATCTTCCAGATTGGATAAGATCCAACCCACGAGTTGGGTTCTCAAAATGGCTTATAAGCAGCGATTTTATACTGAATCGAGGTTATATTTTCCTCACTTCCCAGACGATGATGAGTGTGAGAAGGATGAGCTTCCCCTTCAAAATTTGGAAGAGATTGATCAAGAGTTAAAATGCCTGGATTTAAATCTCTCTATCTTTGTTTTGTTCACCTCAATGATCTGCCCGGCTACGTCAAGACATAACGAAGCCGAAGCCCACCCCAGGACCCATGTTGTCTTTATTCTGATGATCCTCTCGGTATGTTTGGAACTACTTTCCTTCAATTCTTCTTTGTCTCTTCATGGAATGCGAGTAACTGATTTAAATTAGTCATTTGTCTGTGCATTGCCTGAATTTTAAATTTTCTTAATTATTGTTGTATTTAATTATGGATAATCAATTTATTATTTGATTGTATTTTTAATTATATATACTTATTAATTCTAAATTTTAAAATTTTTTTATAATTATTATTTTATTTTTATGCACTACGTATTTTAAGTAAAATGGATAAAGCATTTGCTTGGTGCATTATCATGAGATTCCGCTCTTTATTTTTATAATTCACCGTAAACATAAAATATTTTGAATTTGTTATTGCTTTACTCTATCATCCAATTCTCCCAGTGGTCATCCCTGCTTCTATGACATATGGTAATTACTTAATCAATTGGAGCTTTTCCTTCGTAAGCATCATTTGAAAGTTACTGGCTATATTTTTATATAAAATGGAAAGGCTTTTAAATACATTCACCGCTTTGTAAGAATATTGTATGAACAAAAGTTAATGTATGGTTGTAAATTGATTTGCGGCTTTGCTTTAGCAATTGGAGGCCTGTTTCCTTGTCTATTGTAACGCCCTCACCGTAAGTAGTTCGTATATTTTACTGTTCCGATGACTAATGTCTGTTCGGACAGTCAAGATGTCTGGAACTACACTTAAACTATGGTGAGGAGACATAAATTAATGAAATAAATATTAAAAAAAATATAAAAAAAATCTTGAGAAAAATAAATTAAAGTTAAGAGAATTTATAAATTGGTATAAAATAATAAAAATAACCCGATGAGCATGAAAGGCATTTTGGTCATTTTACCCCTAGAGGTGAATTTTGACTTCAATGTCAAATTAAAATTTAGAAATAGAATAATTAACATAAATTAATTTTATGAATTTGAATTTGGAAAATGGGAAGAGAAAGAAAAGAAAAGGAAAGAAAAGAAAAAAAAGGAAAATAAAAAGAGCTTATGATAATTTAAAATTTAAAGTACAAATATATATATATATATATATATATATATATATATATATATATATATATATGAGATAAGAGACAAGATCCTACCAACCCCAAGCCTCCATCTTCTTCTTCCCTCTTCTCTCTCTCCCTCTCTTTGAGCCGTCCACCATGGGAGCTCTCTCCCTCTATTTTTGTCTTCCCTAAAGCTTAATTTTCCAAGCTTTCTCCTCACCAAAACTCATAGACCCCTTCATTAAAAAGTTAGCCCACTCCATAAGGAAGCCATTGATAGTGAAAAGAAGAAGAAAAGTTGAAGTTTAACAAGTTACCCAAGAGGTTAGTGCTTAATCTTCCTTTCTTCCTTTATTAGTCCTTGAGTTAAGGTTAAAATGAAGTGAAATTTGTAAGAAACTAAAAGAAATAGGTGAGTTATGGGGGGAGTGAATTTTTGGTACCCATGGTGAGTGATGGTTTTTGATGACAATGATGTATATAAAGTGATTTAATGATGTTGGTTGATGCATTATAAGTATTAGAAGTTGATTTATATTGAAATTTTATGAGGTTGAAATTGTGAGTTAGGGTTTGGCCTAACTTTGGTATTTTTGAATTATACCATGCAATTGGGATTGTTGAGATGTGTTGATGATATTTAGAAGTGCCTTGAATGTCAAATTGAAGCAAGGAAGTTGGAGGAGAAATGAATTATTGGAAGTGCTATTTTCTGCAAGTTGTGTTTATTGAGGGCAGTATACATTTTAGGCCATAAATGAAATTGTGTGACCCCAATTGGTATGAGGCCAATTGGGGGTGAAACTAGACCCAAAATAGCCCATATTCTATGAAGAAACCATGCCCAAATTCTGTCCAAAACTTGACTTAAATACTGCCTAAATCCTGATTACCCTGCACCCAACCCAGAAAATGACCAAATGAACAGTACGTGTTCATTTGGTCATAACTTTCTCTATACTGGTCCAAATGACCTAAAATTTTACTAATGGAAATTTTAGACATAGGGCTACACTTTTCATGAAGACCACTTAACCCAGTTTTGCCTTTAACCAATTCAAATTGTTAGCACAAGTTGGGTCACTGAAACTGCCAACCCAGAAAATGACTAAATGAACAGTAGGTGTTTAGTTGGTCATACTCTCTCTATACTGGTCCAAATGACCTAAAATTTTACCAATAGAAAGTTTAAACATAGGGCTACACTTTTCATGAAGACCACTTAACCCAATTTTGCTTTTAACCAAATCAAATTGTTAGCACAATTTGAGTCACTAAAACTGCCAACCCAGAAATTATCCAAAAATACTGTTCCTTTGGTATGCTTGACCAGTTTTGGCAAAAATGCCATAACTTGGGGTCTGAAGCTGCAAATTGAGTGAAACTAGTGCCAAAAGTTTTATAAGACACAAAAAAATAATTTTTATGTTTTGACCAAGCTCTAGAAACCATTGCATCCTAGGGAAAATATTAGCCAAATTTATGAATTAAAATCTGGAAAATGTTAAGTTGAACCCAGAATGCCATTTGATACTCGTGTGTTCATTTGGCCATAACTCCCACTAGGAAATTCCATTTGAGATGTGCCAATATGATCTGGAAACATGATACTTAGGGCTACAACATTGATTTAGACACCTTTGCCAAATTCCAAATGTAAAGACCCTAAAAGAGGGTCAAACATACTGCCCTGAAGTTAGTTTTTGCCCTTATAGAACTGAGAGTCCAAGTTAATACATTGACCATAACTCACTATACCAAGCTTGAAAAATTATGAAATTGTACCTGGGAGTCCCTAAGACATAGAGGAACATATCTTGTGAAGGAACCTAAGTCTAAAAATGACCATAAAATGATCAAATGACTGTTCAAAGTTTATTGACCAGAATTGTAAATTCTGGACAGCTTAGAGGCAAACGGACCAGTTATGATATTTTGACCATAAGTTGAGTTCTATAACCCTAAATTCAGTTATTCAAAAACTGAAATTCAAGTTTAAACATAGAGGAGCAATTGTTATGAAGGAAGTGTGACTAAATAGACATCCTAACCTAGTCAAATTCCTAGATAAAGATAACACATCAACATGAACCTAAAGAAAGGTTCATGGGAAAAATGCTATATATGATAATTAAAATACTTATAAGGATAATTAAATATTAAAAATGATATGAATATGTAAATTGGGACTAATGTCCCATTAATATGAAATTAATGGTACCAATGAACAGTACCAGAAAATAGTAATAGTGAATAGTGCTAAAATAATTAAAAATGTTTAATTGCCCATAGTATACCTAGACTTATTTATTTAGTTTGGATAAATTGGTATACCAATTAGGGACCACAGATAGCAGTACTGCTTACAGAGCAAATCATGAACTGACAATATATGTCTGGTATAATTATTCTACAGGCTATATGCCTACTTACTGGCCATTGTGCCTACTTTATTTCTGGCTTTACAAGCCTGACAGCGGGTCTCGTGCCCGACAGGTGGCCTCGTGCCTAACAGATGTATACAGGGTAGACATATGGCTGTCTAACTCGCATACTCCCGTGTATCCAGCTTTTATAATTTGTTATAGGTTTCTTGGGCATTGATAATAATTAATTAATACTGAATATACAATAAGTAAATAGGAAAGATCCCAATAATTTTAATTGTTTCCAAAGTGTAATAAAAAAATATAAAAGATCCAGAATTTATGATTTGTAAATATTAATTCAATTGTTTAATTATTGTTATTATAAATTATGCACCACTAAGTATTATGCTTAGCGCGTTGGTTTTCCATCGCGTGATCAAGATCGATGCGCCACATGAGTATTCGGACAGAGTTCCGACCAGATCTGCCACCGATCAGCGTCACCTCACCAGTCTTTTGTATTTTGGTAGGGCCCATGTGTAGACTAGTATTTTGGTTCATTATGTCAAGTCATGATGTAATTACTAGTTTATGATGTATTTATTTTGGACTTGAAATGAAAACTTATAATTTATTATCTATGAATTTCCATATGAATGCAATAGATGACACTTCATTTTGAGATCTCATAAATAGTTGTGAATAATATGATAAAAGAGAATATGATATAGAAATATGTGAGATGACTATGAATATGTTAACACATGATAGTGGAATCCGCCAGATACTAACAAAACAGAGGAGGATCTGTCCGGGTCTCTATAGAAATAAGATATATAAAAAAAAAAATTTACACATAAATTACCTGATTTAAATGACATTAAAATTTATAATAGACGTGACAAGACAAGATAAGGTGCTCCAGCACCGAATGTGGCACTTCTTGCTCGACTATACAATAGACGGGTGAGGGGCGTCACATCTATTGAGTTAAAATGTAAGTCTATCCCAATTATTGAAATGCTTGATTCATTTTCATCTATAATCCATTTCATAATTAACGTGTCACATTGAGATCAAAGAAGTGATGATTAAGATAAATCAAAGGATCAAGATCGGTATATATAAATGCAACATATTATTTAGCATATATAAATGCATCAATCTTATAAGTATTTCCAAATACTTTATATCAAAATTTTTTGTATTACCATTTGTCTAAAGTGCAAATCACCAATTCTAGCATAACATAGACCAACCATGTAATCCAAATTGGCACTTGAAGGCCCACATAGACCACAAATCAAATATTATGACATTCACCATCTAAAAACATTGGTTTATAACCACATTAATTAAACAAATTTGGATTTATATTTATAAAATGACAATAGAGTAAGATTAGGCATTCGACTATTGGGTTATTAGTCTAATTAAGATTAGTCCTAAAATTATATCATGCATGTAATAAAATTTAAAAAAAAAATGAAAGAAGCCAACCCAAAATTTCATCTATTATGTCGAACCCAAAATGCATTGATACGTACTTCGCAAGTATACGAGTTGTTCAAGTAGCAAAGAAAAAATATCATCCCACAGAGATTTATTGTTTGAGTACCAAACTATAAAAGTTATGATTATTTAGACTATCGACAATGTATGCCAAAGAGTAAAGTAAGAGATGCAGCAAATTAAATTGAGAAAATAAGAAAATTATAATAAAATAAGTAATTAAATTTCTAAGCACTATACTAATTCACTAAAATTTTAGTAAGTAACTAAAGATTTAATTAATTAATGGCAAAATTGATTCCAGAGTTGAGGTTCATAAAATAAATTTCATTGGGATTTGGATAGACAAAACCAAGATTAAGGGAAATATAAGTTTGAAGGAAGTTGATTCTGATTTCCTTTAATTTCTCTTTCAAGCAAACTAAAGAGTATTTCAAATGAAACTAAATCTCATTCTCATGCGATGTTTAATTACCCAAAACCCTTTAAACACTTTAATTAACTTGAAATTCCCCTTGATCCACTAGTTTATTTCTAACACTAGGTGATTAAGTTCATTATCTTGATTATCTATCATAGAATTTCATCTCTCAGTCCTTTAATCTAAGATTAAAAAAAAAAACCCAAATGGTACCAACAATGAGCATGTAAATAAGCATAAAAAATAAGAATCAAAACTTATGTATACTAAAATCTGGTTAAAACCAGTCCAAATACACAAATAAAACTTAAATCATTACATCCAATTCTAAAATCGTAAATATCTATTCACTCATGCTTGTATTTACAAGTAGAAAATATGAAATAAAGTAAGAAAACATAAAAATAAGACTAAAAATAAAAGAGCCAAGAAGAAGAGAATCTTAATCTCTGAAAATGGAAGCTGAAAACGTCACTTTGCCTATGTCCTTCCTCCAAAAATGGCGTTGTTCCTTCTTTCCTTCTTCTTTTAATTTTTCTCTCTCTTTCTCTTTATAGTAAAAATGAGAATATAATGCTTATATATCCTCTCAAGCTTTGCCCTAAAAATTGTCTCTAAAGGGATAAAAACAAAAGGTGTGAAAGGTGTGAAAAGAGAAAATTTTTATATGTCAGCAAATTTGTCAGCGTCATCCCATATGCCTCATGTTGATTCGGAGCAGAAGCCTTTAGATTCTGCACGACCAGCTACACGAGGCATGTTGAGGTCCCTGAAACTTTTGGCAAGTTTTGTTCCAAAAATCTCTGTCTACATAACCCAATGTTAATTTTACATGCCTCATGTGGATTTCTGTTGACTAACTCTTATCTTCACACGACTTTCAACATGGAGCATGTTGAAGCTCTTAAAAATCTCAGCTGGTCTTCTTCCTTAGGCAAATTTTTTTCATTTTTTACACTACTTTAAGTTTCCAAATCACTTTTAATTTCTTTTATATGGACATTTTTGCCTTTAAACCTTATTAAAACGTATCAAAAACATTAAAATTCCAAAAATCAAATATAATAAAACTAAAATTAATAAATTAACTAATTCCCCCAAACTCAAACCTTTGCTTGTCCTCAAGCAAATTAAAACAATTAATACAATTTGGGGTACCTTACCTTAAATTTATGAAAATTACTTATCCAAACTCTCAAGCTTACTTTTAGCCACCAACAAACCATATACCCACTTTCAAGGTACAAAGAATTCAATCCTTACCAAAGTTATCACCGCTTAGCCTTGGGTCAATTATCCATATCATCAAGCCCAAACCGATCAATCACAAAGAATAATCATGCCTAAATAGACTATAGGGTAATCCATAAACTAAAGTGTCTCAAATAATGATGGAAGTAAATGAATGTATTAGTGATATCACAATCCCATAGGCAATTCTCCTATTCCAATCTCCACTAATGTAACAAAACACCATCAAAAGATCAAAAGGACTTTCAAGGGTTGTAATGGGGCTAAGGGGGTGATAATGTGGCTAACAAGAAAAGGATAAAGGTAATAAAATATGAGAATAATCAAATTATTAAAAGATCAAGATACACAAAATATATATATTTTTTTTAAATCAATTGGGAGAAGGAACTTTACAACTCTTCACCAATGCTAGCATATAATTTTGAAGCTCTTAGAGGGACTACATAAATAACATTGACTTTGAATTATAATTGTCCCTTTCAATTCACCCCCAAACTCATTTCTTTGTATACTTGGGTGGTGAATTACTTTACATACCATAATTGAATTTGCTAGCTTTTTTTTTTTTTTTTTTTTTTTACTTTAGTCACTTCTCCCAACTAATTATTATTATTATTTTTTTTAAGTGTATCTATCACTCAAAGAATTATTCTCATGGAGGGTAGGTAAGTGTTTGGGTTTATGGCTAGGCATTAATGTGGGTTCCAAAGGAATAAGAGGGATAAATGTAGGCTCAAATTGGTTCCAAAGGGAAATTTTTAAGTGAGGTTGGCTAAGGCTAAAATATGGGTTTAAAATTCAAAGAATGCCTAGATCATTTCTTTTTCAAGTGTATGCTATGATTTCGCCTTGAAAGGTTTAGAAAGATTGTTCTAGGATTGGTGAGACATCAATTAGCTATTTCTCACCCTAGAGTTTTCTCTAGGCACTCAAAGTCAATGCAATTGATTGGGTGGCCCTTGGCTAAGAAGATATAAACTAAAGCAAGAATCTAATAACTTTGCACCTATCTAGAACTTTCAATCCATCAAACCCTTCTAAAAGTAAGCTCAATTGCTCTTCAAAGCAATTCTCAATCCTCTAAGGACAAGGTAAAAAAATTATTTTTATGATATGCATGATCCTAAAATGAATGCATAAATCAAATTAAAATTAAGTGTAATCTATATGAAAACTATATGCAAATGTAACTGTATGGGTATCGACATGTGTGTGGTATATGTAAAAGTGTATGGATTATCTATATATGGATGAATGAAATGCAATAAATGAATGAAAGAAAATTTTAAAGAAAATTTTGCAAAAATTTTGCCCTCACCCCTAAACTCAAATGAAACATTGTCCTCAATGTTTAAAATGAATGCAAAGATGGGCAAAATTGTGTGAATTACTAAATTATTGAAATTTATACAATTGGGGATTAAATTAATATAAGCTCAAGAATTCCAAAATTAGCTCAAAATGATATTAACAATGAAGCTTTAGAGAGAAAAATGTGAAAAAGTATCCCAAATGTATGAATTTACACTGCTTAAGATGTTGCTTAACCTGTTGCGTAGGGTAAAGCGAAAGCATAAGCATTGGCAACATACCATAGGCATAAATAGTAAAAGGGTAAGCTGTTACCTCCAAATGATGTGAAACAGATGCGGCTCAAAGAAAATTATGCAACTCATCAATGTCAGCAAAATTAGGATTGAAGAAAAAGATAAAGTGCAAAAATAATGTGCAAGAAGATGAAAAAGTGTAAAGAAATAAAATCTAACAGTTAAATCAAAAATTAAACCAAAAAGCATTCACAGAGTAACTATGTCCATAGCAGAAAATAAAATAAAAGTTTGAAGATTAAAATAAATAGATTACAAAATAAAACTAGTATTGTTACTGCTATTGCAACTGCACTAAAACTAATACTAAATTGTCACTCGTTCAAGCTTTCTTTGTCAAGGCTTTGTTCTTTGCATCGTGGTCCGCCTGAGTTCTGCAGTAGGTTCATTGTGGTCTGAAGCTTCAGAAGCAGTTTCTAAATTTTCTGTGAGGTCTTTCATTTCTTGAAGCATGTCTTGGCCCCAATGATATAAATTGTTATAAGATTGGGCCAATTTGTTGTGGGCGAGGGTTTTATAAAAATGGCAGAAGTTTTGGGCTTTTTAACATGTGGGGCAGACATCTGGTAATTTGGGCCATGCTTGGGGTTAAGCATAAGGTTCAGCAGAATTTGCTTAAGACTTTGCTTAACAAGCAACATCATCAGCAAGTTTCGGCAGGTTTTGGGAAAAATTGTAGTTTTACTTACCAAAAGTAGTCCAAATGCTATGGAATGCTATCATGACCCTCAGCAATTACCAAATACACACAAACACCATAAAATTGAGGAATTTAAGCTCATCATCTCTTAGAACTCATCAAACACTATATATGTTCATTTAGCTTATGCAAGCATTTTTTTAATTGAGGCACCAATTGTGACTACCTTTTTGCACACTTAATGAAATGGTCTCCTTTCTAAACTTATACCAAAAGCACATTTTCAGCAGCATTTGAGACAAGTTCCAAACATTCAAAAATTGCAGAAAAGACATAGAAATTGACTTTTTAAGCAGCATGAACAGTAACAAAAATCTGCAGACTACAAAAACTAGCAGTAAATCAAACAAAAACATGTAAATTCCTATCAGACTACAAAATTATATATACACTAAAAGGTAAAACTTAACAAACACTATTTTTGCACTTCAATAAAGCTCACATCAGTCCTAAATATCAAAATTGATCCTCATTCAAGTTGCATTTTGCAGAATTTACACAAGACACAAAATCAAACATGTGCCATCAAGTAGATTGCAATATCAGCAATTTAGCACAAGATTAAAGGTGTTACTGTTCATAGGCACTGGATAAAATACAGAATTTTGCTGTATACTTGCTCTCTTTCTATTCTTTCTTTTTTTTTTACAAGTGTTAATTTGCCTAATCTTCAGGAATGACCTACAAAAGATAAACAAATGTCACTTTTGAGTTTAATGAGGGTAAAAACTAAAATGAGATGAAATAGAAAATTAATAAACTATAAAAGGATACGCTTGGGTTGCCTCCCAAGAAGCGCTTGTTTAATGTCTTAAGCTTGACCTTCTTCAGATATGCTAATCAAAAAGTGGCTTCCTTCCATAATAATTATCATATAATATGACATATGGGTCTTGATGTAAAGTGCCATCAAGACTGGCCAGATTTGAAGCAAATTTCCATGTAGCATGAACAACACTTGGAGTTGAATCACATGCTTGGGTTGAAGAAAGCTTAAGCTCATGTAGGATATAAAATGATGAAGGAGGTATCCATGAGAGAAAAGGGTCTTCTGGTGGTGTATGTGAAAGATCCATCAATGACCTCAAGTTAATGGTTTTATCAATTTCCTCAACCACCAACTTCTTTTCTAACTCATTTCCATATAAGCCCTCTTCTAATGACTCTCCAAGGATAAAAGAGTTGTTTCCTTCAACTTTAAGTTCTATTTCTTCTTCAAGTAACTCATTTTCTTGTGGAAACTCTATTGGTAACTCATCTTCAAAGGATTTTTCTTTTTCTGATTGAGGCTCCACTTCTTCTGCAGATTCAAATTCCCATGAAGCATTATCATAGTTTAACCCAATGTCCCCAGCTTGAGTATTTTGTTCCTCCTCATAAACTCCATTCATCATCTTAATTGATAGCTCATTTTTTTCCATTGATGTTTCAAGATCATCCAATTTAGCTACCATCTCTTTAAGTTTCATTCCTTGGTCTTCTTGAATCTTCAATAATTAGTTAAAGAGATTTTCAAATTTATCTTCTACCTCTTCATGTCCCACTCCCTTCTCTTCTTCAAACTCAAATGATTGGTGTAAAATATTGGGTTGTTTGTGGTATGGGGGATATTGGTGACTCCAACCCTGCAGTGAAGGGTCCCAATGCCAATGGTAATCAAAATCCGCTATGTCATTCAACAAGTGAATGACGTCCTCATGACCTCTTTGAAGAACATGATCACCAGTTGCCCAAGCTCCATAATCTACCCAATTTCTTGTCGCTTCATCCAAACCATCATAGAAACAAAGAATTAGATACTGATTTGAAAGGTTATGGTTGGAAAATCTCTCCACCATGTCATTAAATCTTCCCCAAGCAGCATAAAAGGGCTCCAAGTGCAGTTGAGCAAAACTTGTGAAGACTTGTACATGAAACATTTTGAAATACCTCACAAGACAAGCAAATGGAAACAAAATTAGAAATATAAAAGAAAATTTTAAAAAGAAAAACACAAAATAAAGTAATAATAAAAGAAAATTAAAAAGAAAATGTCTAAATTAACCAAACAACCAAATCAACTAATATCAAACAACAATTCCCCGGCAACGGCGCCAAAAACTTAATGTGACTAATCCGCAAGTATACGGGTCGTATCAAGTAATAGAGTGATAAGTAAAGTATCGTTCCCACGAGGAATTGTGTTTGAGTACTAGACTATGGTTATTTCGATTATTTAGACTAATGACAATTTGTAAGAACTAATTTTACTAAATGCAGCAATTTAAGTAGAAAATAAAGAAAATAGGTAATGGGTAATGTAAATAAAGTGTTAATCTAAGCAAAAATTAACTAAATTAATAATGGGTAAGCAAAAACAAAGACTAATTAATAGTAAAATTGATTCCAAAGTTGGGGTTTATGAATTAAGTCTATTGGGATTTGTCTTTGGTCATCCAATTTTAAAAGAAAATAGAGTTTGAAGGTGATTGATTCTAAAATCCTTTGATATCTTTTTCAAGCAAACCAAAGAGTATTTTAAGAAAATCAAACCTACTTTCGTACGATATTTGATTAACTTAAAACCCATTAAGTTTTGTAATCAATCAATGAATCCTCTTAAAACCCTAGTTTATTTCTAAATCTAGGGGATTTCAAGTTCTAATCCTTGATTATCTATCAATGATTTTCACCTTTCGGTCCTTCAATCAAAGATTAAAAACTAAACCCAATGGGATCCAACATTAGGTAAGTCATAAAGCACACAAAGAAAAGAATCAAAACTCATATTTATATAAATCTAGATAAAACCCAATCCAAATCCACAAATAGATTCAAAATAGTGCAACCCAACTCTGAAATCTTAGAAAAACTATTCTATCATGATAAAATTTACAAGAGGAAATGATAAAACTAGCAAAAGAAACATAAAAATAGACTAAGAAATAGAAAAACCCAGAGGAAGGAGAGCCCAAAACTCGAAAAAGCTGCAGTGGGTAGCGGACTCTCGGCGAAATGGCGTGCTCCTTCTCCTTCTTATTCTTTCTTGCGTGTTTTTTTTTTTCCCGTTTCCCCTTGTGGCTAAAAACTAGGAAATGATGAATTTATATGGTCCCAAAAAGTTGCCCTAAAAGTAAATAAGAGCCAAGGAGTGGATAGGAAATGATGTGTAAAATTATCCAAGTCAGCAGCACTATTCACGTTCTGGGCAGTCTGCTTAGGGTTCGGCTTAACCCTAAGCAGCTTCTTAGCAAATTTCAGCCTCTGGTCGCATTGTGCCTTAAGGTTGCGGACCTTCAAAGAAATCTCGGCAGACTTAGAGTAAAATAGACTTTTCTGCTCATGCTTGACTTGTGCTGCACCTTAAGCACTACCGCTTTACCCTGAGCAGGATCTTAAGCAAAGTGTCAAGCAAATTTCGGCTAACTTGCTCTTTCAAAGCTTGATATCTTCAACTTTCCTCCATGCTTAAAGAATCCCAAATTTCTTCAAATAACATTCCTAATGCACTCATTGATCCTCGATTTGCCACAAAATCCTATAAAAAAGAACAAAATTACAAAAATCAAATATAAAATATCTAAAGATAACAAATAAACTAAAATAAAGCTAAAAACATAAAATATACTAAAATATAAGGGCAAAATTGATGCAAAACTACCCTAAAATGCCTATATGAAATGAGTGTAACATGATGACGATTCTGGAGTTAAGGGTTCATATTTAAGTCATTTTGGGATTTTCCCTAGCTAGCCCAATCTATGAAATTTATGGGTTTAAAGGAGATTAATTCTAAAATCCTTTGAAAACTCTTTCGAGTGAGACAAAGAGTGCCTTAATTAACTTAATCCTACTTTCGTGGAGTTAAAATTAACCAAGACCCATTAGGTTCTTTAATCAATCTATTAAAACCCTCTTAACCCTTAGTCTATTTCTAGATCTAAGTTAATTAAGTCCAATTTCTTGATTAACTATCACTTGGTTTTCTCCTTTCGGTGCTTCAACCAAGGATTAAGAACATAACTTAATGGGGCCCTTCATTAAGCATGTGAATAAGCACACAAGAAATGGATTAAACCTCATAAATTCATTAAATTGGGACTAACCTAGTTCAAATCCATAAAAATAACTAAATATTACATCCCTTACTCCAGAATCAAAGTGAAACTACTCACTACCCATAATGTCTACAAGATATTCTGAATTTAAATGGAAATAAAGCTCTAATCTAAGCTAAGAAATAAAAAAACTCAACACTAGAAATGTAGGAAAAGGTAAGAAGAGAAAGAAATCCCAAATCTGGTTGGAAATGGTGTGGAAAACTAAATGTGACTCTTCAGCTGCCCTTGCTCCTGCTCCTTTCCTTCCTTTCTTTCTTCCCTCCTCTAAAATGGGAAATGAGGCTATTTATAGTATTTTTCTGACATGGAGCCCTAAAATGGTATGTTCTAGGAGGAATTATCTGAGGGAAGCTTCTGCCAGCTCATTAATGAACTCTTTATGGGACTGCATAAGTGGACTGCATAAGTTATGCGATCCCTTATGCGATTTTCAAGCTATTCAGTTCACTTATGCAAAACTGCTTGACTTGGCGCATAGGTTATGCACATTTCCGTGAGATTGCATAAGGGAGGCGTGAATCTGCATAAGCTATGCACTCTCCTTATGCACAATTCGGCAGGTGTTGGAACAGTGTTTCTTCTCCTCATGCGGATCTGCATAGCTTATGCGGCAAGTTATGCGCAATTTTGTCAATGCATATTTCCATTTGAAAACTTGTTTTTGACATCTTTGGCTGTAGAAGTCACTCCTCAATGGCAAAATTTCTTTTCAGTCCTTCAAAAACACCATTTTTCCTACAAAACAAAGTAAAAATTACAAATTAATCTAAAATTGACAATTATGAAAAACTAACTAAATAACTAATGAAATTAGCTAAAAGTGACTAAAAATCAAATAAAATGGCTATGAAATTAAACCTAAATGATTATGCAAAATGTATGCATCAAATACCCCCAAACTCAAGCTTTTGCTTGTCCTCAAGCAAACTTTAAAATGTGATGCAAAAATTTTTTTAGGGGTGCCTTATCCAAAGAGCTATGAAAATCACCTATTAAAGTAACTTAACACACCTTTAGCCATACCAACAATCCATATACCCATCCTTCAAAATGCAAAGAATCTAATGCTTATCCAAGATTTCACCGCTTAGCCATCAAGTCAATTATCGTTCAAAATCCCCAAACCAACCAATCAAAAGAGAGAGTCATGCTCAAAAGGAATTCTAGGACAATCAATAGGCAAAGTGTCTCTATATGGAATGATGGAATTGAATGAATGAATGAATAGTTCTCCAATCCCATAGGCAAAATCCCCACTCCTATCTCCACTAATGTAGCAAGTACTATCAAGAGATCAAAGGTCTTTTTAGGGATGCAATGGGGCCATGGGGTTCAAAATGAGGCTAAGAAGAAAAATGGGTAAAAAGGGTTCAAAGCATGAGAATATTTTCAATTTTGAAACATAAGGTACACTTCTTATTTTATTATATTTTTTTCTTTTTTTTTATATATGGGGGAGAGAAATACACAATGAGGATTGTCAAGTGCTAGCATAGTTTACAAAACACATAAAAATGGAGGGACATTTTGATTCTTTAAACTTGTATCTTGCATTTTCTTTTGATGATTGTCCCTAAAATTGCCACCCCCAAACTCATTTCTTTTAATACTTTGGGTGGATTTCTTTCATTTTGAATGATAATAGTGAAAAGCACATATACTAGCACTTTTACAAGATGACAAGCATTTCTTCTCCCTTTTATTGAATTTTTTTTTTTATGTACCTAATGTTATAAATAATTATTCTCATGAAAAGGGTTGGAGTGTTTGGTTCATTGGCTAGGTAACAATAAAGATTTCAAGAAAAATTAGGGATAAAAAGGCTCAAAGGGGTTTGCAAGGGTCAATTTTAATTAGGAAAAGGGCCAAAGGTTTAAAATGAGAAGGTTTAAATCAAAGAATGCCTAATCATCTCTCTTTTCAAGTACAAGCTGGTATTTCGCCTTGAAAGGTTTAGAAAATTTGTTCTAGGATTGGTGAGACATCATTTGACTACCTTATATCCAATAACTCCCTCTAAACACTTCCATCTCTAAATGACTACTTGGGTGGCTTTTTGGCTAAGAAGATATAGGCAAGGGATAACACTTCAAAACTTTGCACCTCTTAGGAAACTTTCAATCCACAAACCCAACTAAAGGTAAGTCAAATCACTCTCATAGGCACATTTTCAATACTCAAGGGATTTGGCAAGAGATTTTAATGCATGATGCATGATTCCTAAAAATGAGCAATGCATTAACTAAATGGAGTGAATGTGAATCTATTTGTCTATTTGTGTGCAATGTGTACAATTCTAAGTGGTGTATAATGTGTGTGTAAATGTGTTATGTATATGTATGTGTGGATGTATATGTAAAATATTTACAATATATGTAAATGAAATGGGATGAGATGTTCCTATACTCAAAATGTGAAAAATGAAGCAAAAATCAAAATGTGCACCCCCAAACTCAAAATTAGACATTGTCCTCAATGTCTCAAGTAGTATATAACCAAAACTCAAAGCAAGTAAAATTTACCAGGAATTATGAAAATTAAGAGCAAAAAGAAATAGTTACCTGGTATGGAGCAGAGGAGAATTCAAGATATAAAGGGATGCATAAGAAGCTGCACAGGTTATGCAGAGTAAAGTGTTGTCCAGATCAGGTGCATAAGTAGGGTGCATAAGCCGTGCGGTTCTGCATGAGTGGCTATAAGGGCTGCACAGGCTATGCAAAATATTTGCATAAGAGGATTCACAGCCTGTGCAGTATATTCAAAAGGAAAATGGGTGCCGAAAACAAATTTTGATTTGAACAGGACATGTGTAAAACTGCATAAGGGGAGAATGAGTGTGCATAACTTATGCACTCTCTTATGCAGGTTTAGGTGGAAGATAAAGAGTGTGAAAAACTAATTATGCAAGAGTGCATAGCTTATGCGCTGACTTATGCAAGTTTCGGCTAAAAATGGAAGTGTAGGAATTGTGGTCATGCAAGAGTGCATAAGCCGTGCACTCTCCTTATGCAAGTCTCAGCATGTTTTGGTTTTGGTTTTTTTTTTTTTTTTTTTTTTTGAGAGTGTGGTCATGCGGAAGTGCACAAGTTATGCACTCTCCTTATGCGAGTCTCAGCAAGTTTTGGTGTTCAGAATTTGTGGTTATGCGGAAGTGCATAAGTTATGCACTCTCCTTATGCAAGTCTCGGCAGGTTTTAACTTTTGGAAAGTGTGGTTATGCAGAAGTGCATAAGTCATGCACTCTGCTTATGCACCTCTCGGCAAGTTTTGGTGTTTGGAAAATGTGGTCATGCAGTTGTGCATAAGCTATGCACTCTGCTTATGCACTTTTCGGTGGGTTTTGAAATTTGGGGTTGGTGGTTATGCAGAAGTGCATAAGCTATGCACCCTCCTTATGCAGGTCTCGGCAGATTTTTGTGTTTGGAAAATGTGGTCATGCAGTTGTGCATAAGCTATGCACTCTGCTTATGCACCTCTCGGCAAGTTTTGAGATTTTGGGTTAGTGGTCATGCAGTTGTGCATAAGCTATGCACTCTTCTCATGCACTTTGCAATATGAATGAAAATGGCAAGAATTGTGGTTATGCAGGATTGCATAAGTTATGCAGTTGCTTATGCACAATTCAACAAGATTAAGATTGCAATGGAACATGATTTGCAAGTGTGAAAAATACCCTAGAATGAAGAAATATAATTCCATGAAGCATAAACCATGAGAAATTTTCACCAAAAACACATCAATATATACAAAGTTCATCAAAAATGCATCACACAAGCTTGTAGAAGATGGATCCTGCATAAAAGGCATTTGTGACCCATGCCATTTTAACTCAAATTCTGCAAATCAACATTTAGCACATTAAAACTCAATAAAATCTGCATAAAGTTGTATCTATTCACAAATGATGAACTCCCCAAGTCATGCCAAGAAAAATGCAGCATTTCCACCTTAAATCCCACAACCCAAATAAGCTCATAACTGCAAAAATGGCTCACTTACCACCATATTAACATTAAAAGCACATTTACTTAAAAGTTACACACCCAACCTCACCAAGAACGTAAGCCATCTACTGCAGACACCCTCTTTGCTGCAGAATGTCATTTTTTTGCTCTGCATAAACCAGGTAGCAACCCAAGGACATAATTCATCTGCTGCAGACCTTTCCTTGCTGCAGATTTCATTTTTCCTCTCTGCATAAACCAGGTAGCAGACCCTGCACTGGTTATGCAGCAAAAATCAATCAATTTGTAGGAGATTTAAAGAACATAATTTCAGGTTAAGGGTCACTCCCCAGCAGTTCACCAACCTTCCTCCATTGAAATACATCTACAAGGGACAAAATTCAACAAATGTCAAAAATTGAATTTGGGGAGATTCAAGATAAAAACAAAAGTAATGAAAGTAAAAGTAAATCAGCAAAATAAAAATAAAAGGACTTGGGATGCCTCCCAAGAGGGCTAATTTATAGTCCTTAGCTGGACTTTTGTCATTTTTCATGGTGGCTGGAATTGGAATTTATTGCCTCTGTTTCCAATAGGTGCTTCAATGAATCTATACTTCATTTTCTTTCCATCACATGAGAAGATCCTTGTTGCTTTGTCTAAAAATCCGACCATTTCTTTCTTGACAACCTTTGGTGTATCTTTTTCTTTGAGAGATGGTTGCTTGACCTCACTTTTCTCCACTTGCTCAAATTGAAAGATTGATGCCATATGACAAGGTGGATTAACCTTTAAATGTTGTGCAAATGCAGCCTCTTTTGGATTTTTATCATTGATACTCCCTTCATGGATAAGACAACTTTCAAGAGAAGCCTTCAGATAGCTCTTTCTAAAGTGCTCTTTTACTAACTCATCAACTATATCAATTCTCAAACAAGAGTCTACATCTTCATGTTGCTTCTTCTTATCATTGCCAATATTGAAGACTAAATGATCCTCTCCGACTCTGAGAGTAAGCTTTTCACCTTTCACGTCAATCAAAGCACCAGTTGTAGCTAGGAAAGGCCTCCCCAAAATGATTGGGATAGTAGAATCCTCTTCCATGTCCAAGATGACAAAGTCAACAGGTATATAGAATTTCCCAACCTTCAGAGGCACATTCTCCAAAATCCCTTCAGGATACTTAATTGATCTGTCAGCTAACTGAAGAGAAATGTGGGTCGGCTTAAGATCTCCCATGTTGAGCTTCTCATAGATGGAGAGGGGCATAAGGCTTACACTAGCCCCTAAATCACATAAAGCTTTTACAGAACATGATTCCCCAATGTGGCATGGAATTGAAAAACTCCCTGGATCCTTGAGTTTTGGAGGAAGTTTCCTTTGGAGGATAGCACTGCATTCCTCAGTTAAGGCTATAGTCTCATAATCTTCAAGTCTTCTTTTGTTTGAGAGAATTTCTTTCAAAAACTTAGCATAAGAAGGCATTTGGGAAAGAGCATCGATAAAAGGCACATTTATATATAGCTTCTTCAAAACCTCTAAGAACTTCCCAAATTGCTTATCAAGCTTGGCTTTTTGAAATCTCTGTTGAAAGGGAAGTTGTGGCTTGTAAGGCTCTGGAGGTATATATTTCTCTTCTTTCTCTCCAACCTCCTCTTTACCTTTTCTTGCACTCCCTTTTTCACTCTTTTGTTTTTCATCTCTCTCAAAATCTTCCTCATTTTCTCTCTTCTCAAAATTTTCACTCTTCTCATTATGCACTATTTTACCACTCCTCAGTGTGATGGCATGACATTGCTCCCTTGGATTTTCTGTTTGACTAGGAAGTTTCCCCATAGAATTGGTACTTGATGAGCATGTTTGTTGTGCAATCTGATTTTCCAGCATCCTGTTGTGTGTTTGCATTTGTTCCAGCCTTGCTTTCATCTCTCTCATCTCTTCATCACGCTTAGTTTGATTAGCAAGAATTTGTTATAATAAAGCCTCTGTGGTGGAACTTTGTTCTTGCTGTCTTGGTAAAGGTGCAGGATTTGCATTCTTTTGCTGAAAACTAGGTGGTGGTTGCCTAGGTTGTTGGTATTGATGCCTTTGTTGTTGTGGTGGAAAGTTCTGAGCTGAAGCTTGATTTTGCTGATTCTCCCATGAAAAATTGGGATGATTCCTCCAAGCATATGAAGGATAATCTACTCCACAGCTCATTGTTCCTTCTGCATAAGTAACATGTTGAGAACTTCCAGAGCATGATGATGAACTGACTAGCATACTTAAATCCTCCATTTTCTTAGCAAGGACATTAGTGAGTGCATCAAATTTGGCATTAATCATGTTGAATGGATCAAGCTCATACATTCCAGCAACTTGCCTTTTTTGAGTTGGAGTTGACCCCCTTGGGCTACTCCATAAATGACTGTTCTTTGCTATTTTCTCTAACAACTCATAAGCTTCATCTTCATGCTTAATGATGAATTTCCCTCCAGTTTGAGCATCAATGATTCCTCTGATAGCAGGAGTGACATTTGTGTAAAAATTCTGGTTTATCATCCATTTAGGAATGGCATGATGTGGACATTATCTCTCCAACTCCTTCCATCTCATCCATGACTCATAAAGAGTCTCATCTTCTCTTGGTCTAAAAGCAATCATTTGATTCCTCAACTCTTGAGTTTTTCTAGGTGGAAAGTATTGGGCAAGAAATGCATCAGTGAGCTGCTCCCAATTTGTAATTGAGTTGTGAGGTAAAGAATCAAGCCAATCCAATGCTCTATCTTTCAAAGAGAATGGAAACAATTTTAGCCTTGCTGCATCATCAGACACTCCTGGTTGCTTTTGCATGTCACAGATCATAACAAACTTCTTAAGATGAGTATGAGGATTTTCTGAAGGATGACCTCCGAATTGAGAATTCTGAATCATTTGTAGTACTCCAAAATCCATCTTATAACTATTTGCATCAATTCTTGGTCTTGCTATACTCTCTCTTAAGTCATCAAAATGAGGAAATGCATGATCCATCATACTTCCCTTAGGCACATTAGCATTTACAACCTCTTCACCTTAGGCTGCATTTTCATTGTTTCGATCGTTTCCAACATTACCACCATCAATTCTAATTCTTTCATCAGCCATGTCTCCTTCAATTTCAGCTGCTCTTAGTGCTTCTTTTCTTCTTCTGGTTTCTTTCTTGTTGGCTCTACAAAACTTCTCAATTTCAGGATTAAACAATAAGGATGTGTCATTTGTGCTTTTAGCTCTTCTCTAAAAAGATTAAAAGTACCTGAAAAAGAACAAACAAACACAAAATGAAAAGATAACAAAATAAAACTAAAAACAACTAAAATAATCAAGAATTCAATATTAAACAAACAACTCCTCGGCAATGGCGCCAAAAACTTGATGTGTCCCAACCGCAAGTGCACGGGTCGTTCAAGTAGTATAAAAAAAGATATCGTTCCCATGAGGAGTTGTGTTAATGATTGAATTTTTGATGTAAAATAAAATATGTTAAAATTGTATTTTAATCAAATTAATAAAAGAAATTTAGGAAATTGAAGCATACGGTATGAAAATGCAAACCTAAATTCAAACAATGACTAATTTAATAATTCGCAAAATAAAGAAATTGATAATAATGAAAATTAATAAAATGAGATTAAACTAAACACTCAAAAATAAAATTCCAAGCAATAATTGATGAAAGACGATTCTGGAGTTAAGGGTTCATATTTAAGTCATTTTGGGATTTTCCCTAGCTAGCCCAATCTATGAAATTTATGGGTTTAAAGGAGATTAATTCTAAAATCCTTTGAAAACTCTTTCGAGTGAGACAAAGAGTGCCTTAATTAACTTAATCCTACTTTCGTGGAGTTAAAATTAACCAAGACCCATTAGGTTCTTTAATCAATCTATTAAAACCCTCTTAACCCTTAGTCTATTTCTAGATCTAAGTTAATTAAGTCCAATTTCTTGATTAACTATCACTTGGTTTTCTCCTTTCGGTGCTTCAACCAAGGATTAAGAACATAACTTAATGGGGCCCTTCATTAAGCATGTGAATAAGCACACAAGAAATGGATTAAACCTCATAAATTCATTAAATTGGGACTAACCCAGTTCAAATCCATAAAAATAACTAAATATTACATCCCTTACTCCAGAATCAAAGTGAAACTACTCACTACCCATAATGTCTACAAGATATTCTGAATTTAAATGGAAATAAAGCTCTAATCTAAGCTAAGAAATAAAAAAACTCAACACTAGAAATGTAGGAAAAGGTAAGAAGAGAAAGAAATCCCAAATCTGGTTGGAAATGGTGTGGAAAACTAAATGTGACTCTTCGGCTGCCCTTGCTCCTGCTCCTTTCCTTCCTTTCTTTCTTCCTTCCCCTCTAAAATGGGAAATGAGGCTATTTATAGTATTTTTCTGACATGGAGCCCTAAAATGGTATGTTCTAGGAGGAATTATCTGAGGGAATCTTCTGCCAGCTCATTAATGAACTCTTTATGGGACTGCATAAGTGGACTGCATAAGTTATGCAGTCCCTTATGCGATTTTCAGTTCACTTATGCAAAACTGCTTGACTTGGCGCATAGGTTATGCACATTTCCGTGAGATTGCATAAGGGAGGCGTGAATCTGCATAAGCTATGCACTCTCCTTATGCACAATTCGGCAGGTGTTGGAACAGTGTTTCTTCTCCTCATGCGGATCTGCATAGCTTATGCGGCAAGTTATGCGCAATTTTGTCAATGCATATTTCCATTTGAAAACTTGTTTTTGACATCTTTGGCTGTAGAAGTCACTCCTCAATGGCAAAATTTCTTTTCAGTCCTTCAAAAACACCATTTTTCCTACAAAACAAAGTAAAAATTACAAATTAATCCAAAATTGACAATTATGAAAAACTAACTAAATAGCTAATGAAATTAGCTAAAAGTGACTAAAAATCAAATAAAATGGCTATGAAATTAAACCTAAATGATTATGCAAAATGTATGCATCAAAAACTATCCTCAAAAAACCTAAAATGGATGCAAAACTATCCTAAAATACCTATATAAAATGAGTTTATTAAATTCCCTCAAACTCAAACATTTACTTGTTCTTAAGCAAATTAAAAATAATTATATGCAATTGGGGTACCTTTTTCTTAGATTCATGAAAATCACTCATCCAAGTTTTCAAACTTACCTCTAACCAGTAATAAACCATATACCACTTTAATGGTATAAGGAATTTAATTCTCACCAAAGTTATCATCGCTTAGTCTTGGATCAATTATTTATTCCATCAAACCTAAACCAATCAATTACATAGAGAAATCATGCTCAAATAGGCTATAAAACAATCCATAAACTAATGTGCCTCAAATAATGATGGAAATAGGTAAATGGATGAATAATGTGCCAATCTCATAGGCAAACGAACTAATCTAATCTCCACTAATGTAATAAAATACAATTAAGAGATCAAAAAGACTTTTAATGGTTGTAATGAGGTTAATGGGTAATAACGTGGTTAACAAAGAAAATGTATAAGGGAAGCAAAACATGAGAATAATTAATTATTAAAAAGATCAAGATACACTTTTCTTTTATTTTTATTTTTATTTTTATTATTTTTTTATTTATTTTTATCTGAATCATATGGGCGGAATAACTTTACAATAAATCAAATGGGAGGAGAGATTAATTTAAATAAGTATATAAATATTTAATAATAATTTAAGAAAAAAGAAAAGTCAATTGACTCCTCTTTTATTGTAATAGATCCGTCATTAACTACAATTAATTAATGGTATATCTATTAATAAAATTCATATTAAAAATAAAAGTATTAAAAATTAATAAATTAACTACTCATTAAAAAGAAGTTGATTATATTTTAAAATGAATGAAAAAAATTACTTTTAAGGTGTGTTCATAAAAATTTTACTAAATAATATTTTACTAAAATATTGTGGAATTGTTCGAAAATATTGTGGTTTTCTATTTTTTGTTTTTGCATTAAAAAGAAAAACATAAGCATGTTTGGTTAACGCAATTGGTTTTCATTTTTTATAAGTAATTCAGAATCGTTTGTGACATGAAAAACAAAGATTACAGAAAAATTAAAAAATGGATTCTCGTTTCATATTTTTCAATTGCTCGCTCACGTGTCCTCTTCTACTTCCCTCCCGAAAAATTCTATTTCATTCATAAAATGCTCGGTGCTTGCCTATTCTACTATACACGTTCAGGTGTGTTCATCATATCTCCCTATCAATTCTTCTTACCATATGGTGAAATTTTAATATGATTTTTTATTATTTTTTCAGCCTAATTGTTTAATATCTACATAATATTAATACATTTTCTTTTCAGGATTTTTTTTATAAATATATTTATATATATAACCATTTATAAAAAAAATCTAAAAAACAGGTTTTTTTTTATAAAAAAAAACTAAAAATAATTTTTGACTTTAAAGTAATAACAAACTAAAACTGACAATGGAACACTCCCTTAACTTGTGACTGCTTTTAAAATATTGTCATGGGCCACTTCGACTACACAATGAAGTAGGCTAATGTTATGTTGATATTTTTTTATTTTTTCAATTATTTAGCCTAGCTAATATTAATTATGTTGAGCTTATGAGGACTAGTTACTTGTTGAATTTTTCTCGCCTAAATTCAGTTCACTGTGTGATGAGGTGTAAAAAGTTTCAATTTGAGGGTATGTGAACAAGGGATAAGAAGTGTGATGAGGTGGTAACAGTAAGCTGCGGTGTGCGATCAGATAATGTGGAAATTCAATGGCAACAGTGGATTTCTACTTGTGCAAAAAAATTATCTCAATGGAGTCGCACTGCTTTTAGGAATGTAACAGCTGAGATTCATAGGGTTCAAAAGAAGTTGAATAATCTAAGTTCTTCTGGGTCAGATTTTGGTGGACAAAGACGGGTCTTGAGGTAAAAATTATCTGAGTTGTTTCTTCAGTCTAAAAAAGTGGAAACAAAGATCTAGAGTACTATGGTTGCAAGAGGGTGATCAAAATACAAAGTATTTCCACTCTGTGGCCTTAGCAAGAAGGAAAACGAATCAAATAATGAAGTTGTTTGATCTAGATGGTAATGCGTTATTAGGGCAAGCGTTGAAGGATCATATTATTGCATTTTATTCAGATCTGTTTTCTTCTTCTCATATTAGGGTACAGGCATCGGATCTTTCTTTCGTCCAGAGGAGAGTTGATAGGGATATGAATGATATGTTGGTGCGTACTTTCTATAGAGAAGAAATTGTTGTGGCTGTAAAGCAGATGCATCCATCTAAGGCCCCAGGTCTTCCTCCTCTTTTTTATTAGTGTATTGGGATCTAATGGGTTCTAATGTGTGTGACTTGGTCATCCATGTTTTAAGGAGGAGGGGGGGTTGCTAGTACGGTTCCCTCGTACTCATATCTGACTGATTCCAAAGGTAAAGAGCCTGCGAACTATTGGTGAGTATCGACTTATCTCTTTGTGTAATGTGATTTACAAAATAGTTTTGAAGGATCTAGCTAACCGGTTAAAAATTGTTCTTCGGGCTATAATAGACGAGAGGCAGAGTGTTTTTGTCCTAGGGAGGCTAATAACTAACAATGCACACTTACTACTTTTGAGTTTTTTCATTATATGAAATAGTGTCGTTAGGGGAGGAAAGGGATTATGGCTTTGAAGCTAGACATGGCTAAAGCTTATGATCGGGTTGAGAGGTGTTTTCTTTGAGGTGTGATGGACCAGCTAAGTTTTGAGGAGCAATGAATTTCGGAGATTATGAGGGGCGTTACTAGTGCAACCTATTCAGTTTTGGTTAATTGTGAGCATGTGGGTCATATTGTGCCTACGAAGGGGTTAAGGCAAGGAGGTCCACTGTCCCTAAATCTATTTATTTGTGCTCGGAGTGGTTGGTTGGTTTGATTGATGAGGCTGTTTGGGATAATATGTTACAAGGTGCCCGCATCGACAGAGGGCCCACAATAATCTCCCATCTTAGGTTTGCAAACGATTATATTCTTTTCCTTCGAGCTAAACCCAAAGAGGCGGGTTGTATTTCTTCAGTGCTACAGCGGTACCAGCTATTATCTAGGTAGAAGATAAATTTATCAAAATACAAAATATCATTAGTGCTAATGTTTTAAAGGAGACAAGACAGTACTTAGTTGAATCTCTTGATGTTTGGGCTGTAGATAACCATGTGGTTTATTTGGGTCTTCTTGTTGTTGTGGGGAGATCTAAAAAGGCAGTCTTTTCAATTCTTAAGGAGAGGATGTGGAAATCTATCACATGCAGGTAAAGATCTACTTATTGAGACTGTAGCCCAGGCTATACCAACTTATATGATGCTGTGTTCTCGGTTATCTATGGGCTTATGTGAGGAGTTAAAATCAATTATTAGCCAATTTTGGTAGGGTCAGAAGAATATGGAGAGGAGAATGCATCTCTATAAGTGGGATAAGTTAAGATGACCGAAGGAAGAGGGGGGCTTAGTTTTTTAGGGATTTTAATTGTTTCAATCTATATTTGTTGCCTAAGCAAGAGTGGCGAATCATTAAAACACAACTTCTCTACTTAGTAGGGAGTTTAAGGCACGATATTTTCCCCATGGTAATTTTCTTAATGCCCAGTTGGTGTATCTCCTAGTTTTTCTTGGAGGAGTATTTGTGCTGGTAGGAGGTGTTAAGGAGGGGTTTGTGTTGGCAAGTTTGTAATGATGAGTAGATCTCTGTTTGGTCAGACAGGTGGATGCCAGAGCGTTTTACATTTAGAGTTATCACTACTGCTAGAGTTTTACATATGGATGCTGGATATCAGACTGGATTGATCATGATTTGAAGGTGAGATTTGTTGGCACAGGTCCTTTTACCCATAGATGTGGAGAGTATTTGGTCCATTCCATTGGTTTTGCTTGACTGAGAGAATGTTTTGATTTGGCATTATGATAGGAGTGGGCGATAAGTTGTCAAGAGTGGTGATTGGATTGGTTTGAATACGTTTCAACCTATTTATGGGCCATCTACTTCTGCTTCTCCAGTTGATAGAGTGTGGAGGTGTATTTGGCATTTACCAATGATGCCGAAATTTAGGAATTTTGTTATGAAGGGCTTCTCTTGATATTTTACCTATGAGGCATGTGTTATCCCGGCGACTATTTTTATTGAACAGACTTGCCCATTTTGTTCCAAGCCTAAAACTCCTCTTCATCAGTTTTGAGATGTCTGTAGACCCAATAGGTATGGCTTCTTGGTCATCTATCTTCTATTGTTCCTTCATCTGGTGATTCTTTTATGCAACGGGTAGCATACCAGTTGGACTATCTTTCTAGAGATGAGTTGGTCATGTTTTCTATGATGTGCCATTGTATATGGCATGGTAGAAATAAATTTTGTTTTAAAAATGAAGGGTGGGATTGTACGTAGACGAGCAATAGGACGGGCTAATGCTATGTCATATGAATATAGTGCAAGTGTGGTAGGGGAAGCTGCTATTGGTAGGTTGTATCATCATAGTTGGTCTCTAGTTAGATGGTCTCCTCGTCTAAGTGGGGTGGTCAAGCTAAATGTTGATGTTGGTATTTTGGGTGATGGAAAAATTGGCTATAAGGTATTTTTAGGAATGATAAAGGGAAATTCTTACTTGCGCCCCGAAATGTGTTATTTTTCATGGTCTTCAGATATTGCATAAGCCCATTCTTTGACATATGGGGGCAACTGGCTTCAGATTTACTTTTCCAATTTATGATTGCAGAATTTGATTGTCAAGATAATATTTGTAAGCTGCAAAATGGGATTTCTTTGGAGATGTTTTAGGAATGGCATTAGCTGACTGTTGTTACCTTCGTCATCGGTTGTCTTCTTGTGTTTAATTTTTCACCTCTAGGGATGGTAATGAAGTTGCACAAACTTTAGCTAAGTATTGTGCTGGTAATGTTACTAAATGTATTTGGATTGAGGAAGCACCTGATTGCGTGGCTTCTCTATTGCTGTTTGATGTTTCTTCTTGATCTTTTCAATGAAATAAAGATAATTATGTTGATTTTCATTGAAAAATTCAAGGGTCTTAAATTATGATTCGTTCTCTTGTCTTTTCATTCTTTAAATTAATACTTTCGCTTTCGAAAATTAAATACTTTGAAAATGTTGTCAATAGGTCCAATTAAATCAAAACTTTTCAACACATATATGAGTTTGTTTTTTTTTTTAAAAGGGTCATTCAATGTATGTTTGTTTAGTGTCAACATTATGTAGCCAGTCTGCCTTGTTACTTTTAAGTGTATATATATATATATAAAGAAAAGTGAAATTGAAAATGCTGGTGATTATATATGAGTTTTTTTTTTCATTAATTCTTGCATTTAGTCTAAATTAAAAAAAAATAAATTAATTAATAAATCTAATCGATTTGATTCAAATTAATTGAATGCAATTTTATTTATTTTAAATTTAATTAGATTCAATTTTCATAACATTAAATTCTATCTATTGAGTTTTACTTACCTTTAAATCGAATAGAATCAAATTGACTAATTCTCATTTCAATTATTTAATGATGAGACCATCTCTGATTTAAGTCTGCATCCAACTATATATATATATATATATTACAAAACCAATGCATTACCAATATATATTATTGACTAGCTTTTGAATCATATATAAGCTTTAAAAAATATACATTCACGGATTAATAAATGACACAAAAATCGTAAACCCACACGCATGCAAATTCTATTTGGTTGATGATAATGCCATTTATTTTAAATTTGTATTTAAAATTAGTCATTTTAATTTTCTAATTATATTTATAAAAAAGTTTTTTTTTTTTCATATTATCTTACCCTTTTCATTCCTAGCCATCTTGACTTGTACTCTATTCCTCAATTAAAACTAGGGATAATACCCAAAAAAAAAATCTAAAACTTTGAGATTTTTTATAGTTGCAGCTCAAATATTTTTTTTTTCAAAAAAAAAACTCTTAAACTTTTAATTTGTTTATAATTACACCCTGCTGTTTGTTTTATGAAATTTAAAAAAAAAAACATCCTAAATTTTACTTTTTCTTTTACAATTATATCCTAATTTTTTTTTAACAAATATTAGTCTGTATTTTAAAATTTATTACAATTAAACCTCAATATTAATTGCTCCGTTAGATGCTAACAAAGCATCAAACCAAAACTTTTAATTCCCAAGATAATACTAATTAAACCTAATTTACAATAAAATAAATGGATCCTGTTTTGGGATTGTCATGGTTGATCTGATTGAGTTGTTGAGAGGAAATGTTAATGGAAAGTGAGGTTGAGTTTTTAGAAGGATAGAGTTGATAATAACTTATTGAGATGATGAAGGATGAAATTTTTTTAGATATTTTCTTATTCTAATGGCAAAATCCCTTAGAATTAAGGATAAAATATAATAAAATAAAATTATAATAAAAATAATAACTCAGAATATTTTATTAAAAAAATTAGAACACAATTATAAAACATACAAAGTTTGGAATTTTTTTTTGACATTAGCCCTTAAAATTAAAGTTTATTTCTAATATGTTGTTGGGATGTTGCTACCGCTATTAATAATCCTGCGGGCTCCATTCTTTTTTTTTTAAAGGATTCATATTTTTGTGTGTGCACTCACCAGAATATTCTAAAAATTTCCCATAAATATCTTGTACTCCATTTTAGTGTCACACAAGCCTTCATCATCAGGTTAAATTGTTGAATTGTTCCACATTGAAGAATGAGGTTGAATTGATATCTCTTTTTATTAAATTGTTCTAAGTAAATATGTGTATTTTTAAAATTAATCCCCCATAAATTTAATTATTGAACTCTTTTTTTATAAATAATAAAATAAATAATTTATTTATATAACTTGCTTAAATAAAGTAGTTCATTCCCTTCTTTTTTATATAAAAATATTAGTTAAATTGATTATATTTTATTTTATTAAACTTTTAAATATCAAACTCTTAATACATAAAAATTTTATTTTATTAAATTTTATTTTTAACACACACATTTTTTTAATATATTGACTTTTATTTTTTATTTTTTAAATTTATTACTATCATTAAGTAAAATATAATTAATTATATTATATAATTATCATTATAACTTTAATTAAGTCGTAAATGTAACCTTAGAATATTGTCCTTTTGGCCAATTCGAGTAGGCTAATGTTGTGTTGAATATATTATTATTTTGTTTTTCAATTATTTAGCCTAGCTAATATTAATTATGTTGATTTTCATTGAAAAATTCAAGGGTCTTAAATTTTGAGTTGTTCTCGTCTTGTCATGCTTTAAATTAATATTTGATAGGCAATAACTTTCAAGCTCAAACACTTTGGCCTACAAAAATTAATTGAAAATGTTGTCAACGTTAAATCAAAACTTTTCAACACATCAATATATGCGGTGCCAAGGCTATTTAAATGTATGTTTCTTTCTTGTCAACGTTTTGTGGGCAATTTGCTTTGTAATTTTTCTATTTTTTCAAAGAAACGAATATACCCTGGCCCATTTGGGGTCGATTTAATATGAAATTGTTAATTCTGATTTATAGCTAGCAAGGACTCGAGATTGGACCCGCTCAGCCGGTTTTTTTTTTTTTTCCTTAAAAAGTTCATTTTAAATAATATTTAATTTAAAAGTTTATTTGATCAAATTTATTTCTTTAAAATTTAATCATATAAACTGGTTTGTAATATTCATGTTAATTTCTTTTTTTTTAATCATTAAATAGCTTTAATTTTGTTAATTAAAAGTATGATCAATGTTCTTTTTGTTGTGTTAAAAAATACTAATGAAAGCGTGGATATATATATATATATATATATATATATATATATATATGAGTTTTTCTTTTTTATTCTGTATATTGTCTATATTAAAAAAAGAAAAAATAATAAACCGAATCAATTTGATTCAAATTGATTTAATGTAATCTTATTTGTTTTGGATTTAGTTAGATTTAATTTTCAGAATATTAAATTATATCTAATCGTTTTAACTTATCTTTAAAACGAATGGAATCCAATTGACAAACTCTCACTCCAGTTATTTAATCAAGTCAATTCCGAGTTGGTTTAGCGTCTAAATCCGACGATCATGCGTGTCCTTCTGAATGCCAGTAGTGGGAATTCTAGAATTCGGATCTTAGTAGTTAATTTAAAAAAAAAAAATTATTGTGAACAACTAACTCTGATGGTGCAGTGAAATCGAGGGCTAAACTTATGAATTATTGGGTAAAATCGGGTATTTATATTTTTTTTCACCCATAAAATATGTGAAATTCATCACTTTAAATTAAAAAATTAATTATTTTTATTTTTATAAAAGTAATATTTTTAGTGTTTTTAATATATTTTAAAATTATTCATTGGACTAGAAGTATACAGTCTCCCACTTTTATTTACATTTTGGATGTGATAAAGTTGAAGAGAATTAATTGAATTTTGATGGGATATCGCTTAAATATCTATCGCCTACCATGCTTAAATACCCTTTGAGGATTTCCAACTCATGAGCTAGCTTTTGAGTTGAACTCAAAGGCCTAAGGTGGTATCAAAACCTTGGTTGCAGGGGAGGGTGAAGGGCGTGTGAAATAAATATATTTGTTTAAATTAATTTTTTATAAATTTAATTATATATACTTTTTTCTCCATTCATTTTTACCTATTATTTAAAGTTTTTACATGGTAATTAAGAAATTAATTAAATCACTTAAATTATAACAAAATAGATTTTAATAGTACTAAATTACTTTTTATCTCACCTATTTAAGGAGAGAGGAGAAGTGATAAAATGAGTTTAGGAAACTGTATAAATAGTTATGATGTTTAGTAAAAATAAGGAAAAAAAATTAATTAATATTTTTTAATCTTTTTAAAATGATAGATAATTTTAAATAAAATAATTTTTAAAACCAACAAATTAAATAAAAGTGGAGGAATGATAGAGATTAATTGACTTTTTATAAAAAAAATTTTGAGCTTAGAAAAGGTTTTTTTATATATTGACTTAAAAAAAAAATTAGATTCACCACTAATTGAGAAAAAAGAAAATAGGTTAACAATTTCTTGTTTAATTAACAATCAAGAGAAAATTAAATGAGGGAAAATAATATTTATAATACATAATGAGATTCAAGCATTTTTTTTAAAGAATTTTTTAAGTAACTTGTATAGGTTGTTTTCTCCCAAAATATGTTTATTTTTTGTCCAAATGCAAAGCCTCCATAAATGTATGGCCCCTCCAATATTGATTTATTGTTTTCTTATTTATTTATAGACTCTTACAAAAATAATACGTTCCCGGATTAATAAAAAGGAAGATTTGAATTTCTGTTCCAGTTAAAAATAAAAATAAAAATAAAATAAAATTGTCTTCCTAGTCATCTTGACTTGTAGTCTATTCTTTCCGATGATTGGGATGTTGCAGACAATTAATAATAATAATAATAATAATAATAATAATAATAATAATAATAATAATGTGTGGTCCAGTTGATATATATATTTTTGCGAGTGAGAAGGACTGCACCCAATTCAGTGCAGTAATTCCATCCAATTCAGTAAAGGGGTGATTAAATGGAAGATATTTTATATGGAATGGTAAATAAGTAAACAGTAAATATGTATATATAAATAAATTTTATAAAATTATAATTATTAAATTATATTTGTTTTTTAAAATTTAATAATTAAATTTATATATGCATTAAATTTTTATTAACTTATCATTTCATATAATATGCAGAATTATAATTTTATAATATAATTTCTCGCAAAATATTCTAAAAATTTTCTATAAATATCTTGCACTCCATTTTAGTTTTACACAAGCCTCCACCATCAGGTTAATAATCATGCTTTCCGCTTCCTCCACCACCCCTTTCCGGAAGTATGATGTCTTTCTCAGTTTTAGTGGCCAAGACATCCGCCACAGTTTTGTTAGTCATCTCCGCGAAGCCCTGTGTCAACACCAAATCAATACTTTCATGGATGAAACCCTTGAAATAGGAGAAGAAATCTCTCTTACCCTCCTCATGAAAAAAATTGAAGAATCAAATATTTCAGTAGTTATTTTCTCCAAAAGCTATGTTTATTCTCATTGGTGTTTGGACGAACTCGTAAAAATACTCGAATGCAAGGATTCCATGCAGCAAATAGTTTTGCCAATTTTTTACCACGTGGATCCCGAAGATTTTCAAGAGCTCAAAGGAAGTATTGGGGATGCACTTGCTAAGTATAAAGAAGAATTCATGAACAGTTCCGACAAGGTTGAGAGATGGAGCCATGCGTTGATGGAAATAGCCAAGGTAACAGGGTGGGATTCAAAGAACATCAAGTAAGTCAGCTTTATTATTTGTTCTTATGGTTGTCTTTGCTTATTATTTTTGTTTTCTTTAGTAAATCATGGTTCTCTAATTTTTCATATGGATTAATTTGACCTATAGTCCATTAGTTTGGACAGCTATAATAATATCATTCATGAACATCAATGTATAAGAGTGAGCAAAATTGATTGTACATCAAAAAACCAATCTGATTTAATTCAGAAATTTAATTTAATTTTCTTTTAATTAGATTTGATTTTTCATTTTAGAAAATTCATTAAATCTATTCGATTTGATTTTATTCTTTTAGGAAAAAATAATAGAACTGAATCAAATAGTTTATTTTTAACTAATTATTATTAAGTCTTAAATTAGAGTTAAAAATATGAATCTTCAATTGAACCAAATCAGTTTGATTTGATTTATTTTTTTATCAAATTCGGTTAGGTTTAGCTTATTCTGCTAAAATTTTATTTTGTTCTATATGATTTAGTTTGGTATTCTTCCTAATTCAGTTTGGTTTGATTTGATATGAAAAAAAAAATTTTAATTTATTTGATTTTTTTTTATTTGTGATATTGAATTGAACCAAACTAAATTGACCGATGCTCACCCCTATCATATTATAAAATTCCTCAAACTTCAAAATAGTAGGGAAGAAAAAAGAAAGCAAGGAGAGGGCATAGGTGGTGAACATGTCAAGTCATTTGAATTTGGATTATTTCGAATTGTGGGTCATATCGAGTCTTCTTTCTTTTGGACGGGCCAAAATTCAAGTTGATTGTGTTACTCTAATTTCTATAATACTATATACATCAATTTTGTAAATAAATTAAAAACTTTTTGCTCAGCCTTTTTATACAAGAATATATCATCTCACACGTAAATATTGAATGCCAACCTAAATTTTCTAGATGTAAAGGTTGATCTCAAACTTTCCCTCTTTAAAAAGGTGAGTGGCCTGATGTAGAAATTCAATTTAGGGGCCTAATTTTTTTTCTTTTTTTTTTTTTTAAGAAAAGGGGAAGGAGACTGAACACAAAGGACTAAATCAAACAATATCTATGATAAGAGACCCCTAAGATGTAACAAAATACTGTTAATCCCATTTGGTAGAACTCTATTAAAATATGTGATATGCGAAAATAACATACATGAAATAAATATATGTAGTTGATATGAGAATTTTTTTAGACAAAATTAATTTTTTAAAAATTAAATGAAATTGCTGTTAATTTAGGAATATAATAAATATTTAATATTATAAATTACTAAACTTAAAATATCATGATAGCTTAAAATTAAAAGTTTATCCAATTTATTTCAAATCTATTTTTTTTTTCAAAACAATCATTAAAAGTAAATTCAATTATAAATTAAAAAAAATAAATGACATGCTTCTAACTTTTAGTGCTATGAAAGAAAAATCTTTTTCTAATTTGAGTATGATGAAATTACATCTCTCCAACGTTGCAATGAGATTATAATAATTTCAAATTGATTAAAAAATGATAAGAAAATTGTGAAGACTTCTCTGTGATAATCTTGTCCAATAATTTAAATTTTAAAGAATAGAAGTTGATAATTATGGATTTGTTGAAAAAGGAAAATTGATAGAGAAGAAGAGACTATGAATTGATGATGGTTTGTTGTTTTTCTTTTTCTCTTTTTGACATAAGATTTGTGTTTCACTATTAATATTATTCTTTCAGTAAGGCAAGAATAATTTTAAATTTTTTTATAAATAAAATTATTAATAAATCTCTAAAAATTTTTAAAATATTGAGATGCTCATTACCCTATCAAATCTGATAGATGATAGTAAAAAAAAAAAAAAAAAAAAAAATCATTTTTTGAACAATCATCAATTTTCTTTGTAAAATTTTAAAATCTTATGGGCTTAGCACCCTTGGCCCTTGCCTAAATCCGTCCCTGAGTAACCTATAACTAAATGTTAACCAGAGAATAAATAAAGAAAGAAAATAAAATTTAAATTTTCAGAAGTAAATAGCTTAAATGATTTATGAAGCTAAAAATAACTTAAATGGCTCACAATGGCTAATAAAATTAAAATGTATGAGTTGGCTCAAATATATATATATATATATATATATATATATATATTTCCTCAATTTCTCGTGCTTTATAATCTTACTCACGATTGTTTGTGCTCTATAAATATGTCAGGCCTGAGTCCAAATTGATTAAGTTAATTGTCAACGACATTTGGAAGAAACTGAATCAAATGACCATAAATGATTTTGATCATGGCTTAGTTTGAATTGATTCGCGCATCAAAGAAGTTGAGTCATTATTATGCATTGGATTAGAAGACGTACCTTCCCTAGGAATTTGGGGAATTGGTGGTGAGGTAAAACAACCATTGCTGGGGTTTTTACGCAATCAAATCTCTGCTTAATTTGAGAGTCAATGCTTTGTTGCAAATGTAAGGGAAGAATTAGAAAAGCGCCCCACAGTTCATTTACGAGATGAAATCCTTTCCAAAGTGTTGCGGGCAGATATAAAGATTGGCACACCTAATGTTTTACCTTCTTTCATTAAGAACATGCTTTTGAAGAAGAGGTTTCTTATTGTTCTTATGATGTGAGCAGTCCCCTGCAGTTAAAATCTTTGCTGGAAGAGCATGATTCAAAAGGCTTGGGGAGCAGAATTATTATAGCAAGTAGAAATAAGCAAGTGCTTAGGTACGGATGCACCAAAATTTATGAGGTTAAGGAGCTGCTTCACCATGAAGCTTTTCAGCTCTTTCAATTTCATGCATTCAGGCAAAATCAACCCTCAGAAGCAGATGTGGATTTGTTACACAGGGCTATAAACTATGCTAAAGGCATTCCATTATCTCTTATCTTGTTAGGTTCCAACCTATGTGACAAGCATATTGAAGAATGGGAAAGTGAATTGGTAAAGTTAGAAGGCACTCCCAATAAGGATATTAAAACATTCTGAGAATTAGTTATGTTGGACTAGATCAGAATGAAAAGAATATATTTCTCGATGTTTTGTGTTTCTTTAAAAGGGAAGACAATGGTCGGGTTATATATATATATTAGATAGGTTTGGTTTCTCTGCAAAAAGTGGAATAAGTCATCTCAAGGATAAGTCTCTTGTAAATATTTCAGAAAACAAGTTAGAGATGCATGATTTGCAACAGCAAATGGGCAAGGATATTGTTGACCAAGAATGTATAAAACAACCAGGAAAGCGTAGCAGGCTGTGGAACTACAAGGATATCTACCATGCATTAACCAAGGATAAGGTGAGAACCATTTTCAAACTGGATTTTTAAAGATTTGCACTAGGAAGTAGATGCTTATTTCATTATATATGTGCGTGCATGTGTTGTGTATCGTGCATGGAACTAAGTCGAAGGCATGATTCTGAACATGTCCCAAATTAAAGATGTGGAACTAAGTTCTACAGTCTTCATGAAAATGGAAAATCTTAGATTCCTGAAATTCTACAATCCTTGCTCTGCAAAAATCGAAGTGCATTTTCCTAAAGGCCTCAAATTGCTTCCTGATGGGCTAAGTTTTCTTCAGTGGGATGAATACCTCTAAAGTTTTTTCCATCAAAATTTTCCCCCAAGAATCTCATTGAATTTCACATGCGTAAAAGCCAACTCAAACTACTTCGGAGTGAAGATCAGGTATGCTGTGCTACGCTTCTTTGCAAAATTGAGTGTTTCTTTATAAAAAGAAAAATGTGTGGATATTGTAATTTACTCTTAGCTTGTGTTTGTCATTGCAGATTGCTGAAGATTTACAATTTATGGACCTCAGCCATTATATGAACCTAATTAAAACACCAGAGTTGTCTAAATTCCCAAAACTTGAGGTTTTGCATTTGAAGGATTGTACAAGTTTGGTTGGGATTTCCACGTCTTTAAAGTAAGACAGCAAGCTTAATGATTTAAATCTTGAAAACTGCAGAAGTTTTTGTCATTTTCCAAGCTGCCTTTATTTAAGAAACCTCGAAAATGTTACTTTGAAAGGTTGCTCAAAATTGGCGAGTCTTCCAGGCAGCACTGGCGAGTTGAAATCTCTTCAGTATCTTGATCTCCAAGGATGCTCAAACCTAGCAAGTCTTCCGGATGGCATTGGCGAGTTCAAATATCTTCAGCATCTTGATCTCGGGGGATGCTCGAAACTAGGAAGCCTTCCAAGCAGCATTTGTGAGTTGAAATGTCTCCGTCATCTTTATCTTAAGGAATGCTCAAAACTAGTAAGTGTTCCGATTAGCATCGGAGAGTTGACATGTCTTAAGCATCTTGATCTCAAGGGATGCTCAAAGCTAGGACACCTTCCAATCAGCATTGGCAAGTTGAAATATGAGAATGTTTATCTGAATGGATGTTCAAAACTAACGAGTCTTCCAGGCAGCATTTGCAATCTTAAGTCTCTTACCCGCCAAGATGTCACGGATTGCGTAAATCTCAAGGGATTGCCAGAGAACTTGGGCAATTTAAAATCTTTGATGGCGCTTTACGCAATTAGAAGTGGCATAAAAGAATTGCCTGTTGAACACAGAACACAAGCTTTTAATAATCTCAAGAGGAATAAGAATTTTAATAATCTCAAGAGGAATAAGAATGCACTCAGTAATGAAAAGCTCACAACTCAATTTGTTTTCAAAAGGAAGTAACTTTATTTGATCCAACAGCAGCCTTATATAGGCTTACAAAGAAAGACACGTTAACATGATTTCTCCAACAAACTCCATGACTTCATTAACAAGACTCAACTAAACCAATAAAATATAGAAACAAATCAGTAACAATTCATGCCTAAAAAATAGCAACATACTCATAACAGTTAAACCCATTAAGATAGCATTAACAATTAAAATTAATTCCAAACTGACTTGGTTAAATCAACCTTCTAGAAACCATCAGGCTGGTGTTGCAAGCTTTAACACTCCCCCTCAACACCAGCTCTCATTCTCTTCACTATGCCAAGCTAATGACAAAAGCTTTCAAACTTGTTGGTGCTCAAACCTTTTGTGAACAGATCTGCTACTTGATTTTCTGTCTTAATCTGCTACAACTCAATTTCTCCTTGTAGAACTTTTTCCCTGAGAAAATGATAATGCACTTCCACATGTTTAGTTCTTGCATGAAAAATTGGATTCTCTGCCAAACGTATTGCTGATTGGTTGTCACAACACAAGGGAATTGCATATTCTACAGGATGATGTAAATTCTTCATGAGTTGTATGAGCCAAGTACTCTCTTGAGCTGCAATTGCTGCTGCTCGGTTCTCTGCTTCTGTTGTTGACAAAGACACAGTAGGTTGCCTTTTGCTGCACCAAGAGATTGCTCCTGTTCCAAGCATAAATACATACCCAGTAGTTGAGCGACGGGTATCATGATCTCCTGCATAATCAGCGTCACAATAACCAACTAGCTTGCAATCTCCACCTTTCTTGTACAAGATACCATAGTCAACTGTACTCCTTATATATCTCAGCATTCATCGAACAGCATCCATAGGAGGTTTCTTTGGATTTTGCATATACCGACTCATCACACCAACTACATAAGAGATATCAGGTCGAGTTAAAGTTAGATAGATTAAACTACCTACCAACTGTCGGTACATCATTGCATCTTCCAAATCTTTTCCTTCATGTGCACATATTTTGGCATTTGGTTCTATTAGTGCTGAAATTGTCTTGCACCCAAGCATTCCAAACTTCTTCAACAAATCTTTGGAATACTTTTGCTGATGAAGAATTATTCCCTCTTGAGTACGATCAACCTCTAGACCAAGAAAGTGCTTGAGCTGTCCAAGTTCTTTCATCTGAAAACGAACTGATAAATTCTCCTTTGTTTGGAGAATTTCTTCTTCCCAATCACCTGTCATGATTAAGTCATCTACGTACACTAGCACAATAGCTAGCTTCCCTTCATTGATTTTGACAAACAAACTAGAGTCTGCAGGTGTCACCGAATAGCCACTTTGAGTTAGGAATTCAGCAATCTTACCATACCAAGCCCTTGGTGCTTGTTTTAATCCATACAATGCCTTTCGCAGCTTACATACATATTCAGGGTGACATTGATTTTGAAAACCCATTGATTGAATCATGTAGATCTCCCGATCCAACTCCCCATGCAGGAACGCGTTCTTCACATCCATCTGCCATAGGTTCCCGTCTTTGTTAGCTGCAAATGCAAGTAAGATTCGCATAGTTGTAAGCTTTGCAACTAGACTAAACGTTTCATCATAGTCTAGTCCATATTGTTGACTAAACCCTCGAGCCACCAGACGAGCTTTAAACCTTTCAATTGATCCATTTGTGCGTTGCTTTATTTTGTAAACCCATTTGCAAGAAATAGGTTTCACATCTCTTGGCTTTGGCACAAGCTCCCAAGTCTGATTTCGTTCTAATGCAATAATTTCTTCTTCCATAGCTTCAATCCACATAGAATTCTGAGATGCTTCCTCAAATGTCTCAGGTTCTTTTGCAACTTCTTCTTCTGTTATGGCAGTATTAGCATATTTGAGATTTGGCTTTCAGATTCTTATTGACCTTCTGGGTTGTGATTGTTCAGTTGGTACTTCTACTTTATCAATCTCACCTTCTTCACTTGGTTGTTGATACACACTAGTTTGCCATGAATTTTGAGTCATACATTGTTCAACATCATTGTCATCATTTGAATCTTTAATTTCATCTGAACTCAACTGGATTTGGGAAGATTTCAACTTATCTTTAAAACTATCAGAGTCTGGTAATATCTCCTTTTTTGAGGACCACCATGAAGATGTTTCATCGAACACCACATTTCGGGATGTGTAACACCTTATAGTTGTAGGATCACAACATTTCAACCCTTTTCTTTGGCTATCATATCCCACAAAAATACATCTAACGGCTTTCTTGTCAATCTTTCCACGTAAATGATTAGGTACAAATGCATAGCACACACATCCGAATACTCGAAAATAACTAACTGTAGGTTTCATGTTCCACAATTTCTCAAAAGGTGAAAGAAAGCATAACCTTTGTTGAGGAAGTCTATTGATCACAAAGGCTGCAGTCCTCATTGTTTCTGCCCAAGAACTTCCTGGTACATTCTTTGCATGAAGCATACTTCGACAAATTTTAGCAAGATGCTTGTTCTTTCTCTCCGCTACACCGTTTTGTTGTGGTGTGTTGGCACATGTGAATTGGTGATGTATTCGACCTTCCCGTAGATACTGGGAAAACTTGTCTGAGCTATACTCTCCCCCATTGTCAGTGCGCAAGCAAAGAATTTCCTTATCAACTTCTGCTTCAGCTATCTCTTTAAACTCTTTGAACTTTGAAAATGTGTCAGATTTTTCTTTTAAAAAGAAACCCACACATACCTAGAAAAGTCATCAATAAAGCTCACCATATACTTCATCCCACCAATTGATGGCTGCTTAATAGGTCCAAACACATCAGAGTGTATTAACTCTAGTGGTTTCTTTGCTTTAAACTTGGACTCCTCGTACGGCAATTGATGTGCTTTACCGTACTGACACCCTGCACAGATTGTGTCTATTCTTACTTCAAGTTGGGGAAGTCCCTTAAGCATCGACTTGCTCATCATCACACTTAGCTTGGAGTAGCTAACATGACTCAATCGCATGTGCCATAATTCTGCTGTTTCATTCCTCCTGGTCTTGTCTACATACGCAGACTCTGCTGACATCACATAGACTGATTCTAACCTTCGTCCCTTCATCATTGGCTTTTCTGAAATCTTGAGATCATGATACAACTTCACATCTTACGGGCCAAACAAAACAAAATGACCTGATGATGTTAATTGTGCTACCGAAAGTATATTTTTCTTCATTCCTGGGACATGGTAGACATGTTGAAGTGACACCTGGTTAGCACTATATTGGGGAGAAACAACCGTCTTACGAACGTGAGCTATTGGTAACTTAGAATTGTTGGCTGTCACCACCACACGGCTTCCTTTGTATTCTGATAAGTCTTGCAGCTTTTCTTTGTCGCCTGTCATATGATTTGAGTAGCTTGAGTCAATGATCCAGTCATTGTTATAATCAATCTGTTCAGATGTTGTTACGGTGAGAGCTAACTCCTCCTCTTCTGCAGCAAAGAATGCTTCAGCATCCCAGTCATCTTCGCTTTTCTCCTTTGTATTGGAAGTAGCAGTGTTGCTCTCCACAGACCTTTTCTTGGACCAACAAGCTTTTTCCATGTGACCCTTCTTTCCACAATTGTAACACTTCCCTTCAAACCTTTTACTGTTGCCATGATTCTTTGAAGCTCCTCCTGGACGAGAGCTCCCCTCTCCTTGATGATTTTTCACCTTCTCATCATTCCTTTTAGATCCACTAATGACATGCTGCTTGTAGGTCCCTCTACTTTTAATGGTGTAGAGTGCTTCCTCTTCACCCTTCAGCGAGACTCCTCCCATTTGCTTAGCCATGGCCTCTTGACCAGCAAGCAAATTTTCAAACTCAACAAGTGATGGTTGATTTGGCCATCCCTTTACTGCAACAATGAAGCCTCTAAATTCAGGTCTCAAACCATGAATGATTATTCTTTTCATCCTGGTTTCTCCAATTGGAGCTGTTGGATCCAATTCTGAAATTTCACGGCATATTGACTTCACCTTGTGAAAATACTAGGCCACTGTCATATCACGTTGCGCTACTGACAACAGATCACTTTCTAATAGCTGTAGTCGCATTTCATTCTTCTTTGAGAAAAGTGTAGCCAGCGTGTCCCAAGCTTCTCTTGGTGTTTTAGAATCTCGGATATGCTCCAATACGTCTTCTTCTATTATAGTCTTTAGAGCAAACATAGCTTTGCCCGCTTTTATCTTCCACTTAGTAGGTACCACTTTCATCCTCTGCCTTCGGTTCTGTAACTTCATTTCCGTTGACTACCTCCCACAGATCTTGGCCTTGCATGTAGGACATCATACATGTTGCCCATGTATTGTAATTTTGGTTGTTGAGCTTTTTAATCCCTCCAACAACTTGAAGATCAGTCATCTTGTTAGTATAGATCAACTTCCACCAATTTGATGGTACTCAGACTATCTCACGACCAACCTAGCTCTGATACCAGAATTGTTGAACACAGAACACAAGCTTTTAATAATTTAAAGAGGAATAAGAATGCACTCAGTAATGAAAAGCTCACAACTCAATTTGTTTTCAAAAGGAAGTGACTTTATTTGATCCAATAGCAGCCTTATATAGGCTTTACAAAGAAAGACATGTTAACATGATTTCTCCAACAAACTCCATGACTTCACTAACAAAACTCATGATGCATACATTTTGCATAATCATTTAGGTTTAATTTCATAGCCATTTTATTTGATTATTAGTCATTTTTAGCTAATTTCATTAGTTAATTAGTTAGTTTTTCATAATTGTCAATTTTGGATTAATTTGTAATTTTTACTTTGTTTTGTAGGAAAAATGGTGTTTTGGAAGGACTAAAAAGAAATTTTGCCATTGAGGAGTGATCTCTACAGCCAAAGATGTCAAAAACAAGTTTCAAAGTTGAAATATGCATTGGCCAAATTGCGCATAACTTGCCGCATAAGCCATGCAGATCTGCATAAGGAGGAAAAATCACTGTTCCAATACTGTAATTGTGCATAAGGAGAGTGCATGGCTTATGCGATTCACGCCCCTTATGCAATCTCACGAAATTGTGCATAACCTATGCACTGGTCATCTGATTTCGCATAAGTGAGCGAAACCAGCCAAAAATTGCGCATAAGGGTGCATGACTTATGCGGTCCACTTATCTGATCCCACAAAGATTTCATTAATGGTGTGAGAAGATTCCCTCAGAAAATCCCTCCTAAAACACACCATTTTAGGGCTCCATGTCAGAAAATGCTATAAATAGCCCCATTTCCCATTTTAGAAAGGGGAAAAAGAAAGAGAAGGAAGAGGAGAAGAAGGAGCAACAGCAACTGAAGAGACACAATCACCTCCCACACCATTTTCAACTAGATTTGAGGATTTCTTTCTTTTCTTACATTTTTCCTACATTTCTAGTGTTGAGCTTTTTGTTTCTTAGCTTAGATTAAAGTTTTATTTCCATATTAAATTAGAATATCTTTTAAATATTATGGATAGTGAGTAGTTTTACTTTGATTCTGGAGTAAGGGATGTAATATTTAGTTATTTTTGTGGATTTGAACTGGGTTAGTCCCAATTTAATGAATTTATGAGGTTTAATCCATTTCTTGTGTGCTTATTCACATGCTTAATGAAGGGCCCCATTAAGTTATGTTCTTAATCCTTGGTTGAAGCACCGAAAGGAGAAAACCAAGTGATAGTTAATCAAGAAATTGGACTTAATTAACTTAGATCTAGAAATAGACTAAGGGTTAAGAGGGTTTTAATAGATTGATTAAAGAACCTAATGGGTCTTGGTTAATTTTAACTCCACGAAAGTAGGATTAAGTTAATTAAGGCACTCTTTGTCTCACTCGAAAGAGTTTTCAAAGGATTTTAGAATTAATCTCCTTTAAACCCATAAATTTCATGGATTGGGCTAGCTAGGAAAAATCCTAAAATGACTTAAATATGAACCCTTAACTCCAGAATCGTCTTTCATCAATTATTGCTTGGAATTTTACTTTTGAGTGTTTAGTTCAATCTCATTTTATTAATTTTCATTATTATCAATTTCTTTATTTTGTGAATTATTAAATTAGTCATTGTTTGAATTTAGTTTTGCATTTTCATACCTTATGCTTCAAATTCCTAAATTTCTTTTATTAATTTGATTAAAATACAATTTTAACATATTTTATTTTATATCAAAAATTCAATCATTAACACAACTCCTCGTGGGAACGATATCTTTTTCTATACTACTTGAACGACCCGTGCACTTGCGGTTGGGACACATCAAGTTTTTAGCGCCGTTGCCGGGGAGTTGTTTGTTTAAGATTGAATTCTTGATTATTTTAGTTGTTTATAGTTTTATCTTTGTTATCTTTTCATTTTGTCTTTGTTTGTTCTTTTTCAGGTACTCTTAATCTTTTATGAGAAGAGCTAGAAGCACAAGTGACACATCCTTATTGTTTAATCCTGAAATTGAGAAACTTTGTAAAGCCAACAAGAAAGAAATCAGAAAAAGAAAAGAAGCTTTGAGAGCAGCTGAAATTGAACAAGAAATGGCTGAAGAAAGAGTTGGAATCGGTGGTGATAATGCTGAAAATGATCGAAACAATGAAAATGCAGCTCATGGTGAAGAAGTTATAAATGCTAATGTGCCTAAGGGAAGTATGATGGATCACGCATTTCCTCATTTTGATAATTTAAGAGAGAGTATAGCAAGACCAAGAATTGATGCAAATAGTTATAAGATGGATTTTGGAGTACTACAAATGATTCAGAATTCTCAATTCGGAGGTCATCCTTCAGAAAATCCTCATACTCATCTTAAGAAGTTTGTTATGATCTGTGACATGCAAAAGCAACCACGAGTATCTGATGATGCAGCAAGGCTAAAATTATTTCCATTCTCTTTGAAAGATAGAGCATTGGATTGGCTTGATTCTTTACCTCACAACTCAATTACAAATTGGGAGCGACTCAACGATGCATTTCTTGCCCAATACTTTCCACTGAAAACTCAAGAGTTGAGGAATCAAATGATTGCTTTTAGACCAAGAGAAGATGAGACTCTTTATGAGTCATGGATGAGATGGAAGGAATTGGAGAGACAATGTCCACATCATGCCATTCCTAAATGGATGATAAACCAGAATTTTTACACAAATGTCACTCCTGCTATCAGAGGAATCATTGATGCTCAAATTGGAGGGGAATTCATCATTAAGCATGAAGATGAAGCTTATGAGTTATTAGAGAAAATAGCAAAGAACAGTCATCTATGGAGTAGTCCAAGAGGGTCAACTCCAACTCAAAAAGCAAGTTCTTTGGAATGTATGAGCTTGATCCATTCAACATGATCAATGCCAAATTTGATGCACTCACTAATGTCCTTGCTAAGAAAATGGAGGATTTAAGTATGCTAGTCAGTTCATCATCATGTTCTGGAAGTTCTCAACAAGTTACTTATGCAGAAGGAACAATGAGCTGTGGAGTAGATTATCCTTCATATGCTTGGAGGAATCATCCCAATTTTTCATGGGAGAATCAGCAAAATCAAGCTTCAACTCAGAACTTTCCACCACAATAACAAGGGCATCAATACCAACAACCTAGGCAACAACCACCTAGTTTTCAGTAAAAGAATGCAAATCCTGCACCTTTACCAAGGCAATGAGAACAAAGTTCCACCACGGAGGCTTTATTACAACAAATTCTTGCTAATCAAACTAAGCGTGATGAAGAGTTGAGAGAGATGAAAGCAAGGCTGGAACAAATGCAAACACACAATAGGATGCTGGAAAATCAGATTGCACAACAAGCATGCTCATCAAGTACCAATTCTATGTTGAAACTTCCTAGTCAAACAGAAAATCCAAGGGAGCAATGTCATGCCATCACACTGAGGAGTGGTAAAATAGTGCATAATGAGAAGAGTGAAAAGGTTGAAAAGAGAGAAAATGAGGAAGATTTTGAGGGAGATGAAAAACAAAAGAGTGAAAAAGGGAGTGCAAGAAAAGGTAAAGTGGAGGTTGGAGAGAAAGAAGAGAAATATATACCTCCAGAGCCTTACAAGCCACAGCTTCCCTTTCCACAGAGATTTCAAAAAGCCAAGCTTGATAAGCAATTTGGGAAGTTCTTAAAGGTTTTGAAGAAGCTATATATAAATGTGCCTTTTATTGATGCTCTTTCTCAAATGCCTTCTTATGCTAAGTTTTCGAAAAAAATTCTCTCAAACAAAAGAAGACTTGAAGATTATGAGATCAGAGGCCTTAAGCGAGGAATGCAGTGCTATCCTCCAAAGGAAACTTCCTCCAAAGCTCAAGGATCCAGGGAGTTTTTCAATTCCATGCCACATTGGGGAATCATGTTCTGTAAAAGCTTTATGTGATTTAGGGGCTAGTGTAAGCCTTATGCCCCTCTCCATCTATGAGAAGCTTAACATGGGAGATCTTAAGCCAACCCACATTTCTCTTCAGTTGGCAGACAAATCAATTAAATATCCAGAAGGGGTCTTGGAAAATATACCACTGAAGGTTGGAAAATTTTACATCCCAGTTGACTTTGTCATTTTGGACATGGAAGAGGATTCACATATGCCAATCATTTTGGAGAGGCCTTTCCTGGCTACAGCTGGTGCTTTGATTGACGTGAAAGGTGAAAAGCTTACTCTTAGAGTCGGAGAGGATCATTTAGTCTTTAACATTGGCAATGATAAGAAGAAGCAACATGAAGATGTAGACTCTTGTTTGAGAATTGATATAGTTGATGAGTTAGCAAAAGAGCACTTTAGAAAGAGCTATCCAAAGGCTTCTCTTAAAAGTTGTCTTATCCATGAAGGGAGTATCAATGATGAAAATCCAAAAGAGGTTGCATTTGCACAACATTTGAATAGTAATCCACCTTGTCCTATGGCACCAATCTTTCAAGTTGAGCAAGTGGAGAAAAGTGAAGTCAAGCAACCATCTCTCAAAGAAAAAGATGCACCAAAGGTCGTCAAGAAAGAAATGGTTGGATTTTTAGACAAAGCAACAAGGATCTTCTCATATGATGGAAAGAAAATGAAGTATAGATTCATTGAAGCACCTATTGGAAACAGAGGCAATAAATTCCAATTTCAACAGCCATGAAACATGAAAAGAGTTCAGCTAAGGACTATAAATTAGCCCTCTTGGGAGGCATCCCAAGTTCTTCTATTTTCCTTTTTGTTGATTTACTTTTATTTACATTGCTTTTGTTTTTATCTTAAATCTCCAAATTCAATTTTTGACATTGTTGAATCTTGTCCCTTGTAGATGTATTTCAATGGAGGAAGGCTGGTGAACTGCTAGGGAGTGACCCTTAACTGATATTTTATCCCTCAACTCTCCCAAAACTGATTAATTTTTGCTGCATAACCTGTGCAGGTTTGCTCTTGGTTTATGCAGAAAAATGAAATTTGCAAAGAAAGGAGAGTCTGCAGCAGATGACTTATGTTCTTGGTGAGGTTGGGTGTATAACTTTTAAGTATTTGTGTTTATAATGTTAATATGGTGGTAAGTGGGTCATTTTTACAGTTTTGAGCCTATTTGGGTTGTGGGACTTAAGGTGGACATATTGCATTTTCTTGGCAAAACTTGGGGAGTCCATTCCCATTTATGGATAGATACAACTTTATGCAGATTTTATTGAGTTTTAATGTGCTAAATGTTGATTTGCAGAATTTGAGTTGAAATGGCATGATTCATAAATGCCTTTTATGCAGGATTCACTTTTACAAGCTTGTGTGATGCAATTTTGATGGACTTTGTATATATTGATGTGTTTTTTGTGACAATTTCTCATGGTTTATGCTTCATAGAATTATATTTCTTCATTTTAGGGTATTTTTCACACTTACAAATCATTTTCATTTGTTCTCTCAATTTTGTTGAATTGTGCATAAGTAACTGCATAGCTTATGCAATCCTGCATAACCACAATTATTGCCATTTTCATCTCTGTTGCAAACTGCATAAGGAGGTGCATAACTTATGCAACTCTGCATAGCCACATTTTGTCAAATTTCATATCTGCCAAGACTTGCATAAGAAGAGCGCATGACTTATGCACTTCTGCATGACTTCAAATCCTGCATTTTCTCTCTCTGCCGAAATCTGCATAAGGAGAGTGCATAGCTTATGCACTTCCGCATGACCACACTCTCCAAAAATCAAAATCTGCTGAGAGGTGCATAAGCAGGGTGCATGACTTATGCACTTCTGCATAACCACACTCCCCAAAAGCCAAAACCTGCCGAGAGGTGCATAAGCAGGGTGCATGACTTATGCACTTCTGCATAACCACACTCCCCAAAAGCCAAAACCTGCCGAGACCTGCATAAGGAGAGTGCATAACTTATGCACTTCCGCATGACCTATTTCTCTGAAATCCAAAACAGGCCAAAACTTGCATAAGTTAGCGCATAAGCTATGCACTCTTGCATAATCAGTTTTTCACATTTTTTTATCACCCACCGAAACATGCATAAGAGAGTGCATAAGTTATGCACACTCACTTTTCACTTATGCAGTTTTACACAAACCCTGTTCAAATCAAAATTTCTTTTCGGCAACCATTTTTCCCACCTCCTCTTCCCGTCTTTTCTGTTCACGACTGTCCCTCCACTTCCATTTCTCCTGGCATTACCTCTCCTCTTCTTCTCCACTCCTATTTTCGCCGCATTTGCCTTAATTTCTCTCTGCCTTTTTCATTTTCTCCCTCATCTCCTCCATCCTCACCATCGGCAACCAATGGAGTCGCCTCCTCATTCCCCTCAAACCTCCCCTCTCCAAGTTTCGCCCTTGGTGTGGGGGTGGGGCGTGAGGCAAAATATCATCCATTAAAATTATATAAAATGCACCAGGTAATGCCCAGGAAAGATGGTGGAGTCACAATGGTCTCACTTAAGTACCACTTCCTTAGACAGCATTTCCTAGACATGCACTTCATACAATCCTAATAGAATCAAACCACTAGTAAGTACCGTCTTCCCATAACACTACCACGGTACTAAGGATTTATGCCACGAAGGCATAGATAGACAGGAGTCGCCACCCGGGTAATAACCGGGACATATTCAGTGTTTCTTCCGAGGGTCATGGATGGCAACTTACTCCTTGCAGAGTTTCCACAACCGTCATTACCATAGCCCAATGTCTAGGTTCGGGATAGTGGATACGTAAGGGGAAGGTGTTAGGCACCCCTTACGCCTGGTCTAACCTCGTTAATTCGAGTGCCAGTCCTCTACTAATGTTTCTAGAAGTTTTGTTTATTATTCCTTTATTAAACTTTATCCTAAAAATGCAATTCTAATCCTACACACGCAAGTAATTCACAAAAGGATTGTTGTTTACACACAATTTTCATGCACAAGTAATTCCTATCTATGGGGTTGCTAATTATTTAAATGATATTTACCAGATGACTAAAATTAATTTATTATTGAGAATTTAATTTACAAACAAATTCAATTTCAAATAACCCTACGTTTCTATTTAACATAATTAATTAATTTTCACCAAGTTACCCTAAGGATAATTAAACTAAGTTAATTATGTACATGTGTAATTTATTCTAATATCACATAAGGCCCAAACAATCACAACCTAATAAAGATTTCTAACATGCAAATTTATTTTACAATTACCAAGTATTAGATTAAATTTATTTATATGCCAATGTTAGTTTAATTTACAAACAAGATTAATTTTAATTTACAAAGTATTTATTTAAATTAATTACATGCAAAAGTCAGTTAAATTAAAAAACAAAGTTAATTTTAATTTACCAAATAAAAGTTCTATTATTACTACAATTTCATGCCAATGGTTATTCGATAAGTTTAGAGTTACTTACCTGTTGGTAAATGCAGTTGCCATTGGAGCAAGCTACCCTTAAAAAAGGGTCTTCTCTTCTAGTATGGCAATGATATCACGGCTTACTCGTTTAGCTCCATATAAGCTCCGCAAAATGCCCTCTTTGGTACTTACCTTAGGGCTACTTACCAATTTTGTTTGTAATAAAAAATAAAGAAAATAAAGAAAAATAATAAAAGTATGAGAGAGAAACTAAACATGTGCAGAGTTGTGTATCCCCTCAAATTAAACATGATTACATGATCTATATGAACATATAAAATAAATTGAAGACAAAGAGCATAGAATTAAAATATTGTGTGGCATAGATCTTGAAAAGAAAATAATAAAAACTGACCTTCCAGAAATCTTGTATGAAAATCTTCTTGAAAAAAAGAAAAAAAGAAGGAAGAACTCAAAGAGTCTTAAATATCTTTAAGTTTCTTATAGCTCTGAATTTTCTCTTCCTCTTTCCTCCTATCCTCCTTCTTCCCTTCTCTAGTAGGGTATTTATAGGGTTTTGGGAGAGAGGAGTGATAGGGTTTGGAGTCTTAGGGTGATAAAGTTTAGATGATTTAAACAACTACGATTGCAGAATTCGAATAAGACTGGGATATGGGTGAGGTGTTTCAACCAATAGGAAGACAGGAAAAAATGGAAGGCACCAATAGGGAATGAGGAAGAGGTGTGGTAGGATTTGTAGTCTTAGGGTGATAAAGTTTAGATGACTTAAACAACTAAGATTGCAGAATTCGAATAAGGCTGGATATGGGTGAGGTGTTTCAACCAATAGGAAGATAGGAAAAAATGGAAGGCACCAATAGGGAATGAGGAAAAGGTGTGATAGGGTTTGGAGTCTTAGGGTGATAAAGTTTAGATACTTAAATAACTATGATTGCAGAATTCGAATAAGATTGGGATATGGGTGAGGTGTTTCAACCAATAGGAAGATAGGAAAAAATGGAAGACACCAATAGGGAGTGAGGAAGAGAGTGGGGCCAAGGAGGAGAGAGATATTTAATTTTAAGAAAATAATTAAATGGGTCCCATTTAAAATTCCTAACTAGGCTTTCTTAGGCTCATGGAGCCCAATTAAACTTAATTAGATCCATTTAAGAACTACCCATATTAAATTTAAACAAAATAAAATTTTATTTAAATTTAATTAAATTAATTTCTCCAAAACTTTATTATTATTTTTATTTTTTCAAGATCATGCCACGGAATTAATAATTCAGCTCCATGCCTCCAATTACATCTTACAGTCATATAATTTTTCATCATTGGGTTTCCCACGGCCTCAATGCACATACTCATCACAAAATAAGGGTCTACAGTTTGCCCCCCACTTTGGCGAAAGTTGAAATCAATGCGGAAGCACTGCTCAAGTTTCGTCAAAGTGAAACTCAAATTTCTAATAACTATGAAACAGTGGCTATGAGGATCAAGTATATCTTGCTCGGTAGACATACTCTATGTTATGAGACTAGCTACGGTCTCATAACGGTAATAACTGCGTCATGTGAAAAATGAGTACATCTTGCTCTGTCGATACACTCTGCGTTATAAGACTAGCTACGGTCTCATACTTGATGATAAGCGTGTCATGTGAAAATTGAGTGCATCTTGCTCTGTCGATACACTCTGAGTCATGAGACTAGCTACGGTCTCATGACAATGGCCAATGTGTGATTTGAAATGTTGTGGATTCGTATTTAGGACATGATCCTAAACTACCTACGTATCCTCCTCATTATCTGAGGAAGAATCGGACCCACTCGTAGTTCGACACTTGAAACTATGGTGATGCATGTTCTTCTACGCCTTACACACCTACGGTGACATGTTAATGCGTGTTCTTCTCGCCTTACACAACTATGCCATATGCCTAAACAACGTCTAAGGACTTACCAAAAATATCTGTCATGAAATGTTGTGGGTTCGTATTTAGGACGCGGTCCTAAACTACCTACGTATCCCCTCGCTATCACGAGGAAGAATCAGACCCCCTCGTAGTTCGACAATTGAAACTGTGGTGATGCATGTTATTCTACGCCTTACACACCCACAGGTGACATGTTGATGCACGTTCTTCTATGCCTTACACAACTATGTCATACGCCCTAAACAACGTCTAAGGACTTACCAAAAAATATCTGTCATGATTTGAAAAATTTAGAATGATTGGGTCTCAAAATTTTCTCTGATTTTTATGTTTCCTGTATGCTACTTCCTATCATGGGCATGCTGATTTTACTAAAGATTCTAAAAAAAAACTTAGTCCTCTGGGGGATCTCTTTTTGCAAAAACTTTCTTATAGCCTCAAAGTTTTTTAGAAGAATTGTTCACCAAAAAAGACTTCCTTAAGGTCACAATACAATTTCTCTCTGATTTTTCTTTTTTTCTTCTCTCCCCCCATGGTTTCTATCTTGACTCATTTCTCTTTCATGAACTCCATTCTCTATGCCCTAACTTTTGCCTGAAATGTCCTTTTGGATTTTCATCTCAGCGGGCTTGCTCTAACTTTTGCCTAAGCGGCCCTTTCGGGTTTTCCACTTAGCGAGCTCTGTTTTCTCTTTTCTTTTTCTTGTTCTTTTTCTCTCTTTTTTTTTTTTTTTTGAAATTAGATAATCACCAGGATATTCATATCAAGCACCTATTCTATCATGCTCATAAGGCAATAGGTTAAATCAAAACAATGCAGTTCAATTACTTAATCTTTTGATGTATCCCTCAAGACACAAACATTCACAATCATAATTAAATAAAACCTATTCCTGGTTATTGCAATAAAACTTCTTTATTTATTCAGGTACACCATTACTCCCTCTTACATTTAGTTTTGCCAAATTTCTAACCTTCCAAAGTTAGAAATAAGCTTTATAACCTGCCGAATGGCCTTTTCAGGTTTTCCATCCAGATCTTCTCTCATCTCTCCTTTTACTAGACTGCTTTTTGCAGTTTTCAATCTAGCATTTTTTCTTTTCTTTCTTTTCTTTTTTTTTTCTTTGACCCTTACTTTTGTCTAGACCATCTTTTGTAAGTTTTCAGCCTAGCGGGCCTATCTCACACAAAGTACCATTTGAGCCTGTCTAAATTGACTGGTTCTTGAAATTCATTCCCATCCAAGTCTGATATTCTTACTGTGGTAAGATCTTGTTGACTATGTATGGACCATCCTAGCTTGGGTAAACTTTCCTCTTAATTCAAAAGGGATGGGCCGAGCTTGTTTCAAAATCATGTCTCCCTCTTTGATCTTTCTTGGCTTCACCTTCTTATTAAAGGCTCTAGCTATCTTCCTCTGATAAGCCTGCATATGATACAAGGCTCACATCCTCTTTTCATCAATCAAAGCTAGTTCCTCATATCTCTTCTAGGCCCACTCCTTTTTTTAGGATCTTAGCTTCTAGCATCACTCTCAAGGATTTGACCTCTTGCTTAATGGATAGCACTGCTTTAGTCCCATACACTAAAGAGAATGAGGTTGCCCCTGTGGATGTCCTTGCAGTACTACGATAACCTTAAAGAACATAAGGGAGTTTTTGAGCCTATCCTTATATGTTTTGAACATTTTTTTCCCAATTAGAATCTTTCCATTCATATGGAGACCACACATTTCTGCATGTATTTCTTTCATTATTTGCTCAGCCTATTTTTTTATCACACATAAGAGTTTGTAGAATTGCCCCCCAGCTAAAGTAAATTGAGTGGCTAATCTATGAATTATTACTCTATCTCTTTTGTAGGCTTATTGCGAGTATTCTCTCACTTCCAGAGACCTCATTATGTCTTCATATCATTTTCCTTCTCCCTCCAGGTCCACATGTGCTACTATTAATCCTTCATAGCATGAAATTTTACTCCTCATTAGGATAACCAGCTAAGTCAACTTTTGATCACTCTTTTCCTATAGGGACACCAGCATGGCTTGGGAATCGACCATCTAATTTTAAGCTCGAGGCATGTGCTTCTTGGTACTTTGTTAACAAGGCTATAAATTTATCTCTTTCTTCTTGGGTTAAATCTTCAGCTAACTTAATGTCTTTAGGATTTATTTGGTGTACCCAAATTAATAGAGATTGATTTTGATGCATTAATAGAAATTGATTCTAAATGATTATGAATGCCATGCATATGCCCATTAGAATAAACATCAAACAAGTAAGCAAAAAGACTGGTCATGTTATTGATCTTTGCCTCAAAATCTTTATCAAGTACATCAGAATTGGAAACATCAGTATCACTACTGTGAGCATTACAAAAGACAAACTCAAACTTAGGGGTGTAGCTTTAGGTTCTTGGCTTCCATGCAGTCTTTAGATCAATGATGCTGATTTTCTGCTCTAGTTCTTTCACATGCAATAACCCCTAATCATATGTCAAGGTAATTGCCCCCTCTTGCAAGAACTTAGGAGGCTTTGGCTCTTCTTCCTCTTCTGTTGGCTCATAGCCCAAACCATAACTCGTGATCTGTCCCATCATCTCAAGAAAAGTCACCAGACCATCTATACTTTCTCCTAGGCCTGTGTTAAGAAAAAACTCCATCCCTTTCTTCATAGTAGCCACTTTTAGATCCATCAAGTTTTTATAGATCTCAACAACTTGAAAATCAGACACTAGTGGAACTAAACCATCTAGTTGTCATGCAACTATCTCCTCATCAAAATTGGTCCAAACATCTAAAGGACCCTCATCATAGCTAAAATTATCACAAATTTCAATAACCATTATAGACTGAAGTTCATTGGGCTTTTGGATGGGTTGGATAGGTTCACTGGGCTTTTGGATGGGTTGGATAAGTTCATTGGGCTTTTGGATGGGTTGGATAAAGTCAATAATTCTGTTAGGGTTATTTGGGGTGATGGAGATCATGTAAAGACCTGGTGTAGGTGGAAATTTTGGCTAGGAATGGGGCTTTTGGGTTGATTTTCTGGGTCAATTATCCTTTTGGCATCAATTAGGTCTTAGATATCATGCTTAAGTTGAAAGCATCAGTCGGTGTCATGACTGTGGGCTTGGTAGAACCTGCAACATTGGTTGATATCATAGCTAGGTGGGAGTAGATTTGGTAATGGTCTGGGTGCTAAGAGCTATAAGAGGTCTTGAGCTTTGAGATGCTCCAAAACTTCGGATAAGGGTTGGCTAAATTGGAAAAAATCTCCTTGGGGTGTGAGACACAATTTGAACCTCAATAACTTTAATGCCACTTAATTGGCCTACCTCGGGGCCTCTTTCTAAAGTTGACCACAATGGTCTCTTCTAGTTCAAACATCTTAGTGTTCAATATTTCATCAAGCACGGCCATAGTTTCTTCCATCTTAAGTAGTGCAAGTGAAATCCTTACTAGTCTCTTCCCTTTCCTAACCCAAGTGACCTGATTGAAAGTCTCTTTGGTGTGTTTTGAGGCTATGTTTACTCAAAAAAATAGGATTTAAGGGTTAACCTAAGCATGCTATGTACATGAATGCAATGCATGAATGGACCATTTTCTTCTTCTTTTTTTTTTTCCTTTACTTTTACAAAATGAAAACTGAACCATACCAATAGAATGAAAACTGAACCAAAACTAGACCATATAAACTGAACTAAAATCGGACCAAAAACTGACTCAAAACCGAAAAAAAAAATCTCAGGCCTGAATCTTACGCCTTATACCTTCAACTCTCACGTGGGGGAAAAATTCTATCCTAGGCTATGGTAGCTGGACACACCAACAGAGATGGTCGGGGCGATCCTTCCCTTACAAATAAAGGATTTATATCCTTAAAGTTTAACCATAAGTAAGCATCCTCTTGCTTAACATGGGTTTTGAAATGGACTTAGGCCTATACACACATTGGGCCTATGCATAGGCCTAGGTTCATCTCAACTACTATGGTTTGAACAGTAAGGTTATAAATCTAGCACAACAAAAATCTATGGGGTACCTAGGGTTAAAATCTATGGCTCATGGGCTTCATCGGGTAGGAAAAGGGTCACCCATACGAGAGCTTATCCATTAAGCACAACGGCCGGAGCTGTGGCTCTTTTATATACTCGAAGGTACGGGCATGGGGTGCTAGCATTCACCAATTCATCATAGCTCGAGTAGAACTATGGTCTCCTTGGCTAGTACTAACGGGGCTAAAAAGGGTAAGGGTGATCCATGTGATAGTGCAGTACAATGCAAAAAGTTTAACAAAGGAGTAATATTAGACTAATAGAAACATGTTGGAGTAACTATCCATTTAGTCCCCAGTGAAGTCGCCAAACTGTGGGGGTGGGGTGTGAGGCAAAATATCATCCATTAAAATTATATAAAATGCACCAGGAAAGATGGTGGAGTCACAATGGTCTCACTTAAGTACCACTTCCTTAGACAGCATTTCCTAGACATGCACTTCATACAATCCTAATAGAATCAAACCACTAGTAAGTCTGTCTTCCCATAACACTACCACGATTAAGGATTTATGCCACGAAGGCATAGATAGACAGAGTCGCCACCGGTAATAACCGGACATATTCGATGTTTCTTCCGAGGGTCATGGATGGCAACTTACTCCTTGCAGAGTTTCCACAACCGTCATTACCATAGCCCAATGTCTAGGTTCGGGATAGTGGATACGTAAGGGGAAGGTGTTAGGCACCCCTTACGCCTGGTCTAACCTCGTTAATTCGAGTGCCAGTCCTCTACTAATGTTTCTAGAAGTTT